>NC_056750.1:737375983-737458483 GCF_019279795.1 Protopterus annectens | reverse complement strand
AAGTTAAAAGCTCATTCTGTTCTGATCAGGTCTAAGAATTTCCACTTTCATTCACTCAGAAAGCAGATTTGACAACTCTGTGATGATTTATATAAAGATAATAACTATGTGCTGACCCACCTCTTCTGACCATGTCCTTCATTTTAATAAGTTTCAGCCCATATGACGTTGAACACTATATTTTCAGTCATCATAAATAAATGTAGTATATCTTTACTTAACTCAGTTCTTATGAATCCAGTTAAAGCTATTAAAGCTTTAACTGACATTGCTTTTTATGCAAAAATTCTACAGTTGCCATTCTTTATTTAAAAAATCCTTTTATAAACTTAAGTGATAAACTTTAAAATCTAACCTTTTTCAACCTGTAAAATAAAATAAAAAAGGATGTCTTCAGTGATGATCAGCTTCCACACATATATCATATAACTGGCCAAGATGTGGTCAACTCAGTTTATACATTGAGGCATCTTTCCCTGAATCATCAACCTCCCTTACATGGTGCTGTACAGCCATCTAAAATGAAGATGAGCAGGACTACGAAGGGCTAGTCCCATGGGTGTGCTGAATGCTAATGAAGCAGTCAGGAAGGGAGAGGCATATGCCACTTATCCATATGTTCTCTTCCTGGAGCCACCTCTATTTATGCTTGATTTGAGAAATCATTCGGCTGTGTAGATAGACATGGCCATTGCCACCTTGTTGCAGTATTTTACATGCCCAAAAGGCCAAGTATACTGCCTGCCACAGATGAGGTGGAAAGAATCACTAGACATTGCGGACTGCTCTTAAAGTACCATAATGGCATCAATGGCATTTTGGGAATCAGAGATGGGGGGTGCACTAGACATCACAGATTACTCTTTAAAGTGTCCTAATAGACTCAGTGGCAGTCCACGGATCAGAGGGGGAAGCACTTGGCACCAGGGAATACTCTTAAAAAAAATAAATAAGCAAATACTGGCACCAATAGCAGTATGGGGATTGGGGGTGGAGTGGGGGATGCACTAGACTTCAGGATATTATAGATATGTGCCATAATGGTACTTCATATACTATATGGGTGGGGAAAATTGGAAGGCAGATAGGTTAGGGATGTATATGTGTGTGTGTAAACATGAGAGTTACTGGAATGGAAGAATTCCATTATCTATATGAGTATCTATTTACTACCACAATATGTAAATCAGCAATGGTCAACTTGTAGTAGTAAATCTGATTGAATCACATGCAAGTTAGATGATAATAAGGTTTTAACTCATTGTGAGTAACAGTCACTGAATTGCAAATGGACATACTGTGGGACATGGGCCTTTGAAGCACAAGTCGGACAGATTGTGTGGCCACTTAAATGAAATCTCAAGACAATCTCTTTTTATTTTTATGCATAAATTAAAACTATGCTATTTATTGAGACAGGATTGCATTTCTGAGATAGGTTTCATGTGGTCTATCCAACTCACTGGGGCTTGTCCATTGCTTTTTGGTTTATTTATATATGTTATATTCTAAACACATAATTTCTTCATTTAACTGCCATTTCATCAGTTTAGATTCCAAGGCTTGGACTCTGTGCAAAATTCTTGCATGACACTGGAAAATCCATAGTATAGCATAAACATGTTCTTTTGGTAAACATTTTTATATGAAAATCGTAATTATATATAATACCTCTTTGATATCTGTTAAATTGTTTTTAGCTGTTATGTTTCACCATTACTTGAGGTCAGTAAACTTGGACCAGGCTGATGCTAGAAAAATATTTTGGCAGTATAGCTACTTAGTATTTGGCTGAAAATTTGTGAGTCCTAATAAATGCAGGATTATACGGACTAACCTTTTCTGTAGGCACCATAGTAAAACTGTAATGACCTAAAATGTAGTAAAAAAATACAATAATTGTGCAAGTCATTGTTTTTTGTAGTTCAATGTTTATTTTTTTATTTATTTTTTTTTTTGGACAGGTGCAGCTTTTTTTTTAAATGTAAGCAGTCATTCTTGGAGAACATAGTCATATCATAAAAATCTGAATTTAGGATTGGGGAATGTAAAATATGTTAGAAATACCTCCATGACTTAGAAGAAAGCATTTGTTCAGTTGTACCTTAATATGATGATACATTTTCATTGTTATTTGTCTAGATTAAAGCTTGAAATTGATTCTTAACTTTTCTTTTTATTAATTTGTTACTAATGGTGTTTTGTCTATTAATTTTCAAGGCTGTTTACTTCTGTAGTTGATACAGTCACAAGCTTGTCTTTCATGTTTATCATCTTAGAATGGCTCAAAGATGTATGTCCTTGAAGGTTTTTATATCTTTTGAAAATGTTCAGTAAAATTGTTATTAAAAATACCATATGACATTTCTTTGCTTTCTTTTAACATTTTGATCCCAGTTTCTCTTCAAGAAAGTTAGTTCTATTACCCATAGTGTCTTTGAGTAATTAACCATGTGCAACATTTCCATGCATTCTTGGAGTGCTTGATTGTCTTTAGGAAAGAATTCTCAATCACAGTAGTTTTTGTCTTAAAAAAAAACAAACAAAAAAAAACTCAGCTAATTACCCTTGATTTTTTCTTTTTTGAACTTTAGACTGTAGTCATTGTCTTCTCCATATTCTGGCAATGTGTTTTTATTTTTACAGTTTTTCTTATGGCAGACAGAATGTAACACATTTGGGATTATTTCCCTAACCATTATTGATGGTTACATGTTGAAACTGTTAGAATATTAACAACGTCTTCTAAATTGCACAACTGCAGGAGAAGCGACCATGCATAAAATCTTAAGTTGTTGTGTCGTAGAGTATCCCACATACTCCAATATACAGGTGTAAGAAAGTTAGTGTATATAAGTAGGAGTTGCGGACAAATCCACCCATTTTTGGGGGGAAGTGGGTCAAACCATGTAAAATGCATTACATGAAAGCATTATTGAACACTTGAGCACTTTCTGAACTTATGAGTAACTGTGAGCAAAGAAAAAAAAATATTAACGTGTTCCTAGTTATAAACTGTTTTTTTGTATAGCTATCAGTAATGCAACAGTACATAGAAGGATAGTCATTCTGGACTTCCCACATTCATAAGCTACTATAACCACATTTTTCCAAAAATGTTTCTTTACTTGCATGGTCTGGACACATTTCCAAAATGTGTTGCAAGTCTGCCACTTGAGCTATTACTGATTTGTCCTTTAAAAGTGTTCACATTTAAAATGTGCTTCAGGTGAATGCCCAGTCCTGCATAGTTTTTGTTTTTGGTGTTGGCATAATTGTTAAGGTGTTTACCTTACAAACTTTAGGTGCAGGGTTTGATTCTCAAAAGCAGTAACTGAGTAAGCTTAAACTAGCTCAGACATGTAGCTAGCCTACTATGAGTCTATGAACCTGTAAATTACATAGCCCTCCCAGAACCATGACTCTTAACTCTAAGATTTCACTTACATTCCCTATATCTTGCTCCCAAACGTTCCCTAACACCAAGACTCTCTTTCTGATACCTAAATCTGATTTTCTCAATGGTTGCATAAGCCAAAAACTACCCTTTAACTCCCTAACTTAATTGCCTTTATCACTCACTAGGACCACCGCTTTTGCTCACTAAACTTAAATTCTCTGATTACCCATCATGTAAAAACTCCTCTCCTGTTTCCAAAAATTAAATTTCCCTCTTACTTCTTGATACAAACTGAAATCCTTTATTTCATTCTGGAAACTATACTAGTCAGTTTCCCATATTTACATAGATTTTCATGATTCCCCGTTAGGTGTGATGATAGAATTTAGGACCATTTTGCCCAAAACCAGCTTTCAATACCTGCATACCTTTTCAAAGGAAATAGGTAAGTAAGCATCCACTTCATGAACGTGTCCAAGTGTCTTCAGGGTGGTTCAGGAAGTCTAGAATCCACTGCAGGTCAGTTGTTGGTTAGCCAGGGAGGAAATCCACTTTTGGAAGTTTTGCAAGTGTTTTTCTGTGGCAGTAGATCTGTCCTCTAGATTTTCCTACATAACTAACCAAACACTGGTCACTTGCACCTTTTCTTTTCTAAAGAGCAGCAGGAGATGTTTCATAAGCTTTACTAGAGTTTATCATGGCTGGAGTTAGTTTTTCCATGTTTATTATACAGTTCAGCATATGAAGCCACTTTGCTCAATAATCGTTGTCTCTGTCTAACAGAACCATTCCCCCCCCAGATTAAGTATCAATTTCTTTAAAACAGCAAGGCTTTTTTTCTGAAATATGATTCCCTACTGACTGCTTCTATAGTGGAATAGAACTAAAGAAGTAGGCAGCTTTTGTGGAAGTGCACAATAAAAAAGAATTTGCAGCTGTTGCTGTATATCAGTGTAGCTATGACAAAACAGTCACTGTAGTCAGTCTGCAGTACTGTATTCACTTATTCACTGAATTCACTTTGTATTACTGTGTTCACTTTTCACTTTTTTTTTTTTACAGTACAACATTTTTTTTTTTCATTTTGGAGCACTGTTCTCTCCTGTATAGGACATTATAAGAGATTCTATCAGAAATGGCTCACTATTGAAATGGTTGCACTCAAAATGCAGAGTACCCTCAAATGGAAAAAAAAAACTAAAAATTCAGAAGAGCAAATATCAATCATGTCTCTTTTTATAAAAGAGTTTTCACAGTTAGGCAAGCCCCTACTCCCCAACATGGGAGATGCAAGCTCCCCACACCCTGAGATTGTGTATACCAAATGCCATACCTTAGAGAAAAGGGAATATTCTGAGAAATGACAATCTTGGACTTTGTATATGTGCATCTGGATATTTGTTCATTCGGTCTCAGCATAATGGAACCAATTAAGTCAGTTTCCTACACTTCAAATGGCTACCATCAAAGGTACTTAAACTGTCTAGAGACCAGAGTAGAAATTTTTACCAGTTAGAGCAACTTGGTAAAACAAAAAAGATTCACCACTAATTCCATGGGTAGGGAACAACTAAACAGTTTGAATTTCTATACAAACATTACTAAGTTCTCATGGCTTTCCTTCAAAATAATTATTTCATAGGAATATCTTTCAGATCACCTTAGTCATTCTGGTCTACAGAATTTCAACTAGAGCTTCAGCAAAGCCCTTCCACAGACTAAAAGGTGATATAGAAATAAATGTGCTGTGCACTAAATATCCCCATGAGCAGCTGTCCTCATTTACCTCACACATCCTCAGTTATTTCTAAGGTTAATTTATTTAAATCATTCACTCTTATTATTCTTTTTTTACATCCCTCCATTTAACAAATATATATATATATATATATATTCTTGCGGAATCTTGACTTTTTTTGTGGTGAGACTTCTTTACCTAACTAACTTACCAATTAACAACAGGCAGATTAGAAATGACAAAGTGCTCAGGAAGGAAGTAACAGTTATATTGCTAATCAAAAGATGGCCCTCAGCAGTTATATTAATAACTATTACTTTTCCTAGGCTCATATTTATATCAGTTTTATGACTGAGAACACTATATGCCATAATGGGCAATGTGTGAAATGTCATGTTAGGAGACAGAAAATGCATTGTCACTGTCCATCTAGGCTATATCATTCTGAAGACATTGGTGATAGTTTGTAAGTAATTATGTTATGCAGTATTTCCATATGTACATTAATATTTCCTAAACAAAATAACGTAGAAAGTCCTGCATGGCATTAGTCAAAATCTTAGGCATTCATGAAATTTGTTGTAGAAATTTTCTGTATAGTTTGAGATCTTGAGTTACTTAACATTAATTATGTTATTAGTTACAATAACAAGTATAATTTGTCATATTTCTGTAAATTTATTTGTAAAGCACTCAGAAAGGAATTTCTTGCTATCAAGGAAATCTCAAATCTGATGGTGAATGACTAGTTTGTGGATTATCCAGGATATTTAAAAGCAGCTTGTGAAATTTCACAGAAAAGTATAGTTTTTGGTTTGTATACATTACAAAATACAGTAATGATGTAAAGATTGCAGACACATGAACTAAATCACTGTAAGGAAGACTCTTTCACTATTACATTTCAGTTGGTACCTTTTCTGAAACATGTATTGTTTGTGAGATATTTACTTTTGTTTGACTTATGCTCTGGTAACCCCCCCCAAAAAAGGGGTCTACTTTATACCCTCGAAACACAAAAAACCCGAATCGGAATCGCGCAACACATAAAGAGCAAACCGCGGCTATGTCAAACATACTAAAGCGCAAAAATGTAAACCTTGAACCGTCATAGTCTGCCAACTCACCACCCACAACACACTACCGACCCAAACACAATAAAAAACACATACATACACTAACCAAATCCCTACTTCTAACCCTAAACTAAAGCACCAAAATCCTACTGGTAACCCTACACTAACCCCCCCCACCATACACAACTGTCTAACCCTAAGGTCCGTAACTACCACACACTTCCGCTACGGATCTATACCCAAACAAACTAAATATTCCACACACACACACACACACACACACACACACACACACACACACACACACAGACACACTTAACAAAACCCTACACTAAACCTTACATACATTACCTACACAAAACCTTACATACGCTACCTACCTATGCACTTAACTTAATCCCTCCCTAACCCTAAGGTCCATAACTATCGCACACTTACCTTATGGAGCTATACCGCAGATGGGCCAACTATGCAATTTCGATATTTCCCCTTTTGCAGTTTCGTTCATACAACATATTCCCGGTTTGCTCTTTCCGTGTCGTTTGATTCGGATTCAGGTTTTACTGCTTTCAAGATCTTAAAGTAGACCCAAAATAAAGCACGGGAATGTAATGATGAGTATAGGATGCTGATATAGTTGACAGCCCAGCAGACAGGTATTGCAGATGAGCCTATGAAAAGTGACAGTGATTAATATATCTGTTGTGGGATATCCTTGATAAACAACCTTAATGTTTTCTTACTGAACTTTTGCCCTTTCTAATCTGACTGTTGTTACTTAAGTCACTTCCATATGGAAGGCTCACCACAGAAATGTCAAGACCCTTCTTAGCTAGAACATATAAATGGAACACCACTATACTACAATATATATCTATATGGATGGTTCCATAGGTTTTACTGAGTCATCTTTTTTTTTAAATGTAAGATTTCTAGCACTGTGTTGAACTGTGTTGAAATGCTGCCTAACAATTTTTTGAAAACTGTTTATTCAAAAGGCTACACCACTTTGCACTTCAGCAGTGTAAATGAAATGGATACTTGTTAACTAGTGGCATTCAGTTTGGATCAGGAAGTGAGAGTGGAATTTAATTTTTGAAAGCAGGAGAGGAGTGATGGGTAATGAGAGAATTTAAGTTTAGTGAACAAGAGCTGTGACCCTAGTGAGTGGTCAAGGCATTTATGTTTAGGGAAGGGAAGGGTAGTTTTTGCCTTATGCAACCATACAACCATTGAAGAAATCAGATTTAGGTATCAGAAGGAGAGTCTTGGTGTTAGAGAATGTTTGGGAGGAAGATATAGGGAATGGGAGAGAACTCTTAGAGGTAAGAGCCATGGTTCTGGGAGGGCTATGTAATTTATAGGTTCATAGACTCATAATAGGCTAGCTACCTGTGTGGGCTAGTTTAAGCCTACTCAGTTACTGCTTTTGAGAATTAAACCCTGCACCTAAGGTTTGTAAGGTAAGCACTTTAACAATTATGCCAACACCAAAACTAGGTTGTGGGAAGGATTTGTAAACTAGGAAGATTGGGTTAATTTGTGTTAGG
Organism: Protopterus annectens; assembly: GCF_019279795.1. NCBI lineage: Eukaryota > Metazoa > Chordata > Ceratodontiformes > Protopteridae > Protopterus > Protopterus annectens. Next base: position 737,450,719 of record NC_056750.1, on the reverse strand, counting down.
GTGGTTGTATTTGTCGTGTTTATGGTTGTATTTCCTTTGCAACAGTTATTTGCTCCTCCAACATTTCTGACAGTGTACTTTGTATGGAAATGTTAAACTCTGCCAACTCATTACACTTCCAAAAAATGTCCTGAGTAACATTTGTCTTTCTCATTACACCTCCAGCATTTGCTATCTACCCGAGGAAGAAAAAGAAAAATACCTGAAGTTTGCTTGAAATATAAAAATTGCCTATACTAAACCTTCCAAGCAAAAATCCTAAACTTTTCAGACCATGCTGCATATTTAGGAGCCATGCAGATGTCCTCCCATTGTACCTTTATAAATTACCTTTCTAGTCTGTCTTTCCAATCTTTTCTAACCTCCTCTGCTTCATTCTTGTAGTTATCATAAAATATTTTATATGTCCAACTAATTATCCATTTTTCCAATAGCATCTGTTTTATGCTAGGCTAAACACTGTACCAGAGCTAGTCTTTCACTTAGTGTTACCCCATTCCTTCTCTTTGCCTATACTCTGATATTGACCCCTGTTGGAACAGCAGTCTCTAACATGCAGTCCACACTTTTGCAGGAGCTTATTCTGCTCTCATATCTTTCACTCCCAGGTTATTTTCTCCCACTACCTTAGTTCCCCTGCCAATAGTCTCCAGTAAATTCTAACCCTCTCTTCCCTAGTTTCTGTACTCCTACTTGCAGTTATCCCCACTGGCAATATTTTCTTTCTCCATTCCTAAGTTGATGTTCTTTGAATACTTTATGCTGCTTTATGAATATAATATTTTGTATGTTTTTGTTATCCATCTTAAGGATCTGTATCCAATATTGTAGACTCATTCTCTGTTTCTTAAACTATTTTGTCACATGATTCCATTTCACTTTGATCACTTTGATTTATAACCTTCTGTTTGGGTTATCTGTATGAACCTTAACTCTGTATCTCTAAAACAATCATTCATATTAGGTAATCTTACACCAGATTTTTCCTCAGGAGGGTCAAACTGTCCCTCTTAACTCTTTCCCTATTTCTCTCCCAAATAAATTTGTCCAACTCTTTATCATTCACAACATCTGCACTGGTTGACAAAAATATGCCTGAACTGTAAAAAAAAAGTTAAGGGATTAAAAAAGATTTTCCTTCTTTTTATCTTAATATCCATATCTGTAATCAAAAACTTTCACTTTTTTTATATTAGGTTTTGTTTAGTCTTCTCCCAAATATTGTTATCTGCCATAACAGAATATTTTTTTAATCTGTGTTCATTGTGCTTTTATAAAACTTAGGTACTGTGAACCAATTCATGTGTGAGTACATTATTTTCTGTTATAGCGCCTGTTTTATCTTCATTCATTTTATGTCCAGAAAAGTCGTAAAGCCATCTCAAAATGTTATGCAACTCTGAAACATCTTTTTTTTAGTTTTATCAAGGGCAAAGAGGACACCCTTGACTGGTTCCTCTTTTCCAACACAAGTTGTCAAAAACAACCCCTTTGCCTTTGTTCTGTGCTCTCCTAAGTAACCCTATTATTGGAACGGGGAACGCACAAGCTTCCATTGCCCTACCCCAAAAATGCCAGCTGACTCATTTGAATGCTTTCTCAGCATCAAGACCTACAAACAATAGCTGTATTTTCTTACATTCCACTTCCTTCTGAATCATTATTGTTATATTAATGTCAAATGTTTGTCTCCTCAGCACAAAACCACATTGATCCGTAGCAAGTATACGCACATATACTTTATAATCATGGTTTGAAATTGATATGGGTCTATATGAGGCTGGGTTTGAAAGGATTTTTTACTCTCTCTGGATAATATGGCCACCACATTTTTCTCCAAGAAGGTAATACTTCCACACCTTTTAAAATATTAAGCAAAACTTCCCAGATTTTTATATCTTTCTTTCCTCCTAACTTCAAGACTTCCACAGGAACACCCTGTGTTCTTTGTGATTTCCCTGTGGATTAATTTCACCTTAGTCTTCTGTAAATATTTTCATTTGTGCCTTTTCTTGGTTTCTACACTCCCCTGCTTTATAAAAATGTTCGTAAAATTTCAGAAATATCTCTAATACCTGTATAGTATCTTTGATTATTTTTCTTGTCATAGCCCCCCGCCCCCCACCCCAAGTTTGGCAACAACCTATTCTACTATTTGTTGCATAAGTCATTGTGCTAAAAGTTTTGGTGCTCTTGAGTTATCAGAAAATAGTTACTGAATTGTAACCTTTCTAAACTTGTGTATATTATTAGAATGCTGTCTTATTTTCCATTTAGCAGTCTGTAGTTGCTCCCTCCTCTTGTTCTGTGAGGTTGTTATTATTCTGCTCTCGATACTCTCTCTAAATGACTCCTATTACTTATTTCTCATATCCCTCTCTATGTTAGTTGTACCTTATTTTTAAACTATTTTCATTTTATTCTACTTTCTAGCTATCCCTTCTAAAGACATTTCTGTCTATTCTTATAACTCTCAAACAGTTTTCACTACTCATTTCATCAGTGCCATTCTTTTCAACAGGTATGTTGGAAAATGCTATTGTGTAGTTATTACTTCATTACCTGTATCTTTATCTTAGTTTATTGTCAGTGCATGATCTGAAATAGTTATTGAGATATCTGTTAAAGCTTTTAATTAAATAGACACACTCCTGTGAAATATAATTTCTGTATACCCAGCTATTGCACCTTGGGGAATAATATATAAATCTTGTTTTGAGTTTTGCCGGCAAAATTCATGTCTTCCATACCAAATATTCTTGTATATTTTTTCAGAAGTCTACACACACTTAAGTTCTTTCTTCCTGCCCCCCCCCCATGCACCCTCACTATTGCAAATCTTGTCAGAGAAACGGGTACTATAGATTAAAAAAATAAACCTTGATCTTACTTTTACTGCACAGCCTTCCTTCATACTGACACAAACAAGCCATTCAGATGATGAATGGCAAAACTGAACAATGAAAGCTTTTTCACGATAGGTATCACAGGAAGATGGAATCTTAAAGGAAGTTTATTTTTGAGTGTGTTTATCCAAAAGGGGCTTCATAAGAAAACTGAACAACTGACTAGAAGACAACTTTATAATGCAAACTGACGAATCAGAAATGTCAAACAATAATTACATTAATTAAGACAAATAGTAGACCTAAAAGTTAAAAAAAACACAGGATCCACAGCACATAAGTATAACTCAGTACAAAATAACATGATAGTAAAAACAGAATTATACAATGACCCCCCTCCCCCATTAATATTCCAAAATGTGCATGCTGAATGGTCAGCGTGCCCGTTGTAAATCAGATTTATACTAATGGAAAAAGGTCCGGTTGTCCAGACTTTTTCCATTAGTATATGCCTTTACTTTTTTTGTGTTAGGCAGCAGCGAAGAATGGAAGTGCTCCGTTGTTGTAATCTAGCTATGTTAAATGAGTTTAACATAGCGAGATATCTTAAAAAAAAGCAACGGAGATCTTCCTTTCTCCGTTGCTTTTTTTAAAGCTGTCTTGCTGTGTTAAACTCGTTTAACATAGCGAGACAACTTTAAAAAAGCAACAGAGATCTTTCTTTCTCCATTGTTTCCTCTACACACAGCTCTGAAGTACTGCATCAGTATATGCATGTGCAGTACATCAGAACTGCTCCAGGATACCAGACAGCTGCAGAAGGGCAGCATTGAGGCATTATACAATGGCATTATTTAAGAAAAGGAAGTATTTTTTTCTTAAATAATGTCATTGTGTAATAGCAATAAACCATGTCTGGGTATGGGTAATGCTGGATTTAGCCATGGTTATCTTTGTTTGGCCATTCGGGCCTCTCTCTCGTGATCAAACCACATCAACCATGGGTAAATCCAGCATTACTCATACCCAGACATGTATTATTGCTTAATTATAAAACACATTTCATACAAATGTTGTCATTCAGGCCAGGAAACGTATCAGCCTGCATCTTAAACTGCCACTTTGTTTCTTTTTTTAAGTAGCTACATTCAGGACTTGCAAATCCAATATCTATGACCCAGTTGTGTGGCTATATTGTTAGTAATATCTGTCACTATATTTCTTGAATAACCTAGAATCATAATTGCTTCTTTCCTTAAAAAAAAGAGAGAAGAAAAACAGTTCTATCTGAAATCATTTATGCTAATTTAAAAAACGATGGCTATGTCTTTGTCCTGATCCAGACTAACTCTAACCATCAGTTGTGTGCACATGGAAGACTTCTACCTATACTTTATAGTTTCTTAACTTATACATCTTGTGATCTTCTTGGATCTACTGCCAGTTTAGCCTACTAGACATTCAATACCCTATCATTCTTAAAATTGCTTAAAAGTTCAGATTGAAATCAATGTGACTGCAATCAGAACATTGTATCTATTGTGTGACATTAACACCAGCCTGACTTTAATTAAAATATTCTATCCATTGTGTGACATCAAACTCCAACCTATGTACATGCTGTGATGTCAGTTGAACAAACTGTATTGGCTGTAGTGTTGTGATCTATGAAATTAATTAATTAATTAATTAATTAATACTTTCTCCTTCCCAGTCACACATATCATTTTCAATATGATGTTTATCCCAGTTAAACCTATTTGCCTTCCATTGTGATCCACACAATAACTTGGGGATCCAGGGTCAGAAGTTCCTACAACCCTTTAAAAAGTATTATTAGAATTAACTTGCTAATAGATTTCCTTCTTATAATTAATACAAAAAGCACATTTATTTATTTATTTTTTGGCTGGTGGCAGTAGGCTTATATCTTACAGTCAGTATGATTTGTAATGGGAGAGATGCTGAATTTGTATCCTTTTCTAGTAAGTTTTACATATAACGGCCATGTTTTGTTGCTTAGGTAGTAGGTAAGTTTTGTGAAAGCTGTTTTGGAGAAGTGATCAGCTATGTAGAAGAAAGTGGCTACAAGAAGATTTCACATAACTTGATTGTACCAGACACTGGGACATTACAGCTTGCTTGTGCATACTAAATGTGGGTGCTCCCCCACTCCACCTTATAGTGGCCAGCCTTTCTACTATAAGGATGTGCACCAGATATATATCTTCTCTTTTTTGAGAGTTTTTGAGTGTTTGTTTTTTTAAACCAAGCATCCTTTACATTTCTTTGTGCTGTTTAGTGTCTAACTCCTGCTCTCTCCCTCCATAGCCTTCTTCCTCCCTCATTAGTCATACTCATCGCACTAGAACTATACATTGTTACACCACTAGATGACAGCCCACCCCACTCTTAACACCTAGCAGTTCTACTGTATGCTATTGCCCTGCTTCCTGCTGCTATCCATAAGCTCATATTCCTCAGCTCACCCTTCCTTATCCTCACTATCTGAAACTTACTCTCAAACCCCAACCCCACTCTGTATTTATTTCTGACTCACCTGTATTTACCAGCTGCTGTTTGTACTTAGCAGTGGCTGCTCTTCACTGATTGTTCTTCTTGGCTCTCGTCTCGCTCAGCTCTCCTTCTCAGTTCAGCCAGCTCCGTTCACCCTCTGGGCTCACTCCGCTCACCTACCCTGCCCACAGTTCCCACATGCCTCCACTACTACTATATTTTTTATACCTGCAGAACTACTCCCACTTGGAGCACAGCCTACCAAATCAGACTCCGCCCTCCATCCCGTTAACTGTTTAGCTCCATCACACCAATTACCACTCCCCCATCTCCTCTGTCCAAAGTACATCCCTTACTTTAAGATTTAAATTTATCTGACATCATTCACCACTACACCAATCACTGGCCCCTCCCACATTCCCTTCTCTGCTCCACTTTACCCTACAGTAACTATGCAGTGCACACTGTTAAAAGCAGTACCCATAACATGTCTACCCCTTTCCCTCTACCTTCTACTCCACCTCACCTGCCTTCCTGACACAACCCATTCCTCACCCTACCACATTACATCCACTTACCCCAAAACTGACCCCTGCTACTCAGCCTTCATTTTCCCTCCTCTCTTCCATACCAACAGTTTTCTCCTCTTTAACCAAAGGTTCTTGATCACCTCTCATATAGTACTCATCCCTCATAACCCTTATTTCATATTCTCTTCCCACACCTATTTCAACCCTGGTGACTACAAAAAACTGCCCCCCCCCCCTTCTTGAACTAATCTGTATCCTCCTTTCTGGAGACATACACCCAAACCCTTGACCCCCTGCCTCCCAAAATATTAACTTAATTTCCATACACCCCCCTCCTTACAAATATATCCTCTTCTGTACTATTAATGCTCAAAGCCTTTGCAACAAATTACCCAACTTCCACGCCTGGCTCTCTCATAACTATTGTGACATTGTTTCTAACTCCAAAACATGGCTCAAACCACACCTCAAAGACTCTGAAATCATCCCTCCAACTATAGAATCATAAGAAACAACAGAACACATAAGAAAGGAGGTGGAGTGGCCCTAATTTTGTCCTCCTGTCTAACTGTAACACCATATACCAACTCCATACCTCAATTTTCCACAGCCGAAATAGCACTGGCCTCCTAAAAATAAGTAACCATAAAAACATAGCTATAGCTGCCCTATACATTCTACCTGGAAACAACATCCTATATCATATCTTTGCACCCCCCCTTCATCCTCACTCTGCATCACTCCAGTTGATCTCTCAGGTCCAATAATCAGAATCTCCTCAAAGTTTACAAACCCTTGCGTACTCCCAGCCAATTTCTATTGCCATTTTCCCCTAGCACGCAAATGGAACTCCCTCCCTGCCCATATCTGTGCTACCCAAAACCTTTGTTCCTTTAAAATCTTGCTCTATTCCTGTCTCTATTCTACTTGGAAATGCTCCTGCTGTCATCCCTCCTAACCACCCTCCCCTACCACCTCCTCACTTAATCTCCTCTCTCCCCAAAATTCCAGCTACTCTAGCTATGCTTTTCTCATCTATTCTCTCTCTTAAAACTACTTACCTCCTAATTCTTCCCATGCGTCCTCCTTCCTCATCTTTCGCAATACTATTTACTCCCTCTATAGCCGTACTCTATACAAGCATTAACTTTCCATACAAAACTGTAAATGTTGCTTTAATTTCTGTCAGTTTTGTTTTTGTAATTACTCTATACTAATCCTGTACTACTTCCCTGTCTTTATTAATAATGTATGTACATGGAACATTTTAATTCCTCTCAATTTACATTTGTAATAACTTTATTTGAATCCTGTATTCATTCTCTGTATTTTATTAATAATGTATCTTTATGGAGCTTTTCTCCCGGGCCTCCATTATAAAGGGGCTAATCTAGGTCCAATGGACTTTCCCGGATAATAAGCTGCAAATAAATAAATAAATCTCATGCTGTTTAGTATACCTATTTTTTTTTTTTTTACATTTCCTTATCTTATTAGATTCACATTTGTTGTTAACATTAGTAAACACACAACTATGATTGCTGGTATAAATTAAATGACAAATCTTTCTTCATTTTCCCATTTAATTCATTAACTTCATCTGTAAGTCATTCCAAATCAGAATTATTCCTTTTAATTAATAGACTCAAGTTTCAAAATCATGTCTATCATACATCTCCACAAAATCTTTGTAATGTCCATAGAGTTTGTGGAGATGTATGAAAGACAAGCTCAATGTCAATTCCATTTGGAAATTTGTTGTAGTGTAAACCCCATAGATCAATTTTCAGTTACAAACTTTCTCACAAGTTGCTATTGTTGTTGTTTGATTGTAAGATTCATAGTTTAAATAAGCTTATTTCAAAATCAAGTTTAAATAAGTTTCTTTCAAAATCAACAAGAGATGGATAACCATCCATCTGAGTTTTGTTCATATTAGTAGCAAAAGAAAAAATCTAACTTAACTAGTTCATAAAATCAAATTCATTGTACTTAAATAACCCCAGTTAACCACTAGTTTACATAGTGCATTATTATATATATACTAGCAGTACTAGAACCTGTCATTTCTAAATGTACTTCAATATGCAATGTTTGTTGCAACAAAGAGGAAGTGATATGTTTTTATGTAACAGTGACACTTGAGTAAGCCTCTCCAGTGGTAAAATCTTTACCGAAGGCTTCAGCTCCTTGTTCTAGTAGTGGTTGTATAATAAATTGCATCAAAAGATCCGTAAAATGCAATAAATTGGCAGTCATGGAAACAAACACTCTTACTGCTAAGAACAGCCAGCTGTGTTGTATGAAGTGAAACAAGATTACCCAAATTTATATTTATACTGGAATATTTTAAATATTGTGTTCTACATGCACTGTGACATAGTTTTAGTTACTGTTAATGCTCCATTAGTTGTATATTTATGGTAAAGGTCTTGGAAATCAGCAGCGGTACAGTGTCTTCAAATGGCAAACATCAATTCACACAACTTTATTTAAAGAAGCGTAAAGAATCACCTCCTGTTTTGCTTCTGAGGAAATCTTTGTGTGACTACTTTTTATGTGGACAGAAGTACTAAAGGTCATAGTAACTTGAACTTGCTAAAATATTTTAACTACATCAATTTACATATCTGGACGTCAGCTTGGCAGTTTCTTATGTTCTGGTGTACTTGCACTTTGTGCACGCTTGTGTCGGTTACATCCTATAGCTATTGTATTCAGTAATAGAGGAATCTTGGCTATGTGATCTATGGAGAATATGCAACCAGGATAAAAATGAGTTTACAATTTATTCAAAGACAATGGGGGAATGGGTGCTAGCTGGTTAAATATGAAGCTTATTAATTATACGGCATTCTGAAGAATAAAGAAAGCGTTGATAGAATCACCTCCATTTTCAAACCAATCACTGATCAAAATCACAGTCTCCAAAGAGGCTTCTCTTCAAACCCTGATCCAGTGGAGGCTATACCCCCTTTTTTCTTAAAAAGGAGGGATTCATAAACAAACCATGTACATGTATTCTTACATGTTGGCAGGGGACTGGTAAAAGAGAAATGGAGATCACAGAGACTTTGAATCTTTCTAAAAAAGGCAGTGTAAATCTCAGATAATTTATTGTAAGAACGTGAAACCAGGTCTAGAGAAGTGCAGAGAACTGTTTTAAGTACCTGGAACTGAGACATGGAAGAAACTGAAGGGTGAATGCCCAGGTAAAAAGATCTGCTGCCAGCAATTAGAGGAGGTTAAGAAGGAATTTATGGTGATCAGTTATGTGCATATACCAGATACGTCAGAGAGTTTCATGTTGTTCCACTTTTCAGAGGGATTTACTCCCTATAAGTTCTTGGCAAGCAATTGCAAAGAACACAGACAGGAACTATTTATTACTGGATTGAGACCACCAGGAGAGGACACCTGTCTGCAGCCTAAGGGAATCAGTAGTTTACTGGCTGAGGAATATAGTACAATGCCCACAAATTACCACACAGGTGGTAATCCATTAAGTACGGATGAAGTAATTAGATATTTGGAGACCAACGTAGATAGTAATCTCTCCTTTGATAATCACATTGCCAAAGTGGTTAGAAAGACCTTCTATATAGCCCACCTTATCACGAAAGGGTTCACATCTAGATCAAGAGAGGTCATTGTGCCCCTCTACTCGTCATTCATCAGGCCCATAATTGAATACAATGCCCCTTTTGGGATGTACCTTACCCAACACCTGCAGCAACTGGAGAGACCCCAAAAGTACCTCCCCAAGAGGACCATGGGCTACAAACAGATGTACTATGCAGCTCGACTAAACAAACTCCAGCTCTACTCAGTTACGTACCGCCTACTCAGAGGCAATCTATGCCTGATGTACAAAGCCATGTCAAACCCAGAATTAATGGACATGCTCCACCACAAAAAATCCAAGTCCCTTAGAGCTACACGCTCCAGGGACCTAAACCTCAGCACAAAAATAAATAGGACATGCTGTAGGGACAGATTCATTTCCCAGAGGTTCCCCTCACTCTGGAATAGAATCCCAATTCATGTTAGACATAGCCCCTCGCTGACCCTCTTCAAGCGAAATTTGGACGCGTGGATGGAAAATCGCAAGTTCACCCCTGGGATCTCTCCTGTGTCCCTGCTAGACAGAAGCACAGTAAACTAATCTTAAAAGGGTACCTTCTGTGACCTACTTTACAGAGGCACAGTAGGCTAATCTAATAGGGAGGCAGAAGCTAAATACACTCTGGCTAGGCTTATAAATGCCCTAGGGCAGATAGCCTAGTATCTACCTATGAACCTATGAACCTATGACAGAGGTCCCTAAATTGGCAATAGGGATGATACACTTCAATTTTTTGAGGGGGGTTCTGTTTCACAGTTTACCCCATCTGTGGGTGGATTTATCGAGTAAGCTAGTTTTGGTGGAGGAAATTCATGTAGCAATTAACAGTTTGCCTCATTGAAGGGCACCAGGATTTAAGGTTGCTGCCCAGATTTTTTTAAACCTTTAAACAATAATTATGGAAGTAATTACTGAAGCTTTGTGAAGGAGTCAGTAGTAAGCATTCTTATGCAGATGACATAACTAGAGCAAAGTTTATTGTATTACCTTAAACCTGTGTGGGACTCACCCTTGGTGATAAATTTACAGATCTGTTTCTTTGCTTTAATGGACCTAACCATTTTTGCCAAACCGCTAGCAATTAGATTGGAAAAGGTAATTGCATACTTGGAAGACTGAATCGCCAGGATTTTATAAAAGTTAGGTATGGTAACCTGGATCTTATAAGGCCTTCGATAGCATTGCCTGGCACTTTATATGGACTGCTATGACCAAAATGGGCTTCACTGACATGTTTATTCAGTGATGTAAGCTCACGGATATTTAGCTCTTAGCTGTGATCTCTTCCAGTGGCTGTTAATCTCCATAGATAGATCTTTAATGGGGAACTAGATTGGGCTGTCCACTCTCTCTCCTCACCTGTTTGTTTTAGTGGCACATGTAGTTAACAATGTCTTTTGCAAGGTCATAGCCATTTTGGGATTGGAGTCAAAGGTATTCACCATTCATCCATGACTGGCTTAATAACCTGGTGGAACAGGTAGTGCCTGTACTTTCCTAACTAACTAGGACTGTGCAGGTAAAATGGCTCAAGGTAAACTTGATAAAATCAGTGCTATTTCTTCTGCCTAAACATTTTTGAGAGACCTTAAGGGTGCAGATACTAGTACCTTGGAAGTTGTGTTACAGTAGAAGAATTTAGGGTCCATGACGCACACTGAGATTAGTAGAATGGTTGTGCTTAACACAAGCCCATTGGTGAAATACAATAAACATAACTTAAGCATTTATAAAAGATGTAACCTTCGATTCTGAAGTAGGTTCCATGTGATTAAATTGTTTATTCCACTGAAGATTCTATTTACATTTATACATCTCCCCATGGTCACCTCTCCCAAGGTTCTCAATGTCTGCTAAAGAATAATAAGCAACTTTATCTGTGATGGTAAGAGTCCAAGATATGTAGGAAAAAGATGTTTACTGTACGTTCTGAAGGAGGATTCAGTTTGCCCAATGTGTATGCATATGGTGTGGTAGTAACGAGTTGATGTTACACATTACGGGCAAACATGAAGCCCTTATGGGATATTTCAGAGCTTGTGGTTAAGTTTCAGAGTAATCCAGAACATAAGATCAAAACTTCCTTCAATATATGGGACATGGGACGGGCTGAGTTTTGTAGCTGTGGTTTGAAATAGGAGGATGATACTTAAAGGGGCATCATGATGCTTTAATGACAAATTCTGGACTGTGGTGTAATGTACTTCTAAGCCAGAGCAACTCCACACAGTGGTGGTCTAATTGGATAAGAGCAGGAATTTACTTTATAAAGGATATCTGGGACTTTGTTTCTAGAACTGCTGACATGATTTCCCCAGAAGCAAACATATGGACATCAGGATGGTCTGAAAAGCTTTTCTTGTCACCTTGTTGGAAGAAGACAGATATAATACTTCTTGTGGGAGTAGAGACAACTGCAGCAATTAAGGTGAAGATATGTATTTGTTGGTTTTACCTTCTGCTGAGGATTTCTGGGAAAGGGTGAGACTGCAGTGGGAGATGGGAGATTGGGTTGAGTGAGATTATTTATCTGAGTGAATGGAAATATTGTCTTAAGAGGTTGACTAAACAGGAGAATCTCTGAGTGAATGGAAATATTGTCTTAAGAGGTTGACTAAAGGGCTGAACTGTTGTACATCTGGAGGCCTCAGCAGATTTTTTATGAAGAGACTTATTTCCAGACAGTAAATGCTTGTGTTGCTGTTATGGGGAAGCCAATTATTATAGTTTAATTTGGGGTTGCCCAAGGGTGATACCTCTTTGGCTTAAAGTGATAAATGCTCAGAGCTGTGCAGGGCAGACTTTATAAAATCAGTCAAATAGAAAGCTTTGGCTGTTGGGCATCTGGTATCCAAAATTAAGGTGCTAAGCAACACACAGGGAATGGATTTGGAGTGTTATCTTACTTGTATTGCTTTTACATTTCACTGCTGGAAATGTATCCCTGAAAATTGTTTTTTTTAATACATGTTGTGTTTTATAAACTTAAATAACGGAACTGTGCCAGACTGAAAATGGTGTGGCAGAACCAACCATGGTCTAACTTTCTATACTTGTAAGTAAATGCTCCAAACAGAATTAAACATATTATAAGGAGCTATGGTGTCAGTGGACATGAAACAGAAGATCCTGCAGGTGTGAAAGGTTTGTTAAGTGTAATACACAGAAGTGGGTGCCCTACTGAATAAAAATGAAGCAATGTCAGCAATAAGTCTATACACCTTCAAAGTTAATGTAGACCTGCTTTGACATCTGTAGACCAGAATATGCCTCCATAGATAGAAACATTATCTTGTCTTGTTAGTTACCATGCATCCTCCCTTTATCAAATCTTACTCCATATCCACATTCAGACTTCACTCTCTGTAAAATAAAGTGTATTTTTGATTCAGCTTTTCAACCTTTTTAACTTGTCCTGTTGGTCACAGATTCTGGTGTTCTGCTCCATTTCTGCAATACACCTCTCGGATTTTTGCTTGTTATAGCAGGCTGTCGTTGTCATCTTATATCCCTGTTTGATTCAACAGATGTTCATCATTTTACTCAGTGCTGCAGTATCCTTATAAATATGGGTTACAGCCTTCCAAGGCTATATCAGCTGAACAGCTTACAAAGCTTTCTAGCACCTTCCAAACACCAAAACTGTCAAGCAGCTTAACTGGAGCTGATTGAATGACAACTTTGGGTGCCACGCCCTTCAGATCTTGTCTGCCAGGGGAGAGTGTGATCCTCTCAGGTTTTTGAGGATTAACGACCAGCTTGCGCTGTTCCTTTGCTGGGAAAATAAGTTAGAAGTTTGTTTTAATGGACTATTACAAGACTGTGCTGTACTTTTAAACCCAAGTGTTCTTTTCTGCCTGTCACTTTAAAAATTGCTTTAAGTAGCTGAAAAACATTTGTTTCTATGGGGCATTTATGTTTATTCCAATTTATGAAGTGGGTATAGTGTTTTAAAATGCATTTTACTGTGTTTGCTTTAGGGAAAAAGTGACTTTTAAAAACTTTTTATTTTTACCAGCATTTGTTTTTTGTTTACCCTGGGAAACAGACACCATTTTCAACATGACCATGGAATGCACTGAGAGTCCCACAGTCACTCCTCCTTCCAGCTTCAAAAATAAAAAGTTAAACAAACAGTCTTTGCCACCAGGGCAGGCTGGCAGTTTGCCTCAGTTACAGGTTTGTGATTCTGCAGTGGCCATTTGCTGTACCTTAGACCACCCATCTGTTATCTTGGATCGATCTGGTGTAACTACTATAGTCAGTATTGATCTGAGGTTAGCTAAATCCTCTGCAGCTGTTGGGGTCCTTTCAGTGGCCAAAGTAGAACATCTCTTGTTGGTTTTGGGAGAGGGACAGGGAAGGTGCTGCTGCCACCGATGAAACTTTTTCCCGTCAAAACAAAGCAGAAAACTAAGCATGTATCTACTGAGGCTTTATGTAGAAATAGTTTACTAGGTTTGCTCAAGGTTTAATTCAGGCTATTGATCCTTCTTGTAAGGTAGTTTCTGGTAAAAGAAAGTGAGATACTTCCTTTCCTAAGGAGGTTCAGGATTCTGAGTCTAGACAGGAGGATGAAAGGAAAAAGTACAGTTTTTTCCCCTCAGATTTCTCATTCAGACTGAGGAGAAGTCAGTTTCTGATTGTACTTGTGAGGCATTCTCATTTGCTGAGACTATTTCTAGAACATGACAGTTTTTTTATAGGATAATACTGAGGTTTTAGTCCCTCAAAAACGTTGAGCTGTTACAAAAGGAATTTCCAAAACCTGCACCCATTCCTCCAGTTTTGTCTTTTTTTGGAGTGTGTGTGTGTGTGTGTGTGTGTGTGTGTGTGTGTGTGTGTGTGTCAGTTTCATATTCAGGTTTGCCCTGACTAATTGTAAAAGTATGAGGAATATTTTGTCTGCAGTTTCTTCTTCTGAGGAAAAATATGTTTTAAATAATTTCATTTTTTCTATTGTTCAAATCAGTACATATTGTATACAATGTGGCTACAACTCTGTCGATAACTTCTTCAAGAGCTATGCCCACTGATAGTATTTTGTGGAGTTTGCATGGCTCCATTCTTGAACCTTCCAGATGATGATAAAATGTGATTTGAAATCCTCCTTTGGATAGAGGTTTATTTTTTGTCCCTTCTGTTGCCGAGATAATCAAAAAAGTGTGAAGGGGTAAGCTGATACATCTAATTTCTGAAGATTTGCAACCCTCCTTTTTTCAAATTTTCCAAGTGAGTCTCTAACTCCTCATCCAGTTTTAGAAAGAAACAAAATATACAATCACATTACAATGTAGGTAAACAGAAAAAACGTTGCTGGAAACTGCTGATTTGAAATCTGGAGTTTAATAACGACACAACAGAATACAGCTTGTAGTTAGCGCTTTCGGGTCAAAACGGTTTTTGACCCGAAAGCGCTAACTACGAGCTGTATTGTGTTGTGTTGTTATTAAACTCCAGATTTCAAATCAGTAGTTTCCAGCAACGTTTTTTCTATTTACTGTGAATTCTACATTTTGACTGTTGCTGGGATTAAGCATAGCACGAGCTTCTACTTTCACTTTGGACAATATAGGTAAACTGATGTTTTAAGAATCAATGGGAATCGGGTTGCAAGATGAATTCTGGAAACTCTCATAACCAAAAACAATCCAAGAAGTGAGAGTGAGTATTTAAGAGACTTTTTTTCCTCCTCCCATGCTGGCACCCCCTTTTGTCCATCAGAAACTCTGCAAATACACTTTTCTTTTTGGCAACAGATAGTTTCACACAAACGGGTACTTAAGATCATTCATCTAGGCTACAGATGGCAATGGGAGGAAATTCCTCCTTTACAGGGGGTATTTTCTCATCCTCCAGAGCAGACCAGAGTCTTATTTCTGCCTGTCCTTCATCACACTCTATCCCAGGGAGTGATAGAACCAGTTTACCCTTCACACGAGAGGAGGAGTTTTATTCAAGGAGTTTTCAGTACCAACAAAAGGAAATGCTTGGAGACCAGTTTTGGAGTATTATTTCCCAAATCTGTTCCTGATAGTGCCCAAATTCAGAATGATGTCACTTCACAACCTGTTCCCTCTTCTTCCTTATTCAAGTTTCCTGGTTGAACTACATTTAAAAGATCCTTATCACATATTAATTCATTCTGGTTTCAGGCATTTCTTAATGTTTTGTGATTCTAGATCACATCAGTTCTCTGCCTTTCCTTTAGAACTATTCATTGCATAAAGACTGTTCACAAATTGTGTAGCTCTTGTTATAGTTCACTTCAGGCTACAGGTATCCACATTTGTTTCAGTATTTTTGCTTATCTTTTCAAAGTCTTTTTCAAAGTGTCAGGAATCTGTCTCATGGGTGAGAGATCTGTTAGAGAAGCTGGGATTCCAAGAGAACATTCAGAAGTCTTTCTAGACTCCTTTTCACGGGATTGTGTTTCTGGGATGTCAATTAGACACGGCAGTTCAAAGATCTTTTCCTATATGTGAAAAGAGATCTAGATCTATTTCTAAATTTTTACACTGAGACTTAAGTCAATGCAAGAGAATAACTCAGAATTTTGTGTCTCGTGGCTTCTCCCTGGCAAGACTCCACATGAGAAAGATATATTAGTATCTAAAGTCTCTCTGTTCCCAGCACCAACATCCTTTGTCATTTCAAATCCAAGTGCTTGGGTTTGTCTGAAAAGACATCACTTGGTGGAGACAACAGAAATCCCTAAATCCAGGACAATTCTTTCTCTTCCCTGTTTCAATGCAGTCAGTCACCACAGAGCCCTCAAATTTTTCTTGGGGAGCAGTTTCAGAAGGGATAAATGTACAAGGTGTGGGGCACACCAAAGAGAGATACAAGCATATAACTACAAAAAAGATAAATGCCCTGATCAAAGTTCTCTACTCTGAATCATCTTTGGTCCCCAAGATCTCTTCAATTTGCTACAGACAGTACCATAGTCATGTGGTACATCCGCAAGCAAGGGGAAACCAGGTCAGAGCACTCCTTGTACGCTAGCCATATTAGCTTGAGATATAGCTCCACAGCACAATATCACTCTACAGGAATCCTACCTTCTGTCAGAGCAAAGTTGTGTGGTAGACAAAGTGAGCAAGACAAGAGCAGATCTTCCTGAATGGAAATTAGATCAAGGGGTCTTCCAAGAATAGATCTACCTCAGTCTCATGTCAAAATGTTCTTGGAAGGGGATTTACATAAGAAGCCTCCAAGTAAACCGGTGGCCTCCTTGACATCCTAGTTTTATGTTAGAGAAGCCAGCACTTGCTTCACTTGAACCAGCTAATCTGGCTGACTTGAGGTTCTTAACATGGAAAACAGTTTTACTGATTGTTCTGACATCTGCATGAAGGATGTCTGAGTTGCAAGTTCTTAAGGTGTGTCAACCCTAAATAATTTTCTACAGGGCTGGACTTCTTTGAGAACTAGTCCATCCTTTTCTGCCTAAAGTGGTATCTGAGTTTATTTAAGCTAAACTATCCATCTCCCCATTTTCTTTCCTGAACCCCAACATGAGAAAGAAGAGATATTTCATAACATGAATGTCCACAGAAATTTCAGGTTATTACTTTTTGTTATATTCACCACAACAAAACTATCCCAGGCAGGGTCAAGGCTCACTCTATAAGGGATTTGGCTTCATCTATGTCTTTTTGGAAAGGGTTAGATTCTAGAAGTATTCTAGGAGCAGCAACTAGGCCCTCTGTACATACTTTTACAAAGCAGTATAAGCTTGATTCCTTCTCTAGTTTCAGATAATCCTTTGCAAGGACCATTCTCCAGAAGCTCCAGGACTCTTCTCCTTCTGCGTCTATCATGTGCAAGCCAGGGTAAATCTATCCATATAGCTAAAAGTACTACAGCAGTGATCAGTATGATGAATATAGTACAGTCATCTAAGTAAGCTTACAATAACAGTAGATGTTTGATCACAGCTGCAGTAGTCACTCCCACCCTCCACCCCTCTTTTGTTTTGGTATGATGTTTATTCCGTGGAGGAGTTTTCTTTTTTTCTCAGCCTTCCTCTTTCTGTTGACAAGAAAGCTCTGAAGGGCTTGATGCCCAGGGTTATCCTTAGTCACCTCAGCTCGAGCTGCATGAGTTTCTGTGCATGGAACATGCCCTGAAGCTTTGAAAGTTGGCTGGCAGTTATATCCTTGGCAGGATTTTACCCATATAGTGAAGGCTACAGCGGCGATGATCCTTTCAACATCTACTGTTAAGGTAAGTTTACTTAGACTACCATACTTTTTTCACCCTAAAAGATTTGACCATGGATTAAGTTGACCATATAAGCAAAGAATGGCTTTCATCCATATGCAAATAATACTATGTTCAGGGTCTATTTTAGTCCCACCAGATTGCAGTAGGCCATTTATAGTATTCACTGTTGAAGCAGAGACAAGCTTGGGGGTAGTTTACAAACCTTTGATGTGGACCAGCATCTCATATGTTTTTTTGAGATGAAAATTCAACAGAGCAATAAGCAGATGTTCTACCATTTAGAAGGAATGCTTGAGAATTTATACTGGTCACCAGTCAGGCCCCATTGTTATGAGTGAAGAGGTAACAGACTGGGAACACAAAGCCTTATAGATGACCATTTTCATTGCAGTCTTTTAAGTTCATGGTGAAAGACACACAAGGCTCAACCCACCAAAATGAAGATGGCCTAAAACTCACAGTCCATATTTATTTTAGTCCTAAATGTGAAGTTGTCAGTCTGATTTGGGGGAGGGGGGGTCTGTGTGATACAGTGTCATAACTCAGTACAATGGAGTCATTAAATGATGCAAATGTTCATTGCTTTTTTTAAATGATGTAAATATTGACTGTGAACCTATACTATAAACTGCTTTAAATGCATACTGTTTGTATAAGGCAAGTAGGATCCTTGAAGAGTTGAGTTAATAGGGCTTTAATTTATTAGTTATGTAATTAAGTGATGTGCAAGAGAGCAGGCTAAAACCCTACCATATGAGCGAAGCTGGCTTCCATTTGGGGAAAATTGCGTGCTCGTAGCAGTGGATCTGCATAACATGCTGCAGTAAGATAAAGCTCTGGATTTTTTTGGAGCTTTTCTCCCTGGGAATATGTTAAAAAGGAGCTTCTAACCCAGTCAGTATTTCCATATAAACAAATGCAAATAAATAAAATTTTACCAAAGGAAACTGACACGGCTTTCCACATAGGATTCCAGACAGCTAATTGTTGACATTACTTTTATCTCTGGAGAAAAAAGCAAAAATAAACTGTCCACAGAAATGAAAGCAGCATACCAGACATTTGACACAATTACTGTCACAACATAAAGTGTTTTCATGAAAAAAAAGACTTCTTCAGAACTGAGTTTACACCAAGCAACAACCAAACCTGAATAACCCATATGAAATATCACGTGAATGTTTCTTGACAATAAAATACTAGCGCAATAATCATTATATTCATTCATAAAATTATCACCTAAAACAAACAGCAACAAAACATATTTAATAAACATTTATGTCCATTTACACTTTAAAATATGTTTGATATTAATACTTTTATTAAGAACAGGATGAATGAATCCACGGTGGTGTAGCGGTAGCATTGTTACCTCACTGCAAGAGGTTCTCCCGTTCGATTCTCGGCTTGGCTTGGGAGTGCCATCTGTGTGGAGTCTGTGTGTCCTCCCCGCGGTTGGGTAGCATTCAAAAGACATGCATGCATAAATGGGCGTGCCTTCGTTGAAGGTTGGGCGTCGAGCTGGCACCTCGGCGTTGCATAAAATTCTACTGCCAATCATTAGCGGACCGGAGTTCCTCTGTGGCGACCCCTTACTGGAAAAAAGCCGAAAGACAGTTAAGAACAGGATGAACATGTCCTCCAATCTTATTTGCCATTTGATTTCTGCTATTTCTAAGTAATTTTCTAAATCATCACCTCTGTAATTTTCTGCGATATATTGTAATACACAGAATATAAACTTATTAAAAGAACTAGAAACCACAGAATGTTTATAATAAAGCATTGTTGTCATCCTTTGTTTTAATTGCAGACACGTGTTCTTAAATCTGATCAGGAAAGTTTTTTTCCTGTTTTTCTTTATGAAAACTGTGACTAAATGCATACGTAAATGCTTGTTAATATTTAATGTTTTTTTGTTTTTTAGGTGTCAGTTTTATGAATAAGTAAACGATTATTGTACCAGTATTCTACTGATACTTTATTTACTTATTAGTATTTTTACTGGTTAGATAAAGTAGAACTTTTGGTAATTTAAGGAAACTTAGAACAGATTATGAGTGGAGCAGCGTAATATGGAGTTAGACGAGATGTAGATAGGCAAATAATCTGTGGAGTACAGTAGTAGGAGAAGAACGGATTAGAAAGGATTATAAACAAAATCATAGATGTGACAAAATGTTAAGTGGAGGGTGACAGAGAGAGAAAGAGAGAGAGGGTGTTGGACGAGTGGGTCATAGTGGACTGACTGAAGCTAAGATAGAGGTTAGGTCTGTTAATTTTATTAAGGTCGAGACTGTGAATAACTGAAAGGTGCTGTGAAACTTTGAGTTGGTAATAGGAAGTAAAGCAGCCAATTTGCCACATAGGCTGCAGGAAAATAGCATCAGTGAAAATGGCCGCCTTGGCTATACAGTAGTAAGTAAATGGAGTAAAATTAACCCATTTGCCACCATGGCCCTAACACTAGTAAGAGGATATGGGGGTCATACAAGCATACCTGCTGCATAAGTTGGAGGAAGTTAAGGGAGTGAATTTAGCCAATTTGCCACCTATTCTGTGAGCAGAAGTAAGATTTTGGAGTTAGCCTGTCTCCAAGTTCAAGGGCAGTAGGCAGACATAAACGACTATAGACAAAATATATGGCTACAGCATATGTGACAGAACAAATGGAAGTAGAATGTAGGAGGGAGGTTAGTTTAACAGTCTTTTTTTTTTTTAAGAGGGATGAGGAAAGAAAATGTAGAGGAGAAAAAAGTAAGTAGATAGCTAAGAGATATGAGGAGTTTGAAAAATTTGGTTGTGTAAGAGCTGAGGTATGACTTGCTTAAAATTATGTGGAAGTGGCTACCTAAGTATGTATTTAGTGATATGGGGTAGATAGGATTGGGAGTTGAATTTAGAGTAAAAAAGCTGTGTCGCTAACACTCTGCATCACCATTGTTTACAAGAACCATCTGTGAACTTTCAGATGAAAATGTTAAGTACCTAAAATAGGAAAGAGGTGAATGCAGGTAAATCATAAGGACTACGGATAGAAGACAGAAGAGAAGGAAAAGTGTGAATGAGGTTTGCAGTTAGACTAAGAATGTAGCAATCCTAGTCAGAGGAGTTTGATTGAGAAGGGAGGAAGGCTAGCTTTGCGGAATACTTGACTCTCCCATGAACCTGCACAAAGGTTCATTGGCAGTGCTTACATCCTGTAAGAGTTATTACAGTAATAAAATGCAATAAGCAAGATAGGTAAATGAAAGTGGGGAGAAGGTGTGGCACACAGGTTCCAGCCACAACACAGTACAACTACCGCTCTTCTCTCATTTACCAATCTAGTAAACCAACACAGAAATGACTATAACTATACATCTACTATATTTTTGGATCTAACCAAAGCATTTGATATGGTCTCACACTCCCTACTGTTAGATTCACTAGCATCCCTATCCTTTGCCCCTTCTATGATTGCCTGGTCCAGGAACTGTCTAGCTGATATGCAACAATCTGTCCAATGGCAGGAGGCACTATCTCCTCTACTTTCAACTTTCATAGGTGTACCATGAGGTTCAGTACTGGGCCCACTTCTGTTTTCTATCTACATTAACAATCTACATACCTCCACCCAGCATGCCACACTCATACAGTATGCAGAGGATTCGACTTTAATCTGCTCAGCCCCCGCAATTTAGTTTTATTTGGGTTAAGGTTGAGTTGGATATTTGTGATCCAACTTTCCACAGAGTTAAAGGATTCCTGGGTCTGTTGTTGTAGAATGAAAAGATATATAAATATAAGTCTGGTCCTCCTTCCTTTTCTATTACTTCCAGAATTGGTACTTCTGCCCATACCAAACTCCTCGGTGTTGAGATTGACAAAAACCTTCTCTTTGATGTCCATATCTCTCAAACCATCAAAAAGGTTCACAAAAAAAATAGTCTCATTATACAGACACAAAAACTTCCTTTCAGATCAAGCACAGATCACCCTAGCCCAAACTCACCTTTTTTCCTCAGTAATGTATGCAGCACCAGTTCTTACCTATATCAGAAAACTAGACCATGATAAACTTGAGTCATGCTATAATAATATTGCCAAATTTGCTAACAACGCCACCTTCACATCCTGTCATTGTCTAGCTCTAAGGGACTTAAAATGATTAGAATTTCCTCAACTACTAAATTACCACCAATTGGTTACTGCCTATAGCATTCTGAAGTATCCTGATAAAACCCCA
The DNA here is from genome assembly GCF_019279795.1 of Protopterus annectens. Lineage (NCBI taxonomy): Eukaryota > Metazoa > Chordata > Ceratodontiformes > Protopteridae > Protopterus > Protopterus annectens. Next base: position 737,428,741 of record NC_056750.1, on the reverse strand, counting down.
TCACTAAGTCAATTACTTCCCTACTATGCAACAAATCGCACACTCTGCTCTAGTGAAAAATCACTTCTATGCATCTCTAGGGATAATAACACTGCTGGAAAAGCACTATTCTCCCACACTGTTACTAAAAATTGGAACAACCTACCCCCATCACTGACCTCCATCCCCACCACCTCACACTTCAAAAACTCTTTAAAATCACATCTCATAAGCACCTGGCTTTGCCCATGCATAACCTAAAAACACTGCTCAAGCTCTGTGGAAAGTTGAAAGGCTTATTATTTCACTAATGTAAATGCTACAGTTGTTTATCCCTTTAATATGGGTACTTCATTGTAACATGCTGTATGTCATGACTGTCAATGTTAAATGTATTTAGCCTGTTCAACTGCTGAGTTGTATCCTGTCTGTTTCATATTTCTGTCTTTTTAGCTGGATTTTTGCTGTTATAATGTGTATGTATTAAATTCTATTATTTCTGTTAATATATGTGGAGCTTTTCTCCCCAGGCCTCCACTGTAAATGGACCTGGTCCAGTTGGACTGTCCCGGTTAACAAATGTGAAATAAATAAAATAAAAATAAATAAATTTACAACAGATACAATATTCTGTGACATCAGAATGCTGGATGAGGTAGAGACGAAACAGGAGTATGTTTGAAGAAATAAGTATGATGACATATATTCCAACTTAAATACAGATATATAGTACTTTGCTTAAAGAAGTATAACTTGATTATAACTTTATTTTGGGCAGGAATCTCTTCTAGCATACACTGCTAAAATAAATACAGGGGAACTGATTTCCCATTATCTTTGTTTTAAAGAGTAATTCTCAAATTAAGAACATGTTCCAATTCAACTAATAGGATGTAACTGAAGAAAGATGGAAATTAACAAACTGAATTGACAAGAATGAATTATTTTTTGTACACACTGTACTTTATTTATTTGAAATGTATATTGTATTAAAGTCAAAAATTAAAGTAATTTCATAGAGATAGTATTTGCTCAAAAAGGATAAGAGCTGCATTTCTAACAGAAGAAGAAGTCTGGTCATTGGAATATTACAGCTAAACCTAGCTGAAGTATTTCATAGCAGCAATTCTCATTAGTGTAAAAACAAAGCAGCACTGCTATTATCAGGAATAAAATGGCCAGGATAAGATCTGCTTAATAGAGATGTTAGGTTTATAAATGCTTCATATGTAACATAAATTGGAATGTACAATATGGGCAAATAATGTAAAGGGGCCAACGTAGTCTTGGTGGAATTTTAAGGACTCAGAGTTGTGCCACTAAATTTTTAAAGGCCAGTTACTCTCCATTTTGGTGTCAGACTGTTTTAATTTTGAAGGAGTTTTAAAGACTCAGAATTGTGCCTCTAACATTTAGAGTTCTGTTAAACTCTGTTTTGATGTTAATCTGTTTTAAGGTGAAGGAGAAGCGATGATACACAATGATACAAATGACCAGCGTACTGCTTGATTTCCTGTATCACTCCAGGAGAGTGCTGATTGGCTAAATCATTACTCAGTTAGCTTCTGACATTAAACTACACCTTGATGAAACATAACTTATTAACTTTCTGCTCAGAAATTCTTGGGAATGAGGTTTCATTTAGGTTGGGTAGTACACAACTTCAGTACTCTATCTTTTCTGTGTTCTTCAGCAATTTGCTACATTTTGCCTTTTTCCCCACTTTTGTGGAACCTCAGAATTGATATAATTAGCGGGCAGTGCTGGAGAATTGGGTTTAGAATGTGATTAGTGTTTAATAGTTTTTGTTTATATGTTTATCTCTTGAGACAGTTTTTTTTTTCAGTTTAGATATTTTGCTGTTGATGTTGACCTTACATTGTTTAGATCATTTTAGGTAATCCCATACATATATATGCTAGAGTTTCCACTGTGTGATACCTTAAACTTCCTGTAACCGATGCACCTTTGGATATATGCAAACGACCCTTTATGTATGTAAAGTGTTTCAACTACATTTAGCTTCCAAATGCCATCTGGATTTAAAGACCCTATGTATCTGAAGTATAGTAAAACTATCCAAATACGTTGTGCTGGTGACGTGAACAAAAAGCCAAAACATTCATGTCCGCAGCGAGCACGGTTTGGTTTTATTGGCCTGAGAGGATCCATAAAGACTTAAAAAGTAAAAAAAAAAAAGTAATGGACATTCAGAAGCCATGTAGCTGAAATATGTGATGCCCTTAAGAGATCATTTGCATATATCCCATAGGCTTCCAGAAGAGGAGGTTTAAGGTATCATTCTGAAATAAAAGGATAACTTGTAGGGCATTGAGTTTATTACTGAATTTAATGGATGTGACATTTCTGTTTAATTTTCATGCTGTTAAAATTAATTGTGGTTTAGATGTATAAAAAGGGATTGCCTGTTTATATATATGTATATATATATTGTTTCTCATCACTGTTGGGTTACTTGATAATGAATAACTGTACTAATTAACCAGTGATGGATAGCTTGAGGGTTACTGTTTCTTCTGCAAAGTAAACCTGTCCCATGGCAGTGCCTATGATTTGCCTATCTTCACAAAAAAACAAAACCATCCTGTCATGTTTGAATCGGATACTGATATTTTTTTTTATTCAAAGCTATCATTAGAGTAGAAAATCTGTTAATTGTATGCATACCTTACTCTATGTTCTTATCCACTTACATTTATTTGTGATTGTTCCATGCTGTAATTTAAGTGCATAATTCTGTACCATAAATCTGGTACATGGAACAATGTAGAATTGCAGCTTAGTTACCATATCAGCACAATGGTTGTAGCCATAGGTTCATGGAGGGATCTGCTATTTCCTCCACCACTCACTTTAGCAACCAGCATTTTTCATTTATCAGAATTATTACATGCATTACTGCTATATGGTTCCTGTATATCGAGGGATCTGTTAATTCTGCAATCCCCCATACAGCTGCAGATAAAAGTTGTAGCATTTGCTGTGCAGGCACTACTGTAGCACAAATTCAGACGAAGCTGTAAGATTGCTAAAACAAAATGTTAATTTTCAATTCCTTTTTTTCACTAAATAATTTACTGCTATTGTTATAGCCATATGAGAGAGAGTAACAAGGCCAACACATTGGCATCTTTATTGTAGTGAGCTTATCAAAAGCAGATATGCAAATTAATAATCAGCTTCAAAAAATAATACTCAGAAAATAAAACATTTACATGTGAGAGGTTCAAGGCATGGAGGAAAGGGTTAGAATATTAATAAAGACCGAAAAGCATGCTCAAGTCCTCGAATGTAATAAACTGTGTCTGACATACGGGATTATGAACAAGAGGATCAGAATGCTGTGCACATCCAAGATGGCAGTGGATGACACCCTTTCATTGCCAGAAAGAGGAAGTTCTTTTGAGGAGCAGAGATATTTTCGGAACTGCCCAGAATGGCATCTTCAGTCAAAAACATTTTTTCACATTCTAATCACACACTCTTTCAAATTTTTTTCTAAACACACATCTTTTCTTCGTATCATGGTAAACATCTTTGTTCATAATTTATGTTTTTGGGCAAGTAAAGATATTACTATTTCAGTGCTGAAATATCATCTATTAAAGACATTGCATTTTAAAGCTTCACGTAACAGATAACAATATATATTACTGTGCCTAAATGTGACATAAAATAGTACAGGTCAAACTCATTTGTGCAGGCTTCTCTGAAATAGTATAAGAATGCATTATAATGATGTAATCTTTGAAGTGCTGCATTAATAGCAATGCTGCCTAATATATGTTGGTATTATTTTGAGTCTCATTTTGATAGTAAATTCAGAACACTTGGATAAGTTTTTCAGATTAATACAAGCAATCCAGCTATGACTTTTTTTTTTTCCAAAATACCAGTTCAGTAATCCTTGTCAGCATTCTAGAAAGAAAGCTTCAGCAACTTATCAAACTGAAGCAAGCATTTTCCTCTGAAGATGTTCCATCTTGTTAATCTTTAATAATGGTAAACTCAGTGATGGAGTCATAGAAGCATGAGATTTTAAACTCTACTTATCTTGTCTATAATGAGGTTATGTTTTGGGTAAATTTGTCTCAGATCTTTTGCAGACTAACCAGTTTCTTAAACTTCAATACACTTCCAAGCTTATATTAGAAGCTCTTGATCATCTATTATTGGTGGTGAATACATATGAGCAACAGTGACAACTGATAAGTCAAACTGCAATTTGTCATGCATAGCATACTGCTTGCAACAGAAAATAGTTTTACATTTAAGCAGAACCACTCATGAAAACTAACTGGAATTTATACTTTAAAGTGACAAATCCAATTACTATGTTATATACCAGAAGCAGAGGAAATGATGTCCTAGCATTGTGTTTTCAGTTTCTTTCTCCTTCTTGAAACATCCTTGTTGCTGTCATTTATGAGAACTAGTCCTTGATTTTGCATTATGCTAGATTCCTGTAGGCTTACACATTTCTTACAGAGCTCAGGATCTGTAACGGCGTGCATTACCACATTTATCCCTTGAAGTGTGGTGGGGAGCTGCCCATTTTGTTTGTACTACGTTTTTGCTTTTGTCCGAGTGTTAAAAAAAATCAGCATTTCGAATTTGTTGCTCATTAGCGTTTGATCTTTAGCTCTCTTTTCATGCTGCACTAGTCAGACTGGGAACAGTAGATCAAAGAAAGTGTTCCTTATGCTATCACTAGTTGGTGACATTTACTGGTATGATATCTGACAGGGCACCTTCCTTGAGGTGACGCACTTTATGCCACTTTGAAAATGAACAGGATTTTGTCAAGTCCTGTTCATGTCGGTTTGTCATTATAAACAGCTGTAGTCTTAATAAATACATATGCTGCCATTTCATATCTTTAAAGATACCATTGATTCTATGCTATATTTTTACTCTGCACATTTCAAAATGTTTTCGGTATAATATGTTGAGAAGAGTATGTTCTGACTTGTCATCTATAACATATTAAGCTTTCAAATTTGCCCTTGTGGGTTGATGGCTTGTTCTAGATTTTTTTTTTTTTTTTTTGCTCTTGTACAAATTTATAAAGATTTTTTGTCATGCTTCTATGTCTTTATTGATTTTACTGGTATATAATGGGTTATAGAAAAGAATAAAAGTTGTTTCAAGTCTAAACATATTTGCATTGCACAAAACCATGGATTTTCTTAAATATACAGGTCATGGAAAATGTTACTTTGTTGTGCAACTTTTTGAAATGATGTGATGAAAAAATAAATAAGAGCCTCTGCGGTACTAATGTTGATGGCTTATGTCTTATTAGAGTTTTCCAGTCAGATTTAAGCATGTTGTACATTATGCCAAAGGCTAGTAGCTTAGGACAGGATTCAGAAACATTTAAGCACAACAGCACAATTCTTCTGCAATAACAAGTCAAATGTACAGATTATGAATATTAACCTTAGGATGGAGCAGGCAGGAACAGTTTTGCAGGTAACAGAAAACAGGCAGATTGAACAGTGCATGGAGGCAGATCATGTGACATGATTTGGAGGAAAGTATAGTGCAAGTGAAAGGATATAGTGCAAACTCAACTGCAGCTATAGTGCAACTGCTCTTTATTTTGTCTCTTATTGTTACACTGTCCCTCATAATATTTTTATCTGGTACATCACAGGAAATTGCAATCAGTCAGTACATCCAGACATAAGAGTCCTACTTCCTATTCTTTATAAAATGTATATTGATGTAAAAACTGTGTTTGTTATTTTCTAAGTCATTAATAGCAATGATTAAAAGCATATTCCTGATTTTGAACCTTTGTCCTCCAATTATTTTTTGGATTTGTCTAGAATTCTTAAGTAAAGAAGGTAAGAGATGAGTCTGTTTAACAGCATTAAAAGCTGGAAAAGCATGTCATTGTTACACTTTATTTTAATGTAACTGGTAGTACATGCAGCTGATAAAACTCCATGCACTAGAAAGAATTTTGATCAGCCCACTGGTTCATAACCTTGTATTATGTGTTCTTGATATGGATACCAAGATAGTCCCATTTCATGCTTCATTCCCAAGATAATTTCTCGGCATCCATGTCTTGAACAAATAAGCCAGTTATGATCAGAGACAGGATTATTCCCAATATATTTTTGGCCAGAGTTCAGGTGCTCATCCAGTCATCTAAACAGTAACACCAGCTGTAATGTGTAGCAGAGAACCACGTAAGACATAAAGAGAGTAGATGTTCATCACAATTGTTGAGACCAATGTGTAGACCTTAGTAATTGGAGCATTCTTTGCAAAGCAATAACTAGGTTATCTTCTGACATCTAGTGCCAATTCCTAATCTGATAAATCCTCAGTTCTTAGTTGAGGACAGAAAACTAGCTCTTCTGCTATCAAACTGTAAAAAAAGCACATGTTACAAATGTGATAAGATGCAATGATTAGTGGTCTTCATTTGAAATTCCAGTTATTAAATGTTTCAGCTGTGACAGTAAATTCAACAACTGCCTTCATTTCTGAAATGGCAATGCTATACCGCTGTACCATTAGGATCTGCAGATCATGCCCCTAAAATCTTGAACCATCCTTAACCCTACCTCTGCATCTGACTATTTCCTTATCTTCATGTGGTCCCTGGTAATAAATATATTATGGAACCTGCAATACAGAGACAGTGAGAAGATATTAGTCAAGCTTTACTGCAACAGGTCCCACTAGCTCAAGAAATAAACTGCAATGACAAGGTAGTCAGACACTGTGGTGGTCTGTATGTTTTCCTCCTTTGGTGGCCAGCATATAGGAGCCCTTTTACTCTGTAGGTATGTGCTGCAAAGGAAAGTAGGTCATAATGAGATAACTGTAAGATGTGCACTCCCACTGATCATGTATTCATGAGTAATATCACTGTATACAATAAGAGTATCTATTCTCCCCAAGAGCATTTTTTATCTCAAATTATTTTTATTTTGATGAAATAACACAATAATTTAATACATTCATAACATTCAATAACTATTTCAGTATTTACATTCAACCTGACAAAAAGAATTCAGATAAAAACATTTGTAGTTAAATAATAAGTTAATATATAAACTATGATAGTTAGGAAGAGTTTGGTTCCATCTGTAGGGTATCAATCAAATTCAAAACTTTCCTCCATGGACTATTAAACAGTGGCTTAGGAAAAGTTATTAACTCTTTAGTTCTTTTCTCGATTAGTATGCATTTATTCAGTGATGATAGCAATTCCTCCATTGCGGGTGCTACATTACAATTCCATCTTCTAGTTATACATTTTCTGGCTATTGCTAATATTGTCCACAACAAGTACAGGTCATCTTTCTTCATATTATTGCTATTAACAACATTCAATAAAATTAAAGACTATGTCAAAACAAATATATCAGTATAGATATCTTGAACAAATTTGTTAATCTCATTCCAATATGGTTTAATATTAGTACAGTCATAAAAAAATATGAGACCAGTCAGCATTAGTGGACAGCTGACATCTCCAACATAACTTGCTGTTTGAAGGGTTCATTTTTGAGAGTTTCTCAGGTGTCAAAAAGGATCTGTGTAGAAATTTCCAATGAAAATTATGGGTAAGAAGTTATTTTAACTGAAAATAAAATGTTTGTTTTATCTTCCATTGATAATGATACTTGAAACCCTTTAGTTAGGTATTGCCAGTAAGAATCTTTAGGAGCTGTCTTATAGACAAAGTGTTATATAGATATGATAATTTATTCTTAACATTGATATTATATAGCATTCCAAAAATCCAGTTTATAATTTTTGGTACGGTTTTGATGGATGAGTTATGTATTATCCTACATAGATCCTTAGTGTATGCTGGGACACTCTGAAGAACCAACCAGTCATTAGGGGATAGGCCATAGGTTGACAATATACTTTGTGTGTTCAAAGTTTGTTGGTTTTTCAAAACATTGCAACCAACAAAATAGATTATTGTTTTTCCATAAACCAAAAATCTCTCTATGTGTTTTATCAGGGAAATCCCTTGTAGTAGTAAATGGTATTAAAAATCTATGCCACAGTTTTATATTTAAATGTATTTATTTATTTATTTTATTTTACATTTGTTTACTGAGAAAGTCCAACAGGACACAGGTCCATTTTCAGCGGAGGCCTGGGGAGAAAAGCTCCACATTACAATACATTACATGAGAGTAAAAAGAAGTAGAGCATACATACATATGGCATATATACATATCAGGACAACATGTTGGTGATTAACAAACATACATATAGCATATATACACACAACAGGACATCATGCTAGTGATTAACTTTTCTTACAGTAGACAATCAGAGGTACATTTTTTTTTTTTGCTTTTGCAGTTATAAGTTTTGTAAGGTAAATGTATACGGGTTTGGAAGCTTTCAGGGGAGAAACTGTTTATACATAGCTGTACCCTAACAAATTCTCTTAGTATGGATTGGCCTGGTGAGTGGCATGAGTATAGCCAGTTACTTAGATAGTGGGTTTTCAGGAGTTTTTTGCATTGACTAAAGGAGGTGGTAGAAGTTATTTGGCTTGGTAGTGTGTTCAAGGTTTTGGCAATAGTGTTGGCATAGAGGGACTTACCAACTTCGTTGTTATGTTTGATGACAGTTATGAGGTTCTGGTTACTAGATTTAAAGGCTCTAGAGGTAATGTGGGGCTGAATTAGGTGCTGAAGTGCTGGAGTTATCTCAGGAAGGTAGTAGAGTTTGTGCGCTATAGAGAGTTGATTGAGTAGAAGTATATGAGTCAACTCAAGCCAGTTGAGTTGCTTAAGGGATAGACAGTAGTGGGACCTATATGAAGCTTAAGTAGCAAACTTGGCAATCTTGTTGTAGCAAGATTCTATTTTATTTAGATCAGTTTGGCGGAGATTGGCCAATATGGGAGAGGCATAGTGGAGGGTGGATAGAAGATGAGCCCTTGTGATGGTTACTTTGGTGCGTTTTGTCATAAACTGTTTGTTCCTGTAGAGAGCAGACAGCCCAAGTTTTTTATTAACTTTCTTAATGGTTTGTGCTATGTGGATGTCGAACCTCAGGTTATTGTCTATTTCTATGCCTAGCAGTTTAGTGTGTGTGGTTGGACTGATTTGAATGTTTTCTTTGGAGCTAATGGTGAAATTATTATTTAGGGGAGAAGCTCTGCCAGGGCTGAAAATAATTATTTTTTTTTTGGGCTTAAGAAGAAGTTTGATGTTAGTGAACCAAGTTTTGGCTAGGGTGAAGTTATTTTGGGTAAGGGTTTGCAGTTCACTAAGGGTAGGGGCAGCACATATGAGTGAAGTGTCATCTGCATATTGTACTATTGAGGCAGTGGGAGAAGATGAAGAGCTCTGATTTGTAAATAGAGAGAACAGCAATGGGCCAAGGATGGATCCTTGAGGGACTCCTATGGTTACTGGTAACAGGGGGGACAATCGGTCCTGCCATAGGACTGCTTGCTCATGGGCAGATAAGTAGCTGTTGAACCATGAGGGACATATATTTAGGGAGGATAGGGTATCAAGAAGCAGACTGTGGTTTACCATATCAAAGGCTTTTGATAGGTCTAAGAATATGGAAGAAACAAATAGACCCTTGTTTCTGTGGTGGTTAACTATGTTGGTAAATGATAGTAGTGCTGTTATGGTGCTATGGCAAGGTCTAAAGCCATGCTGGGATATGGAGAGTAGGTTGTTATTCTGGAGATACTGTATTAGTTGAGTATGAACAACTCTTTCTAATATTTTGGATATAGCTGATAGGATTACTATTAGGCGATAGTTGGTGAGCTCTAAGGAGTTGCCTCCTTTGTACAGTGGAATTATATATGATGTTTTCCATGAGGTGGGGACTTTGCATTCTGAGACTGATCTGTTGATGAGAACAGAGACAGGATAGAAAGAATTTGTTAAACTGAGTAGGAATGTTTTCATGGTTATTTGGAAGCACAGTGGTTAGAGTCGTGGACTTTCCTGGATGCAGTATACCATTTATTGAGGCCCAGAACGTTTGTGGGTTGTGAGCATATTCTTCTTGCATGCTTGTATAGTAGCTGGATTTGTCTAGTTTGATTTGTTTTTTGGCTTTGTTACGGAGCTCTACATAGTTTTGTCTCAAAGTAGTGGTTTTGTTTTTCTGATATTGAATCCAGGCCTTGTCCCTTTCTTTCATTATAGTTTTAGTATATTTTCTTAGCCAAGGGGCATAGTTAGTTTTTATTCTAATGGTTCTAGGGGGTGCATGATGGTTTGAGATTGTTATGAAGGTTGTGTTAAAGTACTCGACTGCATCGTCTAGAGGTAGATGTTTTAGAGGGTCCAGTTACAACTTTTTAGAGTATTGATGAGATCAGTAGCTATAAAGTTTTTTTTGTTTCTAACTACTCTGAGGATAGGTTATTCAATGGTTTGGGATCTGTTCCTAATTAGCTAGGTTGGATGATGGTCACTTAGGGTATCTGGAAGAAAACCAGATTGCTGTGCAAGAGCGGGGTCAGATACCAAGATCCAGTCTAAGATGGACTGGTGTTTGGAAGTTTTGTCAATTCGAGTGGGGGTGGTTATAGTTTGGTTAAACCTGTGGAGGTTTATGAAGGCAGAGGGGTTATGGCTGGAGCAGTGAAGCCAGTCAATATTGAAGTCTCCTTATAGTATGGTTTTATGTGGAAGGGAGTTGGAGGTCCAATTAAGCAGGTTTTCCATTACAGTGATGTTATTGTCTGGTGGTATATAGCCACGTGCAATAATTATATGTTTGTTGAAACTTATTTTTAATTTGGCAAGGATTACTTCTACATCTTTGAATTCATGGGTACTGTAATCTTGTTGTTCTAAGTCAAGATGATTTTGGAGTAATATTGGAACACCTCTGCCCTTTTCCTCAGATCTGTCTCTTCAGATAATGTTGTAACATGGGGCAGTAATCTCATTATTGTGATGATGTGGTCTGAGCCAATTTTTCAGTTAACACAGCAGTATCTGGTTTGTATAGAGCTAGTAGGGCATGAAGGTCATGGATTTTATTAAGTATACTTCTTACATTAATGTTTAAGAAAAGGAGAGCTGAGGTAGGTCTGTGGTGTAGGGGATTTAGCTGATTTACATTTGGGCTGATTGATGTTTTGGGCCCTGGATTGGGATGTATAACACCACTGCAAGTGAATTTATGGAGTAGGTGTAGATAGAGTTTGGTCAGTTTGTGAATTATTTTAGTTTGTCTATGAGAAGAGAGGGGGTTAGTTTTGATTTTCAGTTTAATGCGTGAGTAAGAGAAGGGTAGGTAAGGTCACATGGCGATATAGGGAAGTTTTTTAGTTTGGTGGTGTTGGCTGTGGAATCAGTTTGCCAAGGGGATGGGGTGTGGTTATGAAGCTGAGTGTGGTAGGAGAACAGGATGGAAGGTAGGAGTAGGTGAAGATTATTAATGGGGTAGAATGATGTTTTTAGTAGTTGGGTTAGATATGTGTAACCCATGTTATCTAGTTTCAGAAAGAATGTGTTACATGCAATGGTACTATCTATGAACAAGTGAGATTGGTGTTGTATTAAAGGTGCAGTATTAGGTGTCTGTGGGAGTTTACTAAAAACCAACACAAATGGGTCAATGACCCTAAACCAGAACTGTTTGAAAAAATAAAAAATAAATCCACCAACACTGTATAGCCGATAACGGTTTAATGCTCCAAGATACACAAACAATCTCAGTTGCACCGAACAACTAAGCGCTTTCGCCGTGGCACTGAACAACTATACGGCTATACAGTGTTGGTGGATTTATTTTTTATTTTTTCAGTTTGGGGGAGTTTGTTGTTAAGAGTGGTAAGAGATGTGAAGTGATAGGTGGATGAGAGTGTAAGACTTGCTAATGGGAGTTGTCTGTAGCTACAAGTTGAAGTGGAGTTAGGGACTTAGGAGCTATATAAGCATCAGGTAATGCTGGGTATACGGTACAGAAAAGTGATGGTGAGCATGGCCAGTGCAAGAGCTATCGTTTTATGTGTTAGGGAGCTGCAGTATGGCTAAGAAGTATTGGTCAGGTAATTGGTATCCTCTAGCTAAGAGAGGGTAGCAGAGATAGTGAGTTAGTAAATATGGGGGGGGGGGTACTTGCTACTTTATCTATAATGCTGTTCTTGACTATGGATAAGGTAAATGGGAATTATATATTATCAATTTATTTGTACTATGTTCAGATATGCTTATTTACTGCAGTTAAAATATTAATTATAGGTAATAGTTAATGGTTATAGGGTGGTGTGTATAGAGAGGTGGTGGAGGAGGTAGGGATTCTATGTTGGAGGCTGGAAGTAGGCTAGAGTGTTTGTGAGGAACAGGAAGTGGAGGAGTGTTTGGGTAGGAGGAAACAGGTGGTTAGGTATAAAGGAAATGATATGGGGTGGGTGGGGGTGAGTGAAGTGAGCCCGAGTGTAGCGAGGGCGAACGGAGTGGGGCTGCACCAACAGCAACTGTAAAAAACAATCAATACCTTAACATAAAACAAATTATCAACAGTGAAATGGATGAAAGGGATGGGGGTGGGCTAAGAGGAAGAAGGTTTGCAGCTGTTGCCCCTGGGGTATGCACTCTAGCTGACTGTAACAGATTTTAACAAGGCATAACAGTAATCACAAAAGCTGGCACCTACACTACACAAGTGGCAACAACAAGGTTCCTGGAGTTAAACCAGGGGCTGCAGTCTATTTTTGGATGATTGCTGGCTAGAGTTTTCTTTGCTTTTAGCTGGAGTAAGAGGATTCCTTGCTCACATAAGTGGGGGGGACCCAAAGCAATCAGGTCCTCAGTGGCTCTAAAAGTTGCAAAGAAGACAAAAGGAAAGAATGTAAGACTAAAAGCAATAAAATAAGGACATGAAAATAAGCACAACCATCATAAATATTGTACAGAAAGCAGAGCAAGTGAACATAGCCTATTAGAAGTCATCAAAAGAAATAGATTCAGACTCTGCAACCAGTCTTATTCAGCAGCAGTCAGTATAACTAGTTAGAGTATCCTATTACCAGACAATATTGCAACTATGCAGCAGTTTCACTAGTTTACCATAAATATCATTCTGCACTTTACAATGTATGTTTAACTTACAGAAACAGAATATACAGTAGCATCAGTGTAACTAGGTGGAATATACTATTACCAGACAATATGGCAACAATGTAGCAGTTTCATGGGTTTACCATAAATATCATTCTGGTCTTTACAATATATGTTTAGCTTACAGAAACAGAGTATTCAGTAGCAGCAGTCAGTGTAATTAGGTGGAATATACTATTACCAGACAATATTGCAACAATGTAACAGTTTCACCAGTTTACCATACAAATCATTCAGCACGTAAAAAAGAAACAGAGTATTATTACTTCAACACTGTCATTTAGAAGAACTCTGAATCAGGTTTACTGAAACTGGGAGCAAGCAAAAACAAAAACATAAGCTTCTAATATCCAACTATAAACTATACCAGAAGAAAAAAAAATAAATAACTGGAAAGGTACCTTAGAGAGAAATTACTGTAGTACTCTATGCAGGGACAATGAGTTTATAGTGTGGAATACAACACCGAGAAAAAGAAAAATAATGCTATCACTTACTAGAGATGCTACACCTGGAGAGCTTTCAGCTGCAATTAGAGCAAATATGGCATCCAGGGTTTTTAAAACCTTTGGTGTGTTGTACCTGAGCAATCACTTGGTGGGAGAGGGAAGGAAAGGAAACCTTCAAACAGAGATTAAAGTAGCAGTGGAGAAACCAAGGCACTCTGCTAACCTAGCTAATTATCAAAGGGTAGCCAAGGAAATAAGGTAAACATACAGGCACCCTTGTTTAAGGACTGGAAGGTTTCTCCAAGAAAAACTATGTGTAGGAGTATACCACAGGTAGAAGTTGCATGCTGCTTACTAGTCTGTAATGGCAGATTTTATTCTCTTTTATATTTGTATTCCCCTTTGCTCATTGTTTGCTGCACACAATGTAGCTAAAGATAAAAGCAGCTGGAGACTTTGCACCTCTGTTTGGTGTTTAGTGAAGAACAAGTATTGAGGAGGAGGGACTGAAGGCTATGACTATTGAGAGGGGCTAAATACCTTAACATACAACAAATTATCAACAGTGAAATGGAATGAAAGGGGTGGGGGTTGGCTAAGAGAAAGAAGGTTTGCAGCTGTTGCCCCTGGGGTATGCACTCTAGCTTACTATAACAGATTTTAACAAGGCATGACAATAATCACAAAAGCTGGCACCTACACTACACAAGTGGCAACAAGATTCCTGGAGTTAAACCTGGGTCTGCAGTCAACTTTTGGATGATTGTTGGTTAAAGTTGCCTTTTCTTTTAGCTGGAGTGAGAGGATTCCTTGCTCACACAAGTGGGAGGGGGACCCAAATGATCAGGTGTTCAGTAGCTATTACACAAGTGGCAACAACAAGGTTCCTGGAGTTAAACCTGGGGTTGCAGTCAATTTTTGGATGACTGCTGGTTAGAGTTGTCTTTGCTTTTAGCTGGAGTGAGAGGATTCCTTGCTCACACAAGTGGGGGGGGGGGCAAAAGATCAGGTGCTCAGTGGCTTAGATATGCTACACCTGGAGGGCTTTCAGCTGCAATTCAAATAAATTTGTGTTAATGAATTTTCTAAACACATCAAAAATAATGTTTATTTGTGTTAGTTTAGTTAATTTTGTTGTACTATACTGTAAATTTAAACTTAAATAGTGCCATATCTTATCTTTGTCAATTACCAAAGCATTCTTTGTTAAATAATTTCCATTCATTAGTATAATGGAGAGTAACTGTTTCCAATTGGAAGAGTATCTAGGACGTATCCAATTCATCACTATTTTAATTATAGATGCCTTTATATAAGTTTCAGTCTCTGGGAATTTTAACCCCCCCCCCCCTTGTTCCCATTTTCTGATATGATGAGAATATGCCACTCTATTTCTTTTGGGGTACCACAGGAATTTCATCAGATCTGAAGTGATTTATTTAAGGATTTTTTTTTCCTGGTGGAAGTATAAGGGCTTGTGCTATATATAATATTTTAGGTAACAAAACCATTTTTATCAGTTGTAACCTATCAGCAAATGTTATAAACAAATTATTCCATTTGCGTATTTATGTCTTGATTAAGTCTATGGCTTTAGCATAGTTAAGCTGTAAGGTTTCCTCTATATTCTTACCTAGGATTATTTCTAAATAGTCTAAAGTTGAAACTTGGTTTCCAATAATATGATTAACTGGAACCTGTATGTTCTTTTTTTTTTTATTTAATAATAAATATTTTGATTTAGATTTGTTTAAGGAGAGTTCTGAGATTTTTTTTGGAAATTTATTGTTAACATATCCACTTCACCTAACACTTAGAGCTGGGTAAGGTAAGTAAAATATCATTAGCAAACATCATTTCAGAAATATATTGGCTATATATATTTATACCTCTTATCTTTGGGTTATTACATATTAAAATGGCAAGTATTTCTATGGCCAGAGCAAATAGGATAGGAGACATGGGACATCCTTGTCTTGTACCTCCAGTGATTTGGATTGCTTTGGAAATAAAGAGACCTAATTTGACATATGATAGATTATTTTCATAGATTTTCTTTATCATTGTTATAAAAAAGGGGGGATTCAAATAACTCTAAGACTTTAATTAAATAACCCAATTTAAGGTGTCAAAGGCCTTTTGAATATCTAGACCTATTATCAATGCTTCATGGTTTGCTCTGTTGAGGTAATCGATCAGAGTTAATACTCTTTTGATATTATCCTGTGTATGCCTGTTATGTATGAAACCAGTCTGGTCTTCATTAATTATTTTAGATTTGGATATTTTCAATCTATTGACCATAATTGACATAAATAGTTTATAATCATTATTTAACAATGAAATTGGTCTATATGAGTTGCAATGATGAGGGCCCTTTTTCTGTTTTAATATAAAGAGGAATATTTGCTAATGTTTGAACTTCAATAAAGGTTTTATGTAGGAGAGAGATTATAGAAGAAGGGAACAGTCTATAAATTCCGATAATTAAGCCATCTATTCCAGGTGCTTTATTAGATTTACTACCTTTAATCCCATCTATAATTTCCTTTTGAAAAATAGGTTTTTGTAGATCTAACTTAAGTTCATAGGTTCATAGATAGGTACTAGACTAATGACCCTAAGGCCTATATAAGCCTTGCCAAATGGTACCCTGGCTTTCGCCACCCAAGAAAATTATTTTCCTGTGCTCCTGTCAAGCAAAGCCACAGAGGTGATCCCCGAGGTGAATATCCTCAGGAATTCTTGTTATGTTGGGAACTATATTCTCTAACTTCTCATATTCATTTGTACTTATTTTATCTTTATGATGCTCTGCATAATGATAATTAAAAGCCTCCAGAATGTCCCCTATGTCCGAGACCTTTTTCCTTTTCTCTTCATGAAAGATACTATCAATATTATTAATTTTTGATTTTATCTTAACTTTCATAGATAGGTTATGAAGATGCTTAGGAGAGGTAGCATAAGAATTTCATTTCAGTTTTTCCATAGCTAAATTAATGTTATGGGATAATATTTCATTGTATTTCTTATTTGCTTCTTCTATTTTCTTATTATTATCTGTAGCAGATTTAAGAGATAATATTTGATTTTGGAGTTGCTGTAACTCTGAGTCCCATAATGGTTTTACCATATAGATAGACCTTAAGAGAATCCCAAACCATAATTGTGTTTGCTTCAGGTTTATAATTAATCTCTAAGAAAAGCTGAAGTTCAGAAGTTATCCAAAATTTAAAGTCTTTAAATTTTGTGATATATGAAGGAATCCTTGAAGTAATAACTAACTGATAGAATTCCAAGTGTATTGTTAACAACAGGGAATTATGATCTGAAAAGGGACAAGGTTGTTTCGAAAAATTCAAGATTTTAGAATATAGATCTTGTGCGATATAAACTTTATCTATTCTAGCTTGGGTATCATGTCTATAGTCCTGGTGTGAAAATAGTAAAGAATTTGGTCCCAAAGCATTAAAGGTATCTTAATTTAAACATTTCTGTCCATTTTTAACTGTTTGGCTGAGGACAACAGTCTAGGAGATATTCTATTGGTAGTTTCTGTAATATCTGTGATACAATTGAAATCACCTCCGAGTATAATATTACCTTTAGAAGTAGTTGTAATAAAGTCTAAGTGTTTCTTATCTAGTCTAACCCCCATACCTGGAAACAAGTATAAATTGACCAAAGTCCAAATTCTATTATTAAACTTAAGTATAACTAAGGGCATGAGTTTATCATTATCTACATCTCTGTTAATGATTTGGGGATTTAAGGAAGTCTTTTTCCATAAAATTGTTACTCCTCTGGTCTTATTTTTATAAGAAAATTTAGCAAGTATTGTGTATTCCTTAGGGTCCCACATAAATGTGTCATTTATGTTAAAGTGTGTTTCTTGGAGAAAAACTGCTTGAGCCTTGTTTAGTTTAAGATACCTAAGTAGGTTGGCTCTCTTATATGGGTTGTTTAAACCATTAGTATTTAAGGATATCAAAGTTAAATCCTTATCAGAATTCTTTAAAGATAACAAATAATAAAGGAACTTGTATTAATAGAATCCTGTATATCTAATACTCTTCCTGAATAGACAGTAGAATATCATTTGTATTTCTATTTATCTCAATCCAAATAACTTTCCCCATGAAAGATAAAAGTAAAACAATTGTGTCATGCATTTCAAAACTAGAGAAATAGTTAAATAACAAAAAATTAGCATATTTCACTCTGATATAAACTTTAATACACCCTATACATGGAATGAGATAAATTCCTAGTCTAGCAAACAAACCTAAATCTGCTAGACTACCTATCCCAACCATCAACCTTTGTTCATTTGAGCCCATGAAAACAAAGTAAAAAATGGAGGATATATTGTAAATTAAGAGAAAAATAGTAGTGATAAACAACTAATCAGATATTAATCCCAGTTAGGTTTTAAAGAGTTACATACACTATTATTAGAAACATTAAACATTTATACAGTAATTATTCAGTAAGGAAGCAAGAGACATATTAGGATATATATATATATATATATATATATATATATATATATATATATATATATATATATATATATATATATAATTTGAATGTAGTGCTTAATAGACTAAGGAAACATTAGCTTTATTAACAATCTAAATTATTACCCAAAATACCTAAGCATGTCATCTATATTAGTTCTAATAAAAACGTCAAAATAGCAGAACAAGTCAAAAAATCATTTAGCATTTGTATTTACTTGCCCTCTGAATAAATCTTATCATGACTACCCCCCACTAAATAAAAAAACTTCATGAGAATTGGGTGTTAGCACTTAGTGAGTATGTATCATTCCCAAAAGATGTTAACACAGATTTTTAGAAATATTCCATAAGACATATTTGTCCTTAATTAACTCCTAAACTTTTGGAATAGCAGATGTTTAAATAACTTGACTAAAATCAATAATAAACAAATAGCATCAGTTAAAATGACAAAAATTAGTAAAAAACATTATTTATATAAAACTTACTATGGATAACAGGTTTAAAAGTGAATGACTCAAAGACAAAATTAAGACAGAGATAGCTGTAAATATCTACCATAGTAATAGGGTAATATTGAAACTCATAACTTGTTTGTTGTTTTATCACAAGTCAGATATTACTGAGCTCTTTCCCTGTCATAAAGTGATAATATACTAAAAGATATGACTTTATAATAACCAGTGGCAGCTGGTGACTTCAAATTAAAGGGGGGCTGCAAGAGACAGCTGTATGGTTGGGGCCAATTGGAAGTGGTGTGGCCAACTAGAAAGGGGTAGAGCTATACTCAAAACCACAACAACTGGAACTTTAATTAAATATGCTGCCCAGGGGTGCCAAACCATCACTATGAGAGTCCAATCAAGACAAAATGAAGTGTAGAAGAAAAAAATATTTCAATTCATTGGCTACATGACAGCTTACTTAATATCTAGATGGAAACGCAAAGGTTGTGAGGCATGGAAACATAAATTACTTTTTAAATACATTACTGGAATGCAAGTCAAAATCAAGTATAAAAAAAACAAGCAGCACTCAACTCAAGCCACTTCTCCTTGCACTGCAGTTCTAATTATAATTTATATTCAGCTTTATAAAATTACCAAGTAACATGCTGAAAGTAGAAGTCTCTGTGATACCCCTACTTGTAAAAATGTTTCTTATCCAAAAAAGACCTGCTGCCTGACAACAACAATCTACTTCTTTCATGGGGAAGACATGATCAAAGTAAAAAATGAACAGCAAACAAGAAACAATCTCAAGATGAATTGCTTAAAGGATTACTGCAGTAGTTATGGACCACATATGATAGATTGGCAGTTTAGTTTACGGGTAAAGCCTGCAAAGATGACTGAAAATCTCCATCAAATGTAATGAGCTTCTGAAAATACTGTAATCCTGTCCTTTATTACAAATACTGTCATATGCATTTCAGTAACTAAGGCTTATACGTTATCCAGTTATGTAAATATGCTCTGCATGGCAACAACAAAAAGGCTTTCAATATTGGTATTTAACAGTATGCATATTAAAGCTTACTTGCATCATACAATCTCTGACAAGCTTACCTGATGGTCATTAATGCATTGCTACTTAAACACAGAGCAACAGGGCACGGCGACAGCATTCATTTTCTGAATAATAAGCATAAATCAACAGTTATAAAAATATGACAGAAAACCAGAAAATTCTGCAAAATCAAGGACAGATGAAAAGCCACTATCGTACTTGTGTCTACCTTGGATGGGGGACTACTCTCCACACTTACACTGAATAACTGCTTCTTGCCTTTCTTGGACACATCCAGAGTCACTACCATGGGGGAGTAGGGTGCAACAAGTATGTCACAATTTGAAATGTCTCTGGCTGATGGTGATGGCTCGGACACTCATACCTGTCAACCTCAGAGCAAGAAATCTGGACAAAGTCATATGCAGAAGTGGGACACAGGCCCAAAAATAAGGACATTTTTTTTAAAATATTGCTCTTATAAACTTAAAAGATAAAATAATAGTAGTAGGTCTTGCATTAGTATGAATTTTCTGAAGGGTAGGAAATCTAAAACTCAAATGTCTGCCATTATTTTCTAACTTCAATCTTTAATGATTTGCCACTTATTTGCCAGAAAACCACAATTTTATGAAAATTGGACCAGAAATGTGATGCGGAAATGTAAAATTGCCAGACAATACAGCTGGGAACCTGTCAGAGAAGGGACACCTTTTTAATATTAGTACTGTTAACTTGAGCAGCTGACAAAATAAACAAATCTGCATGCATTTTGGAAATAAAAGTAATCTATAACTCTGATCATTACAGTTATTTATAATTGTAAACCCTCCACGTTTTCTTCCAAAATTGCCATTTTGCGGAGGGATTATTAGGGGGAGAGCAACATTTTGAGCCAAAATTGGGGACAGTTGAGAGGTTTGGATATTCCTAATTTTATAAAGAGATTTATTTGCACATACCTCTCAACCTCTTATTGCAGGAAATCTGGACAAGGCCAAATATATTGGGGAATATACAAACAGTACTAAAAACTGCTCTTGTATAAACTTAAGACAGTTGATAGAATAACAGGTCTTGCTTTAGCATGCATTTTTCTGAAGGTTATGAGATCTGAAACTCAATGTCTGTCATTATTTAGTGACTTCATTCCTAAATGATTTGCCAGAAAACCACAAATTTTATGAGGAACAAACCAAAAATAAGAAGCAAAAATCTATTCATTCTGCAGAAATATGGACAGTTGAGAGGTATAGTTCAACCGGGGTTGTCTTTGAGTTTGCTGCCCCCCCCCCAAAAAATCATGGTCGAATGGAGCCTACCCCCTGCAGCCATTCCAATGTCCCACATCATTCCTTGGTTATTTCACCCTATTTACCATAAACACTGTAATGTGCATACTGCTTTACTTCTGCAATTATTAGGATTTCATTTGAATGTTTTCTTTTGCATTTTACAGCACAAGCACTAATAGATATCTGCTAAACAAAGCAATGCAGTCTCACAATGAAAATAGACTTAGCATTAAAACTTCTCTGCCCTTGAAACTCACATTCATTTAAACGGCATTGAAACCCACATTCAAATAAAATACATTTTGCCAGTGGCAGATAAAGATTAACTTTGGGCTGTTTTCAAATCATAGGCCCCTTGCACATGAAACATACATGTGATCTTTTATACACCTTCCTGATTGTATTAAATTATATTCCTTGTACAATGCAGTACACTTGTTAGGCAGTATTTTAATTTATCGTTTTAAACATTTTCTAGTAAACAATGAAACAAAATACATGCACCAGTAATAACAAAACTTCCCAATTCAGAACATTTCCATCATAAAAGTCTACTCAGACTTCTACAGTCCACCAGTATCAGTAAATATGCACAATCCCTGAAGAAGTAAAAGTCATCTAAATAATTCCACATTAAAGAAATCTGTAACTAATGAAGAGGTTGCTGCTAGCAAACAACTTTATATTTCATTGTTTCATCTACAAATAAAATGCCTGTTGCCCTTGAGGAATAAATTGTTACTAATATTGCAAAAGGGAATAGATGGCAAACTGATAACAGGTTCATATTTACTAGGTATCTTCGCCAAAAAGGACTGCAGCATCCACCCCCTTTACAACACAGTACAGTATCAGCAATGCATCTACCTACTATGGGAGTAGAACTCACAGCCTTCTGCATCAAATGCAAGTACACTACCTGTTGTGCTATTAACAATGTAAGCAGACTCAGCATAAGCAGTACTAAACTTTTGTTCCCCTGCAGTTCTCAGCTCCTTGTAAAATCTACTTGACACTGAGCTGTATCTCTGAACTTTGCAGCACAACAAATCTGGAAAAAGCCAAAATTTATTGGGGGGAGACAAAAGCCCCAAAACCAGGGACACATTTTAAACATTGCTTGTATAATGTTGGGAAGTTGCTAGAATAAAATGCTGTGTTACCACCATATATTTCACTGCCAAGCCTTGAACCCAGGACCCTGTACAAAACAGTCAGAGCAACATACCACTATGCTATATCAGCTGTTTTGTGAAAGAAAGACTGAAACTTAAATGGCTACCATTTAGTGACTTCAGTTCTCACCATAGCTGAACAAAGCCAATAATGGGGGAATACAGCCCCCAAACATATTCGGTGAATTCAGTTTTCACCATAGCTCTCAACCTTAGCATAAAAACCTGGACAAAGCCAATAATGGGGGAGTACAGTCCCAAAAATAGGGACAAATTTCAAATATCCATCTTATAAACTTAGAAAATTGCTAGAATAAAAGTGTTTGTGTAACCATGTACTTTCTGAAGAATATGAAGTCTGAAATTCAAATGTCTGTCATTTTTATTTATTTAACATTTGTTAACCAGGAAAGTCTGACTTGGAACAAAAGCCAGTTTTCAGCAGATACCTAGGGAGAAACACTCCAGACACATGTCTTTGTAAGATGGGAGGATACCAGAGCACCCAGAGGAAACCCACACTCAGAGGACATGCAGACTCCACACAGAAGGCACCACAGCCAAGAATCAAACCAGAGAACATATAGCTGTCAGGCAATAATGCTACCAATGCACTACTGACTTTGTAAGGATAAAAATACAGAAAAACAGATTGTATTGCTATTTATTTAACATTTGTTAACCAGGAAAGTCTGACTTGGAACAAAAGCCAATTTTCAGCAGAGACCCAGGGAGAAACAGTCCAGACACATGTATTTATAAGATGGGAGGACACCAGAGCACCCAGCAGGAACCCACATAAACACAGGCAGGACATGCAGACTCCACATAGAAGGTACCCCAGCAAAGAATCAAATCAGAAACTATCAAGCAACAATGCTACCACTGCAACACTAACTGTGTAAGGGAAAAAATACAGAGACCACAGATTTTATGAGGAACAGAACAGAATAAATATGAGACAAAAATCTGCAAATGTTTTACAAATGGTGGTGGGTAGGGAATTCAGGCTCTTGCCACCTGCATCCAAGGTACTGGGTTCAAGCCCACAACCATGTATCTAGCCACCAGTATATAGCATCTGGGGCATTTCACACACACACATACACACAAACACCCACACACACACACACACACACACACACACACACACACACACACACACACACACACACCTGAATTCAGTGATTGTTTATCCTCAGTCAGTCCCATTCTTCTGCAGTATCAGTAACTGGAGTCCATGTCCCATTCATTGTTTCCCGGGTCCCAAGCAAGCTAATGGCTGGTTCCCCAAGAAAGTGTAGGCTCAACTGTCCTCCTGTCTGGTTTCCCCATGAGAGTAGGCTCCAGCCTGCAGATGATGCAGTCCAGAGTTCTTCCATTCTATGCGGTCATTACCACATAGACTTCTGGGCACCTGCAGGGCAGAGATGCCTTCCCCCCTATCTGGACTGCTTACACAGCAGTCTAGAGTTCTGTGAGTTCCAGGAACTCCAAGCACGCATGTGCGGAGTTTTGGGACTAGCAATTTGTTTGTTGTTTTTTTTTCTCTTCTTTCTACAGCTGGGGGTGGGGGGTTGTTTTTATCTTCTTTCTACAGCTGGGGCCTGCAGTCCTGGAGTCCTATAGCACGAGCCACCCCAGATAATAACTGAAAACATGACATATGAAATATAAATAATATCTAGGCTAGAATAAGGAAATCAACATATTAAATGCAAGGAAATTATAGTTCAATCAAAATTATGCATACATATATTTGCTAGGGTTTAGTATAATGTCTGAGTATCTTTACAGTTATTGCCATTAGTTATTAGCATTTCCTGTAAATGTATAAGCCTATACTAAACACTTGCTAACTGCATAGGCAAGTTATTTATAAAAATCTATTTATAAAAAAACTCCAGTATATTCGCTAGAAATGGTAGCTATAATTAACTTTTACAAGAAAAAATAACATTTCTGTATATATTTGATCAAAAAATATAGTCACTATTATAAAAGGGAACCAGGAATATGCTTGCTGACAGTGTAGCTCATAATTCTTGTAAAAGAAGCCTACTATGCTATATTAACCAATCAGAGACATGCCATTCACAATTAGGCTTGCATATACACATTAGATGTAATGTAA
Organism: Protopterus annectens; assembly: GCF_019279795.1. Lineage (NCBI taxonomy): Eukaryota > Metazoa > Chordata > Ceratodontiformes > Protopteridae > Protopterus > Protopterus annectens. The sequence goes on along the minus strand of NC_056750.1, from coordinate 737,404,547 downwards.
TCTGATCTGCATGCATAGAATGCATGATGTCATGAGCTAAGTAAGAAAGCTTCACATCTGATGAGTCAGCTATGTGCTTCTCCAGCACCCTCAGAGCAGACCTCTTCGGCACCAGGCTCTGTATCTTCTCCCTTGGTGCCATCTATGATATTCACCCCTATTTAGGTTCCAGCCTCAGCACCACTGACTTTGGTGCTGTCCTTGAATCTGACATTGGCTCCTTATGACTGTACCTGCTTTGGCACCATCTCCGCCAATGGTGCTATTAGTTTCTTTGGCTCCATCAGCTCTTAAAGTTGAATATCTGCCAAGGACAAGATACTCTCCAACTTATGACCCTTTTTGGGGCAGAGGTTTAGGCCATTTCTAGAAAGACCTGATTCTCCTTCAGCAGCCTCCTTTAGATCCACCAGGAGTTTTTCTGAATTAGACTTAGTGCGGGTTTTGGACCAGCTTCTGGTAGCTAGGGGATTGCCCATTCCAGCTAGACCTACTGTCCCTCTTAGCTCAGAACCTTTTACTACATCTTCCCCTGTTTATCTTCCTCCAGCTTCTACCCAGGTCCTGGAAATCTCGGTACCAATGTCCACCCTGGCGCATATTGTCTCAGCTCTGACAGCAGTTTTTCCCCTGTTGGCCCTGACCACCCTTGCTGCATTGGCTCCGGTGGAGCCGATGCCCTCTCAGAAAAGTGCTTGCACCCTCTGTACCTTGGTACCTAGCCCAGAGCCTATTTTCTCACTGGTGCCATCTATGTTCACAGCTCCAATGGCTTCCAGTCCTCTCGGGTCTCCTCACCTGGACATGGGCTCTTCAGGGTGGGAGAGTGACCCCGGTTCCGAGGTTGTCTTTCTCGGTTCCGGGCTCCCATCCCTCCTCGGGCAGGCCTGCTTTCCAGATGATGGAGAGGGTCCTTGCCTCCACAGACTTGCAGTCAGCACCAATGATAGCATCAGCACCCCCCCTAGCATGCAGCTGTACCAACCCCCTATTTTGGAATCCCGTCATGGGAGCTGGATGACCCCCCTTTGAAGGAAACCCCTTCTCTGGTGTCCTCCTCAGAAGATCCCAATGGGGGCCACCTCAGAAGAAATGGTGCAAGAGGAAACACCTTGATTCCCCAGAGGAATCTGTCACCAAAGACACTAATTGTGATGAGGGGGAAGGGTCCCTACAGTCTTCCCCAGAGGACATCTCATTCAGAGACAGTCTCAAAATCCTCAAGTAGCAGGGAGACTGGAAGTCCTCTAACCCTTCTTCTGAGAAATTGGTGTTCTTGCAGGCCTTCTGTGCCTGGCCATCTATTCCTGGGTGACCCCACCGGCAGATGACTTGTTAAGCTCATTGTGCAGTGTGCCTGAAAGGCCCCGGACAATGTAGAACCTGTCCCCTGGAGGCCAGACAAAATTTTATCTACACCTGAAGACCAGCCCCACTGGTCCAAGCAGTTAACAGTTGATTCCATGGTCATGGCAGCAGCCACCAAAAGGGAACTGGCAGAAGATAGTTCCATTGTCCATCCTCTGAACAGAGAGTCCTGGGCCATGGACAGATTAGGTAATCGGACCTATGCTTCACTCAGCTCCAAATAGACCTAATTTCTGAAAACTCTTCCTCTTTGGTGGGGGTACTGCCTGATGAGGTGCGCGACACTGTCACCTCACAGCTAGCTACCCTTAAATCCATCTCGAACTCCTCAATGTGTTTGATATCTCACACCATCAAGGGGGCAGATCAAGCTGCCGCATCAGGCATTGTCATGAGACGTAGTGCTTGGATGCGGTTGTGTGACTTCACAGACCCCTTTAAATCTTCCTTTGTCAATGAACCTGTCGATGAATCTGCACTTTTTGGACCCAAAGTACGAGACGCACTTGCACGAAGTGAGAATGACAGAAAGACCTTGTCTGCTGTGGGCATATGCTTTTCCAACACCCAGAGGTCCTACTCCAGGAACAGGAAGGGAGGAAAAATGTGTTTCATGACTCTCGTGGTGAGCAGTCCCCCCAGGGCAGAGGGGGCAACTCATCTGGACAACACCCCTTTTGGGGTAGAGGGGGTCAGCATAACCAGGGCACTAGAGATTCTTTCACCAGCAGACCCTACCATCGCTCCTGAGCAGTGGCCCAATTGCTTTCCTCTGGAAGCAGTCTTGGGTCATTTTTCTGCACCTACCAGCCTGGCAACTTATTACTTCCGATGTTTGAGTACAGAGAGTAATATCCAGGGGCTATCAAATACCATTTGATTTAACTCCCAAATCCGTGAAATGAATCCCCGATGTACCACCCAATCAAAAAAGACAGGGGACTGGAGACCAGTCCTGGATCTCAGCCTATTGAACAAATTTATCAAACCTCAAAATTCCAGATGGTCATGGTACAGTCCATTCTCCCCTTCCTAGGGAGGGACAACAGGTTGTGCTCTATAGATCTCCAGGATGTGTACTACCACATAAAGATGGATCACCACTCCTGGAGGTTTCTCTGCTTCCAATGGGGAGCCAATCATTACCAGTTCAGGGGACTGCCATTCTGTCTCTCAACACCCCCCCAATTGTTCACCAAGTGTATGGCAGTTATGGTAGTTCATCTTCAACTACAAGGATTCCAGGTTTTTCCGTATCTAGATGATTGACTCCTTACTGCTCAGACCAGGAATCTCCTAGTCCGCAACCTCTCTTACACTCAAGGTCTTGCTCTCTACTTGGGGATTACAATCAACAAGTAAAAATCTGAAATGTCCCCAACAAAGACACTGGAATTTATTGGAGCAATCTTCGACACAACATCCTGTCAAACTCCCCCCCCCCCCCCTCACAGGCTATCTAAAATAAGACACCGAATCCAAGACCTTCTTCCTCAGACCTATGTACCAGCCTGCCTTGTACTGCAGCTCTTATTATGTTAGTACCACTGGTGAGGCTGCACATGAGAATCCTGCAGTGGCTCCTTTCCGCACAATGGTCATTTTTAACTCTCCCACTCAACCACATGATAATTCTTACAAACCATTGCAAGGAAGAAATGCTATGGTGGATGAAGCCACAAACTAATCTTTAATGTCAACTGTCCTGTCTTCCCCAGCCCATGGCCATGGTGACCACGGATGCTTCCCAGTTAGGGTGGGGGGGCATTTCCAGGGGAAAGAGGCAAATTTGCACATAAATGTCCTTGAACTGTGGGCCACTCTCTTAGCGTTGCAAGTGTTCTATGCGTCCCTTCCTTCTGGGACCATTGCAATTCAGTCAGATAACATGGCAGTCATCTGGTATATCAACAAGCAAGGTGGAATCAGGTCTTAACCCCTGTGTCTGGAAGCCATGAGGATTTCACACTGGGTGATAGCTTCCAACTGCTTTCTTATAGCAACTCACATTCTTGGGAGTTCCAACCTTATTGTGGACAATCTGAGCAGGAACATCATGATGCCTCATGAGTGGTCCCTCAACCCTGTAACAGTGGACCAGATCTTCCGACGCTGGCACAAGCCTTGCTGCGACCTGTTTGTTTCCCCAAAACAACAAATGCAGAAGCTACTTTGCCTTGATCCCCCCTCAGGGGGAACCCCCAAGGGATGGTCTAATGCACAATTGGCCCCCGGTTCTTCTATATGTCTTTCCACCATTTCCCCTCATTCCAAAATTTCTCCAGAAAGCTCATAGGTTGAGAAGCAAAGTGATCTTCATTGCCCCCTATTGGCCCTGTCAAGTTTGGTTACCATTTCTATGGCCTCATCTGATTCACAACCTGTGGATCCTGGATCATTCCCAAGACCTGTTATCTCATCCTCGGGGACTGATTCATCTGAATCTCCACAGTCTCAAGCTCACAGCTTGCTTCCTCCACTTCCAATGATTGCCAGGCTGCCTGACATCCCATCTCCTGTTCATGAAATTATTCTGGCTTCACACAAATCTTCCACCAGGAAAGTTTATTCTAGTAAATGGACTAGGTTTTCTATCTGGGCAAAAGATCAGAACATAAATCCCTTTTCTATGTCTATTCAAAAGATTCTTCAATACCTGATGACTCTTTTACATGCAGGAGCCTCAGCATCAATGATCACAGTACATTCAACAGCTATCGCCAATTTTCATAATGGATTTGATTGTCACACCACCTATGCCAGGCATTTTTAAAGGAGTATTACGCATTACACCTCCAGTCAAGCCTCCCTTAGAACCCTGGGACTTGACTTTGGTGCTTCAGTCTCTCACAGATCCTCCTTTTTAGCCCTATGACTCATGTGATTTAAAGTTTTTGTCATGGAAAACCTTACTTCTAGTAGCACTTACCTCAGCGAGAAGAGTATCTGAGCTGCAGGCCTTGAGTGTCAAGAGACCTTACTTGATCTTCCACATGGATAGGGTGTCCCTTCATATTGACCTTTGTTGCCCAAGGTCATTTCTGGATTTTCCATTGACCGATCTATTGACTTGCTGGTTTTCTTCCATCAGCATTCTAATAGAGGGGAGTACCTTTTGCACACCCTTTATGTGCATCAGCAGCTTCGTTGTTATTTAGACAGGACGAAATCTTTCAGGGAATCATATCATTTGTTTGTGGCCTTTGCAGGATCCAGATTTGGTAAACCTGTTTCCAAAGTGACTTTATCCTCCTGGCTTAGAAACGTCATTACCTTTATCTACCAACAGAATAAGATATCCTTACCTTCCAGAATAAAGGCTCATTCTGCCAGATCTATGGTTACTTCTGTAGCATTTCATTCCATTCCAGACCCTCTATGGATGATATCTGCACAGCAGCCACTTGGGCAAGACCTCATACCATTATCTCTTAGTACAAATTGGATTTGGCCTCCAGGGGACGAACATCTTTTGGTTCTGTGGTGCTCAGGAATATCCTTCCTTAGGGCCACCCAGGACTCAAGTAGCTGGGGACTCGGTCCTAATTTTAATGAATATACAAAGATTTACAACTTCAGATAAAGAAGTTATGTCTTACCATAATGTTACATCTGTGATGTAGATCTTTGTTCATTCATTACTTCCCAACCTCTTTCCCCCTGCCTGGACTCCTGGTGGACTTTAGGAACTCCTGGTTAGGGTATTTGCTCAGACAGAGCCTTCTACTATTTTTCTATTACTACTTCTATTATATAGGGGTGGGAAAACTCAATCTGGACTAACTAGGAGAGGAGCATTATGGGTAGGTCTTAGCTGAGTGTTTTTGGCTGGCGCGATCTTGGAAATGGCCATATTGGTTCCGAGGATGGAACCAAAGTTCTAATTGTAATGAATGAACAAAGATCTACAACATATGGTAAGACATAATTTCTTTTTCTTAGATTTCAAACTGACATTTTCCCGCCCAGCACACTACACAGTACGGTTTTCTAACCTCACTTTAACTGTGTCACAAAGTCTGCTTATTTACAGTAACATATGCAAAGTTTAACCGTCAGATACTTCCAAACATAAAAATAACATTCACTGCCAATGAGAGAGAAAACAGCACTTTAACATTAAACTCTACAGGAAACATAACTTGTAACCATTTAAAAACCTTGTTCCATAAAACATACAAGCATGTGACTGTCAGAGAGACCCAATTTATGTCAAAAGCTGGTAAACAGCTTTTCGTTCTCACAGATACCAATATATATTCTGAAACAATCAGAAGTTATAAATATTAAAAAAAAAATAGTTAATATATACTAAATCATAGATGTGCCCTGTTATCCCATGTATCCAAAATTGTTTTGATAAATAATCTAAGATGTGACTATGCCTGTGTAATAACTCAGAAGAACATTTAGCAGGGCAAAGGGCTATATATTATTTGAAATAAAGCATGTCATCTTAAGGTCATAAAAGCAAAGATAACTTACTGTTCAATTATATCACTCAATAAACCAGTAATATTATATTAATATACTAAAAGCATAAACAGTTATTTAATTTGTATATGAATAAAAAAAAGTATAGAAATGAAAAAGCAAAAAGTGAAAGAAAAGCAATAAGAAAATATTGTCATGACATACCTTACTTGAAGATTTAGCAAGTAAAAAACAAATTAAAGTCCAGTTGCAGTAGATGCTTTTTACGGGATTTAGTGGGATGATGTAATCTTTGACTCAGTTTTTTTTCTTTTTAAAATCAGTCCAAGAAGATTTATCAGTAATTCTCTTCAGAGATGCAGCTGCCCATTCCATATCTTCAGGTAAGGAAATAATGTTATTTTTATTCTGGCAGGAAAGACAAGCTGAGTTTTGATGTTATTCTGCTTTAACAGTTATATTAATGGCCAAGCTTTTTTTCTCTGTTGCAAAATCCTAGTAGAATAGTCATTATCAAACCTAATTGGGTTTTGATTAAATTTTAATTGACTTTTCCTCCAGGAAGATTTTCAGACCAACTCCTTGTCCAAATAAGATAGAAACTTTATGACTATTGATCTGGGAGGAGTAGAGCAGGATGTTGACACTGGCTTTCTTAAAGCTCTATGAGTTCTTTCAATAGCAAAGGACAGACCCTCCTTTAAATCTAAAATCTCTGGAATCCAGGTATTCAGGAAATAAATGATATCTTCTCATTCAGCTTTCTCAGGGATACCAAAAATCCTTATATTTGACCTTTTCTCCCTGTGTTCCAGGTCATCCACTTTATTGAGAAGCCAAATGTTTTGTTTGATGAGAAAATCTTTCTGGCTTTCTTCTTCCTTCAGTCTTCCATTAAGCTCATTCAGGGATGCTTCTAAGTGTGTTATTCTGGATTGATGCTGCTGTATAAGTTCCTTTAGAGAATCTCTTTGTTTCTGACAATTTTCCTTGAGGTTTTGTAAATTCTCCTTAAATCATCAATTTTTAGTGAGAGTTCATGTAGAGCAGATGTCACAAGCTGCATTTCTTTTTTTAAAGTCATGCCAGAATGAGAAGTCTTCAAAGTGCTTATCTTCACAAATGATATGTTCTCCTTTATAATTTGACAGGAAAAAAACGTTCCTAAGTTCACCAAAGTTACTAATAATATAGTTTATACTTTCATCTATAAATTCTAAGTATTTTGCTAAAATAAAATAATTTATTCCCTGTTTTTTATTAGTTTCATGGAGCTCTGAAAAACTGCTGCTATCAGTTGGCCATCTTGGCTCCGCTCCCCCTGTTGTATTCCCCAAGGGCATTTTTTCATGGTTGGAGTCAAAACTATTCAAGTTGATCTCTCTTCCATCTATGTCAATCAAGCCACCAATCTTCTTAAATAAACACAAAAAAAAAAAAATGGCAAAACCAAAATGTTTTGTGTTTAAGAATTTTTTAAAAGTATTCATAGTCACTAGAGTTATTTTTTTCAAACCCCTAGTATTACCAATGTCTGTATACAGCACTGATGCTGGGAATTGAGGGCAACAATGGTCAAAGAACAGCATCCACCAGCACCCCAGGAGACACTAGTAACCAGAAATTGGTTAATGAGAATTAGTTCTGATGAAGTCCATGTATACCAAGTAGATGAAAACACATAACTGATTTTGGGAGTTGTTTTATTTAATTATAAATTTTTTACATCATCCTGGGTCCTATTTTCTTCCTTATTGTACCACCATTTTAAGTTACTAGAGCAACGGTCATCCTTTTGACACTGTCAGATACATGCCTTTGTGTAATTACTTCCAAAAGAAATAACTTCTGGGAAGACTTCTGGAATGGCTTGGAGCTGAAGGTGGAGGATTAATTATTTGTCCCAGAGATTGTGTAAAAAGTACCTAAATTCCAAATATTTAGTATGAAAAGTCTTATCACCATTAATTGGCCACCTTGAATGCTTAAAATGAGAGGAAGAGAAGGGCCTTAAATAATAAACCAAAACTGATGCAGGCACTATCTACAGTTGTGAAGGACTTTGGCTTGATAGAATCTAAGCATACATCTCAGAAAACATTCAAGAGAGAACTGGACAAAATATCAGACACACCATACAAAAATAGACAAGTTATATGTGCAAATTGCTAAAAGGAGCACTACTTTCCTGGACTACATCAACTGATGTAAATTGCAATGACAAGAGGTTAGAAGAAGTGGAGGGCACTTTGTTGATCCATTCTGGCACACTCTATTCACTTGAAAATGTAGAAGGGCAGACATGCACCCAGACTTATGGATCTAGAAGCAGTGCAAGAGGAACTCAGAGAAAAGTTTCAAGAGTTAGAAGTTAAAGAGTTGAGAGAGAATTTAAAATTCACAAACATTCCAGAAGGAGTCAAGGGAAAGTATTGCCTCAATTACATGGAGCAAAAAGTGATTGAGTTGACTAGTACTGAAAATTGAAAGATCCTGTTATCAAAGAGACTGTCCCCAAATTCCCTAGATTTATACTAGTAAAGATATAGAACTCCAGATTGAAAAAGCAATTATAAACCTTGTCTTTGCGGAAGAACAAGGCATTGTTACTGATGACTAAAAGTTGTTCTCGACCATGACTACTCAGTAGGCACAAGGGTAAAAAGAAACAAATCTGTACCTCTCTTAAGAATTGCAAGATAATGGTTGCATCCTGAAATCATGTGACTATAATTTTCATTTGTCAAGAATTTTTTCCTAGACTATCAATGGCAGTGATAGGGAAACTGGACTCCTGCCTTCAGGCCAACCATGTTGACTGTATGCAGAGATGCTCACCAGCAGACAAGAAAAGGATAGAAAGTAAGTCATTCCCATTATTCAAAAAGAAAATGATGACAAACAGAGGGAGTTGGAGAACTGCACTAAGTTGATGTGGAAATCAGTAGGAAATGATCAAAGGGTGCATGGATCTAGCCAAGACCAGACCCAGAGATTGGTTTATAGCGCGTACTCCATCTCCAAGTGATTAAAGTAAGATTTCATTTCTGGTTATTCAGTGGCTTAAGCAACTTTTGATGTTGCATATTTAGATTTTAACAGAATCTGCCAAATTTGAATACTTCGCCTGAGCCTTACCATATGATTTTTGCATCTTTATGGTGACTTTCCTAGTGGGACATAAATACTATGTGGAAAGGTTTAATTTGAAGATAGATGGATATTGGATTGGGTAGACATTGGGTAGTTACAGTGATAGAACCTATACAGCTAGTGGCCAGTGTGTTTCACCAGTGATCCAGAAAGGTGAAAGGAACAATAAGTAACTCAAAAGTGAGAACACTGGTGTTTAAGCAAACATCTCCTTGGCTGGGTGAACATCATATCTACAAAGGTTGAAAGGCACATCCTGTATCAAGTCTGTTTGGGTGATCAAGGCAAGGCACCCAAATAGAAATTTTTTGCATTGCATTATTTGCATGTGGCACGTGTGAATGTCCAGAGAGTAAAAGAAGCAGCAAACCTTCCATGAAATGCAAAGCCAAAAATCTAATATGAAGTTATATTTGATGAGAGGAGATTACTACAGCTACAAGTACAGACAAAGGGTTGCAGTGAATTAGACAGGTGAACAGTTATAGAGTTATGAGAGGATTTCTGATGGTATTTCTTGTCATCAGATGGCATCTCAGAGGGGGACAAAATCCTTGAGATGGTGGTTAGGGAGCTTAAAAGCACCATAGTAGAGTGAATGCTCATACTAGCGGAGGAAAGATATTAATAATGTATGCATACTTGCGTTCTTTGTTATGCTTAATCACCTAACAGTTATGGTTCTGTAGACAGTGTCTCTACTAGATACTTAGCACTGTTGACATAGATACTAAAGTCGAATGCACAACTGCCTTCTATGTATTACTTGCTAGAGAGAGTGAGAGAGAGAGGAAGACACTAGAAAGGGCTGAACAAATCAGAAAAGGTAATATGGATTACACCATAAGAATTAAGGGATAAGGAATATAACCCAAAAATTAAGGGATGGTGTTGAGACTGTTGTCTTGGAACATCAGTGGCCTCACAGATAATTCCAAAATTAATAAACTATTCAGGTTTAAGTTTTAATTCAAAAGGTTTAATTCAAATTAAAAGTCATGTTGCTAAATGCTAGGAGTCTAAACAAGAAACTGCACTAATTGCAAGTATTTCGAACCCTTGAAAATGCTGACATCTGTGCAGTCACAGAAACCTGGTTCAAAGCTGTGGAGTGCATCCCAGCCTTACCTGCTTACTCATCCTATCATACATTCAGACCCCCAAACTGGGGGCAATAAAGCCAAAGGAGGTGGAGCTCCAACATACATTAAAGACATACACACCTCCATGCTGATCAAAAGGTATGACGCACAGGAGACAATCCAGGTGCAGTTACCACTTACATGACCTCTGTTCAAATCATAGCTAGCTACGGGCCCCCATATCTGACTCAGAATACTCAATCCATCTATTTGGACCCATTTGAATCTATCAAGATACAATCCTTTACCCTGATGCTGGATGACTTTAACTTCCCAAACATAGATTGGAAGAACTACTCATGCCAGAACACAAATGTCCAGAGATTTCTTAATTTTGTCAATGCAAATGCCTTGGAACAGCTAGTCGATACTCCTACAAGAGGTGATAATATCTTGGACTTGGTATTAACCAACATGAGTAACCACTGCAGCATCCCTATAAGTATCATCCTCCATGGTAAGATCGACCACAATGCGATCACTTTGAAGTCAACCATCTCCCCTAACCTCCCTCTAGCTAGCATCAGACATAACAACTTCTCCAAAGCTGATTACAGCCTCCTAAGGGATGGTATAAACAGCTACACAGCCCCCTCTGTAGGAACTGGCACCAATATCCAAAACTACACCAAAGCACTACATGAGCATTTATATAGATGCATGGAATCAGGAATACCCAACAGAACTAAATCGTCCTCTGCAAGGAAGAGTAAACCTGTCTGGTGGACATCTGCAATAAACTATAACAAAAGGAAAAAAATTGCTTTCCAGGACCAAGAAGGAGCAGGTGCCCAATTGGAAGCAATGTCTCCTTAGCCTGGGCAAGCAAATACGAGCACTAGTGTAATCCTCCAAAGCAAACTTCAAGTCCATATTGGCTACATCTACTAGAAACAATCATAAGGCCTTCTTCACATATGTCCACAGCCTCAAAGGAAGTACACAGATCTGTTCAGAACTAGTGGTCAAGGACACCACATATATAAATGCAGTAGATATAGCAAACTTGCTAGCTGACAGATTCAGTGAAAACTTCGCCCTTCTTTCCCCCCATCAGTAAATCAGGACATTCCCAGTACCTGCCCCCTTCCCCTTACATCTAGGGAACAGGTCATCACTGCTCAGTCAAAAGCACAAAATACAGCCTCCATGGGACCTGATAACATCTCAGGCTGCATCCTATGTGATCTCAGGCAGGAACTTGCAGTATCATTAGGCGCCCTATTCAAACAAAGTCTGAGTAGCAGCTTTGTCCCAGCTGAGTGGAGGACAGCCACTGTCACCCATTTACACAAAGGTGGAGCATCCACTGATCTGGGAAATTATACACCCATCGACCTAACTAGCCTGATCTGCGAAGCCATGGAATGGATTATCATTGACCTCATTAACAAGAACATTGGCAACTTCCAAACACTCGATTCTACACAGTTTGGCTTCATCAAGGGGAGGTCATGTCTTATACATTTGGTTGACTTCTTTGAGACAGTCACCAAAGCCATGCACAAGTGGAAGACTGCACACAGTGCCTACCTTGACCTTGTGAAAACCTTTAACACTATTCCCCACTTGGGCATAATAGATAAAATCTCTCAACTAGGCATCAATCCATATGTTACCAGATGGGTAGCAAACTGGCTCACTGATAGAACCCACCTAGTCAAAATAGGGGAAGCCACCTCAAGCAGTAGACTCATAACAAGTGGCATACCCAGGGCCTCTCTTATTTGGGATATACTTTTCTGAGGTGCAGTCCAAAACCAGTGGGCTATGGCTGACCAAGTTTGCAGATGACTGCAATCTGGGTGCTGACATAAATTCCTCTAGTGATATGGACATCCTCCAAAAGGGTCTCACTCAGACAAATGACTGGTGCCAGAAACTTCGCCTCAAGCTGAATACCAAAAAATGCATCATTATCCTCTTTGGGGAGAGTAATGTCCCCACAAATTATCACTTTAATAACAATGTCCTAAGAACACAATTAGTTGTGAGGGATTTGGGCACCCAGGTTGATAGCAACCTAACTTTTGCCCACCATGTTGTTTCTGTTGTACGGAAAGCCTTCAACATGGCCCACATCATAAGTGAAGGGTATCTCATCCAGGGACAAGGAGGTCATAACATCCCATTATTTTTCCCTTATAAGGTCCATTATTGAGTACAACACCCCTTTCAGCATGTACCTCACAAAGCACATGCAGCAGCTGGAGAGACCACAGAGGTTCCTCACCAGGAGAATTCAGGGCATCAAACATCTACAATATAAAGATAGGCTAAAAGCTCTATCCCTCTACTCAATTTCATACAGACTTTTCAGAGGTGACCTTTGTGGTATACAAGGTGATCACAGACCCCACCTTTATGGGACTGCTGCATATCCACAACTCAAGCTCCACACAAGTAACTCATACGCATGGCCTCAACCTGGTCTGTGACATCAACGGGACTTGTTGGTGGGAAAGATTTGTGTCCCAGAGACTCCGGCATCTATGGAATAAACTTTCTCTCAACTTCAAGCAGAGTACCTCTTTACCCCTTTTTAAGCACAACCTGGATAACTGGATCAGAAACAAAAAATACACCCCTGGGATTTCATCTATGTCCCTGCTGGACAGGGGCATTGGGTGTGGATTTTTCTAAACATGGGCTAAACTCTTGACTAGGCTTATAAGAGCCTCAGGGCCAACAGCCTAGTAACCTCCTATGATCACATGAATAATGTGGGGAAAAGCCCCAAAATAGTACATTTTCAAGGAATTGTGAGCTTCAAGGGAAGAGTTGTTTACTGCTGCTTATGTTAAGTCTGTTTTTAATGTGCATCTGTTGTGTTTAACAAATGGTTATAGCATAACAGGTAGCATACTTGCTTTTGATATAGAAGGCTGTGGGTTCTACACCCACAGTATGTAGATAAATTGCTGATACTGTGTGGGAGGAGGTATGGGGTGTTTTATTCCTGTGTGTCTTCCTTTGGATGAGATGCCTAGTAACTGTGAACCTGTTGGTGGTTTGCCATCCATTCCCTTTTGCAATATTACCAGCTTAGTATTTTTATTTTAATGTAACATATTCAATTTATTTTTCAAAGATGGCAGGCGTTGAATTTATAAATGAAACAATGAAATATAAAGTTGTTTACTAGCAGAAATCTCTTCATTAGTTACAAATCTCTATAGTTTAGAATTATTCAGGGGACTTTTACTTCTGCAGAGATTGTGTATATTGATTGGTATTGGTAACTATTGGTTTTGGTGAATAGTGATGAAAGAAGTTTGAGTGGCCTTTTGTAGCTGAAGTGTTCTGAAAGGACAGTTTTGTCATTAGTGGGTCAAAATTTTTTTTTCATTCCTTACTGGAAAAATGTTCAAAATTACAAATTTAACACACACTCTAACAAGTGGTGCTGTAGTATACAAGGCATATTATTTAATACAGTCAGAAAAGTGAATCAAAGAACACATGGATACATGCAAGGTCCTGAAAATGTTTGCAAGGGATCTATGGTTTGAAATCAGCCCAGAGGTAAACTTTATCTGCCACTGTCCAGATGCATTTTCTTTGAATAAGGGTTTCAATGCAGTTTCAATGAATGGGAGTTTCAAGAACAAAGAAGTTTACCATTAATGTCAAGTCTGTTTTCATTGTGACACTGTATTGTTTTGTTTAGCAAATGTCTATACAATTTTAAGTACAGGTTTTAAATTAAATCCAAATAATTGTAATTACTGCAGAAGTAAATAAGACAATAGTATGCACACTGAAAGGTTTGAAGAGTGTTTATGGAATGGGGATAAATGGCCGGCACTGGAATGGCTACAGGTGGGGGGGGGGGGCAGTGCTGTTTTTGTGTGTGGAGCCCAATCCATAACCCTGCCTAGGGCCTCGTTTAACCATGATCCATTTCTGAAGTAAATGCTTTGCTTCTTACTCTTGTGTGCATGTATGAAAATATGGCACAGGATTGGAGGATTGTAATTTGAATGATTTCAGAAAGCCGAGTGTTTTTATGCCCCCTTCTCACCCTGTGACAGACCTTTATGTATGTCTGTGAAAATGAAGTAGTCCAACTATGATATGGCAACAATAATCATGGTTTTTACAACTTGAATCGACATGAAAGGAAGCACTACAAGAGTTGTCACAGAACAGAGATTTAACCATCAGACCAGCTGACAAGGGAGGAGCTATCGTGATAATGCAAACTACAGAGTATCATGACAGAATGCTGAAAATGCTTATTGATGAGACTACATACAAGAAGATATCTAAATGGGAAGAATAGACCAGAATAAAGAAAGTTAATGACACCTTGTATGACATGTTAATGACGAGAGGCATCACAGAAGCCTTGCATGACTATTTGAGAGTTAACAATCCAGTAACTCCGGTTATTAGTGGATTTCCCAAAATACACAAAAACAGAGATGATCTACCGCTACATCCAATAGTATCTAGTAGAGGCTGGCTCACAGAGCCAGCTTCCATTTTTGTTTAATTTCAACTGAAGAAGGCTCTACCTGGGATGAGAACAGGTCTGAGAGTTGCGTCTCATTTCCTACATATATTACAATTGTGTAATGAATTTGGATGGAAGAGAAGGCCTTATGTTAGTAGCAATGGATGTAAAAAAGTTTATTTACAGTGATACCCAATGAATATGGGATAATATCTATTCAGGAACTTTTGAGAACACATACGGATTTTGATGGCCCTTCTATCTCACAAATCTGCTCATTCATGGAATTATACTGGAGAATAACATATTTGTCTATGGAACTGACCATTATTGGCAAAGGTGAGGGGTAGTTATGGGCACTTTATGTGCCCATAGCTACACCAATTTGGTCATAGCATATTGGGAAAATGAGTTTGTATTAAGAGAACAGAGTCATCGGCTGAGACATCTCATCTTCTACGGTAGATGTGTTGATGACATATTTGTTTTACAGAGAGGTAATGAAAATGAACTATCCAGTTTTATGGAGTACTTGGAGAGTACTATATCATTCTTGGAGTTTCATGTCAGGAGTTCTAAGGAAGAAATAAACTTTTGGGTGTGACTGTCTTATTGGATGAAGACAGTCAATTTAATACATGTCTCCATAGAAAAGAATGTTGGAGAAATTATCCTTTGCATATAAGTATGCATCCCAAACATGCGTATCCACAAACAATAAATGGCTAAATGCTACCTATATCTAGGGTTTGCACTGATGATGAAGTGAACCAACATGAATTAGAATGATTACAGAATGATTTATTGACCCGAGGCTATACCGATTTTGAAATATGACAGGAAACCATAAAGATGAAGTCATAGAGAAATGATAGAGGGAGACCTTATTTCTCAGTCAGAAGGAAGGAAGGATGACATGGAAAAACAAAACAGAGAACTGAGTGGCATGAGATGTTTACTAACACACAGTAGCAACATATCAGCCATTTGTGAAATTATAAGGCAGAACTGGAACATTTTAACTTCAAATGATAGCTTAAGATGAATTGTAGGGGTCTATATTAGAAGTAGCTCTCTTTCGTCAACACGTAAAACCCAAAGTCTGAAAACAGTGAAGTTACAGAACAGTGATTTTTTTCCCAGGGAAAAAAATCGCTGGGCCGTTCTTGGGACTTTGCTGTTTTCTCTACTGTGGTGTGATCATTGGGGTTGTGGGGGGTGAAGCCCCCCACTTTATTTTGTCTTTATAATTTTTTTTTTTGAACAGAGATTTTTTTTTCCCCTTGAAAAAAAGCACCCTCTTTTCAGACTTAGGGTTTTACATGTTGACAAAAGGCCATTCACTCTTCTAATATAGACCCATATTGTTGGTGATGTTCCCATATTCATTTTTAAGAATAAGTTGAATATAAAGAGATTGTTATGTCTCAAACAAGATATTGTCCACATTGTCTTAAGATGGGCACTTTTTCATGTAGAAGTTGCAAAGCATGTATTTATATAGCTACACGCAATTGTTTCAAACATGCTGTAACTGGTCGGGCATACAAATTAAAGACATATGTGGACTGTTGTACTAAGTACATAGTATATGCAGCTACTTGTGATAGCTGTCTAGGATTTTATGTTGGGAAAACCAATAGGCCTTTTAAGGAGTGGATTCTGTGCCATCTTAGTTATATTAGACTTAATGTGCAGACTAATGCTTTGTCACAGCATATTCAAAAGTATCCTGGACATACATTTTCCTTCCTAACCTTGGAAAGAGTGCTAGATAATATAAGAGGCAGAGATCTGTAAAATAAAACTGAAATCTTGGAAATGCACTGGATAGCTAATTTACAGGAAGACAGCAGCCCTGGTCTTAATGGAGTGATGCCTTTTAAACATATATTGAAAAGCAGGAAGCTCAGGAGATGACTTGACTTGATTGGATTAGCAACAATATAAAAAGGGAGGTGCTTTAGTGTGAACAGGATGTGATGAAGCCATAGCCGAAAGCACTCATCCTGTTTGTTTGTGAGGATTTACATCCTGTTGTTTGAAGGATTTTATTTGTTCTTTATTAAATTGTGCTGGTTTTGGTTTGATTTTATCTGCTGAACAAGTACTCTCTTCTCTCTTTGTGGTGATATTGCAGTGTTTGGGTTTGATTTTCAGTCATTGTTTTCAACACTGCAGTCTTCAGTGGTTAGTGTTTTTTGTTTTTCATTAATCTGTTAATTATAGAGCTTAATGGGTTAAAGGTAAGATAAAAGTAGTAGTGAGAGGGAGTTACCTGAGAATATCCCCCTTTGAATTTTCATCCTTGGGATGATAATTTGCTCTTTATCATGGCTGAGCAACAAAGTGGTTTGCCACTGTTCATGGTCACTGTAGTAGAATTTATTAGTGTAGGGGGTATCTTTTACATCTGTAAGCACTGCTTTGGCAATGAATGTGGGATGCTGTCAAATGCTTTTTTGTTATCTCTCCATGCCATTCTTAGATTATTCACATTTTTACAATTCTCCGTTATGACTTTTTTAACAACTAATGATCCTTTGTTCCATATGGTTTTCTTTTGTTGCTTTTTTGTTCTGTTGCCAGGATTGAGTTTTCCTCTAAGAGGCTACAAAGTCTGACAGCTTCAGTTCTAGTACATAGTTTATACATTGTTGAAAGGCAAATTATAAGCCTATAGTTTTTAGAATACCTTGCAGGTTCTCTCTTAAGGAGTAAAATTATCCTGTTGCTAACCAGGTTGGTGTCTGTCCAGGATGTGCATAAGTAGTTCTTACTCAGGGCTACATCTTCATATCGAGATGTTGATTCTTTTATTCAGAATTGGGTACTGCATCTCGGATTGGGGCTTTCCATTTATGAGCTTTTCTTAATTCTATTTCAGTTTATCTGGCTGTTACTGCATCACATTTCATATCCTGTACATTTTATCTTCTTACTGTTTCTTTTACTTCTTCTATCTTTTCTTCATCTTTGTAATGTTCCACAGGAGCTTCATAGAGATGTCACCAAAATGTGTCTATTTCTTCATTTTTGGTGGTGCTTCTGTTCCTTTTGTTTTGTGTTTCAATTCTCTGTAAAACTTTTTGGGTCCTCAATGAATTCCTTATTTTGTACTTTTCATTTATATTTATCTGCTTACATTTTAAGTTTTTTCTGCCCGTGCTGATATATTTCATTTATTATTTGCAATAGTGTATTATAGATCCCGCTCTGTTCTAATACTGGATGTTGCTTTTATCACATCTATCTTTCCAAGTATTTTTGCTGATCTGTTCCCTCTTCCTTACTCTTCTAACAGTAACATTTCTTGTCTTACTTGCTTTATAGTTTTCTCTATTCAATACTTCCATGATGGCATTTGATTTCTTCCCTTCCTTTCCTTATTGCCCTCTGTTTTTGTGTTAAGTCTCTATCCATTATTAATTTAACTGCACTATAATATATCCTATTTACTTCTGTTGTGTAATACGAACTTCTCTTAATACTCCTGATTACTGCATTTGTTTCATCAGACTTTCAACACTTTGGGTCTCATTGACTTACTGTAATGTATTTCTTTCATCTATCTTAGTATATCTATCCAACTCTATTAAGTGAAGCAAATCTCTTTGATCATTTTCTTTGAAACTGGAGGCACATTCTTTGTTCTCACTTTCTTGTGCTCATTCTTCAGAAAGTTCTAGAACATCTTCCTGTGACATATTCTCTTCAGCTGCATCCTGCATCATCCATTGCTCTTTCATATGAAGACTCACTGGCCTATCACTCCACAACATTGACTGTATCACAGAGTTCTGTTCTTGCTGTGTAACTCCAAATGAGCTTTTTTTACTGGTTTCCTACTGAAGGTTTCATATCCTCATGTGGCAAGTGATCAGATGCTTCCCATGTCTGAGGAAGGAAAGACACTAGTCTTGCATGGTATTTTCCATCACCCTATATGGTGCTGAAATTTGGTGACAAGATAATTGGTTATGTAGTTGGTATATTTCTGGAGGACCCAGTATTCCAGCATATGTCACATTGGGAAAAGATGGCTGTCGACCAGTCCTGTTTTGCCAGATATGATCTGTATTGCTGTTGCCAAGGCTTTCTCTTTTGGTCTGAAGCCTTTGCTGCCACCAAAGAGCCTTTTTTTTAACCAACATCCATCTTCTGGACATTCCATCCTAATAAATGTTTATTTAAAGTAAAGTAAAGTGGTTCCACTGAAAACCAAGAGTCTTAAAACTGATCAAACTTGAGGCTCAGAACTGAAAAAAATCCCCAGGAAGAACAGAGTTCCCTTAGTGAAAAGGAGAACATTTAGATCCATAACTTCTTTGTTGGTAGTCCAACTGCCACTGTTGAACACCAGTCTGAATTCCCAACTGCTATGCTTGTTACCAAGCTGTATTTTTCAGATAAGTGCTCCATTGGGGTTTCTTCTTTTTTTTCTTTCTCAGGTGGCAAGGGGCATTCATCACAAGTTACCTCACCAGGTGGATATTCTTACGCAAGATAAGGGGTCTCTCATCCGACCTCACTTGTCCATTCTTCAAATGACACTGCGGCTGCTATGATTTTGATTCCTTTTAGGTACCTTATTTCTAAGGATGTGCTTTGAGTTCTGCAGCAGGCCAGTAAAACCACTACCAGGAAATCATATATGTCCAGATGGAAGCAATTTTCTGTCTGGTGCCTCTCTCTCAATCAAGATCCCCTGTCTGTAGATGTTCCTCTGTTTTTGCCTTATTTGTATGATCTGCTCCATACTGGGTTGGCATATTCTTCAGTTAAAGCTCACCTGTCAACAATTTTTGCTTATCTGCCTTTGACTCCTCCTCCTCTAACCTCTAGATTTGAGGTCAAGCAATTTATTAAAGGGTCCTTCATATCAGGCCTACCAAGAATTCTGTCCTGCCTTCCTGGGACCTCAGTTTTGTACTTAAAAAACTGACTCAGGCTCCTTTTCAGCCTGCTTTTTCATCTTCCTTAAAATATAGAGTACATCATAGAGTACAATCATAGAGTACAATGCCCCGTTTGGGATGTACCTCACAAGACACTTCCAACAGCTGGAAAGACCACAAAAGTACCTAATTAAGAGGATTACTGGTCTCAAACATATGTCCTATGCAGCCCGAGTCCAACTCAGAATTGATGGACATGTTTCATTAAAGAAATCCAAGTCACTGCGAGCCACTCACTGTAGTGAGCTAAACCCCACCACAACAATAAATAGAACATGCTGGAGGGATAGATTCCTGTAACAGAGACTCCCCATGCTTTGGAACAAAATTCCTAACTACATTAGGCAGAGCCCTTCACTAACACTGTTCAGGAGAAACCTTGACGAGTGGATGGGTAACAGAAAATACACCCCTGGAATCACTTCATTGGCTCTTCTTGACAGAGGCTCAATTAATTAATCAATGGGGCAGCGAAAGCTGACACACTCTGGCTAGGCTTATAAATGCCCTCAGGCAGATAGCCTAGTACCTACCTATGAAACTATATTGTACTTGGAAGACTTTTGTTCTTTTAGTTCTCACTTCACCAACAGGGTGTCTGAACTTCAGGCTCTCAAGGCTATTCATCATTTTTTAGTTTTTCACAGGGAAAGGGTGTCTCTCTGTACTAATCCTTGTTTTGTGCCTATAAGGTGCTCAATAAGTTGTCCTTTAATCATTCTGTTCAACTTCCTTCTTTGCAGTCTGAAGATGAGACAGTTCATAGGTTCATAGGTAGGTACTAGGCTATCGGCCCTATGGCCCATACAAGCCTAGCCAAAAAATGTGCCCTGGCTTTCGCCATCCAAGAAAATTATTTTCCCGTGCCCCTGTCGAGCAGAGCCACAGAAGTGATCCCCAGGGTGAATTTCCCATTTCCCATCCAATCATCAAGATTTTTCTTGAAGAGTGCTAATGAGCAGCTCTGACATAGATAGGTAATCTGTTCCAGAGTATGGGAAGTCTCTGGAACAGGAATCTATCCCTCCAGCATGTTCTGTTTATTGTGGTGACAAGGTTTAGGTCCCTAGAGCGTGTAGCTCAGAGGGACTGGGATTTCTTTAAGTGGAGCATGTCCAACAGCTCTGGGTTTGACATAGCTTTGTATGTTAGGCAGAGATCGCCTCTGAGTAGGCGATGTGTGATGGAGTAAAGCTGTAGTTTTTTGAGACAGTCTGCATAGGGCATCTGTCTGAGGCCAGTAATCCTCTTTATGAGGTATTTCTGTGGTCTTTCCAGTTGTTGTAGATGTCTTGTGAGGTACATACCAAAAGGGGCATAGTACTCTATAATGGGTCTAATGAGTGATGAGTAGTGGAGAACAATGACCTCTTTTTTTCTGGATGAGAATCCTTTTGTGATGAGATGAGCCATGTAGAAGGATTTCCTGACCTCTGTGGCGATGTGATTATCAAAGGAGAGACTACTGTCCACCTGTGTCCCAAGGTCTCTTATCACATTTTCGGCATTAAGTAGACTACCAGCTATGTGGTAGTTCATGGGTACAGAGTTTTTACCAAAGGGGATGACAATACACTTTTTGGCATTGAGCTTCAGGCCATGGCTTTGACACCAGGTATCTGTCTCAGTGAGGCCCTTTTGTAGTTTGTCCACATCGTTAGGAGTTTCGATTATGGCTCCTAGCTTGCACTCATCTGCAAACTTTGTTAGCCAAAGACCTTCTGTGTTGGCCTGCACTTCAGAGAAGTAGATACCAAACAGGAGAGGATCCAGGACTGAACCCTGTGGTACTCCACTTGTCACTGGTCTGATGTCGGATTTGGAATCCACTACTTTCACAGTGTGGGTTCTGCCCATGAGCCAGTTGGCAACCCATCTTGTGACATAGGAATTTATACCTAGTTTAGTGAGCTTATCTATAATTCCAGAGTAGGGGATGGTGTTGAAAGCCTTGGCGAGATCTAGATAAGCTGTGTGAACCATTTTACCCTCATCTATGGCTTTGGTGACTGCTTCAAAGAAGTCAGTCAGGTTTAGGAGACATGATCTGCCTTTTACAAATCCAAACTGGGTAGGGTCCAGAGTTTGGAGATTACCGATGTCTTTGTTTATGAGTTCCACAATGATACGTTCCATGGCCCTGCAGACCAGGCTCATCAGGCTAGTGGGGCGGTAGTTCCCAGGGTCCGTTGTGGCTCCCCATTTGTGGAGTGGGATAACCGTCACGGTGCACCATTCAGTGGGTACAAAGCCTGAGGTGAGGCTATGACTGAACATGGTACTTAGGTAGGGTTCCAGTTCATTCTGTAGTTCATGTAGAATGCAGTCTGGGATATTGTCAGTTCCCATGGATGCTGTGTTCTTGGCTTTGGAGAGTGTGTTTTTTACCTGTGCAGCCGTGATTATAGGAACTTTACATTCTTCCGGTATAGAGATGGGCCCTGTAGGGGGTGAGGGGGGGGGGTAAAGTTAGCACTGAACCTATCTGCTAAGATGTTGGCAATATCAGTTGGTTCTGTATATTTAGTGCCATTGTGCTGTAACTCAGAGCAGATCTGAGTGTTCCCATTTAGATTCTTGACATAGCTATAGAATGCTTTGTGGTTGTCTTTAGAGTCGGTGGCAATTTTGTTTTCATAACTAGCTTTGGAGGATTTTATGAGGGATCTCAGCTTCTTACTGAGGTTGACCAGGGAGTTCCTCCAGTCATGGGATTTTACTCTTTTTTGCAACAGTTTCTTTCTTCTGTTGTAGAGTTTGTTTATGGCAGAGGACCACCAGATTGGCTTCCTTTTTTTTTGAGGATAACATCTTGGTTCTATTAGGGATAGCATGATCCTTGCACTCGTGTAAGTGCATATAAAATGCATTTGTGTAGGATTCAGCAGTCATACCTCTATTGTCCACCTACATTGGTGTCATGAAGTTTGCCACTTCTGTCTTAAGAAGTGTGAAGTTGGCTTTGGAGAAGTTTTTTTATGATGGTTTCCCTAATTGGGGGTGGGGGAGGGAGTGGGATCTGGATGTCTAGGCTGATTAGCTTGTGGTCGGATCTGACCAACGAGGAATTGACCTCTGGTGTGGAACATCAGTTTCCCATGTTGGTAATGACCAGGTCTAGGATATTGCTGCCCCTGGTGGGAGTGTGAATAAGTTGATCCAAGGCGTTGGAATTTATGAATTCTAGAAAACGTTGAGCAAAAGAGTTGGTACATGAGTAGTTTTCCCAGTTAATGGTGGGGTAGTTGAAATCGCCCATTATTAGGGTGTTGGGTTGTACCCTAATACTTTCCAGTGTATCAAGAAATGAGGAGTGTGAATCCTGGGGCATGGTGGGGGGTCTGTAGCAAGCTACAATTTGGATTGCGGTCTTGCCCAGAGTTAGTTGCACTTGGATAATCTTGTATGCATTATGCTGTGCAACTAGCCTGGAGGTGTGGATATCCTTAATGAATATGGACACGCCTCCGCCTTTAGTGCTTGTTTCTGGGTTAGGTGGCCGAAAGGTGTGGTATGAACTGAAGCCTGGCAATGCAGGGGTGCTCTCTGGAGCGTTGAACCAGGTCTCTGTCACTGAACAGATGTCAATGTTCTCCATACCTTTAAATTGCATAGACAGCTCAGATATTATTTGGATAAAACTAAAGTTATTTACAAATCTAAGCAGCTTTTTGTTTCTTTTCTTCCCAGAACTTTGGGTTTGGCTGTTTCTAAACAATCTCCTCCTGGATTTTTAAAATTATTTCTTTTTGTTATTCTTTTCATAGGCAATGTCTTTCTCATTGGTAAAGGCACATTCTGCTAAGCCAGTTGCTTTCTCTGGTGCTTTTTAAGGGTTTAGATACCAGTTCTATCCTTGAGGCTGCTACTTGGTCCTCTGTTCATACTTTCATTAAATATTACAACTTGCATGTTACTTCTAGGGTCAGGGCAGGCTTTGCCAGGGCTATCCTGCATGGGTTTGTAAACAGCTCTTCTATGCCTTCCTCCTAGGCTTCCTCTTGAGATTTTGTACTCCCCCTTAGGTAAAGAACGCTGCAAGAGTGATATGGAAGGACATAGCAGAGTTGTCTAAGATCATACTATAACAGTAGATGCCCTCCTCTTCACTTTTGCAGTATTCACTCCCTCCCTCCTAACCCCTCTGTTTTCCTCTTGCACTGTTGTTTCTTACCTTCCTGGCTGAGGGGCTCCTTAGTGGTCTTTTTTCCTTGTCCTCCATCTGGATGCATGTGTTCTCCTTGTCCCTAATGGCATTCTGTTCTTCCTGGGGCTTTTTCAGTTCCCAGTGTGTGTGTGTGTGTCTGTACATCACCTTTATGCCCTAAACAGTGTGTGGGAGCATTTGTGTGATGTGTGATGCCAATATGTGCTAAAGGCTTTGGCATGCTGGCTGGATTTTGGGCTATCTTTGGCAGGAGATCCCTTAGATAAAGAATACTACAACAGTAAAGAGAAGGACATCTGTTCTGGTAAGATTTTACACAACAGTACTTTTTGAAAGCATGCTGTCTGGCTCATACCCTAAATCCAGCAAATTCTTAATTCCCCTTTGTAAATATCTTATCAGGTCCATTATTGAATATAATGCCACTTTTGACATACATATATCAAAACATACCACTCAACTTAAGAATCATTAAACAAAAAGATTAGCTGTCTCAAAAAATGTTATTTACCATGACAAATTGGCTATGATCTCTATGATCAACAGACCTCAATGCTTTGCCAGAGATGGTCTTCATCTGTCAACACTGGTATTTTGGCTAGTGGCCAAGGCTCTTGCCACCCCCATAGTGCCTTTTTTTAGGTAGTGTCTCAAGGACAAAATTCCCAATGTAAAAACTCCATCTAAGAACAACCTCAAGGTTTGCTCCTAAATGCTAGGAGTCTTAACATGAAACTGCTTTCACTGGAAGCAGTCCTCACTGGAAGACGTAGACATTTGCACAGTCATGGAGACCTGGTTCAAGGCTGTGGAGAGCACCCAATCCATATTGGGCTATACCTCCTTCCATACATACAGACCACAAACTGACGGCGTGTAAACTAAAGGAGGCTGCATATCAATATTCATTAAAAATAAATACACCTGCACATTGGTTAGAAAGCATAATTCCCTGCTTCAGATGCAATTAACTACTGGTAGGACACCTATTCAAGTCATTGCCAGCTACAGGACCCCCTCCATGAATCAGGAGACCCACTCTGCCTATTTGGTCTACTTGAATTTATCAAAATACATCTGAACACCATGGTTTTCAGTAACTTTAACTACCCATTCATTGACTGGAGAAATTACTCATGCACAAACTCACTTGCCCAAAGGTTCCTTCATTTCATTAACTCCAATGCCCAGGACCACCTAGTTGACACCGCCACAAGGGGTGCCATCATCCTGGGTCTGGTGCTTACCAATATGGTTGAACACTGTAGAACCCCCATTATGAGGTCTTCCCTGGTGAGATCTGACCATAAATTAGCCTTATTTGAAGTTACTATCATAATTTACCCCCCCAGCACCAATTAAATTAAAAAAATTCTCAAAAGCAGATTATAACCTATTATGGGATGGTATAAATAGCTTCACGCACCTCCACCCTCAGGTGGAACTGGCAAATATGCCAAGTTCTACACAAATGCTTTATACAAACACCTGAACAACAGCATTGGCTCGGCCATACCTGATTGGGCCAAAACAAGCTCCTCAAGAAAGAGCAAACCTGTCTGGTGGACAACTGCCATTAACAGGCTTTACAATAAGAGAAATAAATTGTTCTCTAAGAGTAAGAGAGGGGGCGCCCTAAACTGGAAACATTCCCTCCTCAGCTTAAACAAGCAAATAAGACTTCTTGTGAAGTCCCCCAAAGCTAACTCTGAATCAAAATTACTTCTTCAACTAAGGGCAACCATAAG
Organism: Protopterus annectens; assembly: GCF_019279795.1. Taxonomy (NCBI): domain Eukaryota; kingdom Metazoa; phylum Chordata; order Ceratodontiformes; family Protopteridae; genus Protopterus; species Protopterus annectens. Next base: position 737,379,117 of record NC_056750.1, on the reverse strand, counting down.
GCATTCTTTAGTTACAGCTTATCCAACAGGTTCTGTGAAAACTTCATTCCCCTGTTCCTGCCTCACTTACCCACGTCATCCCTTCCACCTGTCCGCTACCTTGTATCTCTAAAGAGCAAGTTGTGAATGCTCACTCTTCAAGGTCAGAAACACAGCATCCATGGGACCTGATGATATCCCAGATTGTGACCAGCATGGGCTCAAACAAGAATTAGCTATGTCATTGGGTACTGTCTTCAATCATAGTGTAAGCACTGGCTTCATCCCAGCTTAATGTAAAAGGGCCCCCATTATCCCCTTGTACAAAGGTAGTGCTTCCACTGACCCCAAGAACTATAGACCTATTAGCCTGACTAGCCTTAGCTGCAAGGCCATAGAGTGAATCATCATGGACCTTATCAACAAAGATATTGGTAACCTCCAAACACTTGATCATACTCAATTTGGATTTGTCAAAGGGAGATCGTGCCTGTTAAAGCTGGTGGACTTCTTCGAGAGGGGAAATCCATATATACAGCCTACCTAGACTTAGCCAAGGCATTTGAAACCATCCTTCACTTAGACATAATTGATAAACTCACCCAGCTAGGTAACAACCCATATCTCATTAGATAAGTCACTAACTGTTTCGCTGATAAAAACCATATAGTCAAAATAGTGGAATCCATCTCCAACAGCAGACCTATAATCAGTGGTGTTCCACACGGATCAGTCCTGGGGCCTCTAGTGTTTGGAATCTATTTCTCACAAGTGCAAGCTAAAACTAAAGTTTGCTTTGGACTGCAAACTGGGAACGGTCACAGAATCTCCAAACCATGTCAACATCCTACAAGAGGGTCTTACACAAACAAATGACTGGTGCCAAAGTCATGACCTTAAACTCATTGCTAAAAATGTATTATCATCCCTTTTGGTAATAGTGATGTTCCTGCTAACTACCAAATCAATAGGGAGACCCTAAGTATGCAATCCGTGGTGAGAGATCTGGGCACACAGGTTGACAACAACCTTGCCTTTGATCACCATGTCTCCACAGTGCTTAGAAGGGCATTCTGTATTGCTCATCTCATAAGTAAGGGCATTGCCTCCAGAAAAAAAAGAAGTTATAACCTCCCCATATTCTTCCCTCATCAGGCCAATAATGGAGTACAACGCACCTTTCAATTCAAGGTCTTCAGCATCTGTCCTGTGAGAATCTTCTGAAATCACTTTCACTTTATTCTGTTTCATACGTACTACTCAGAGGCAGTCTCTGCCTTGGATGTAAGGCAATATTTGACCCTGCTTTACTGGAAATGCTGCATATCCATAAGTCAAATGGTACATGGGTTACTCACTCTAATGGCCTAATCCTGGTATGTGACATTAATAGAACCTGTTGGCGGGACAGATTTGACTCCCAGAGGTTACCACACCTTTGGAACAGTCTCCCACTTCATGTCAAGCAGAGCACCTCATTGGCCCTCTTCAAACTCAATCCGGACGATTTGATGGGTAACCATAAATTTACCCCAGGAGTTCCACCTATGTCCCTCTTAGACAGGGCTGATAGGTTCTGATCATGGAAATAAGTGTAAAACTTGGCTAGGCTTGTGAAGGCCCTAGGGTCATTAGCCTAGTAACCACCTATGATCCTATGCACTCTATCCCTTATAACTTCTTGTATGGGCTTTTGTATCTAGACTTTAGAGTCATGAAAGATTGACCTTCTTTGATCTTTTATTCCTTTCCAGAACAGATCGTTCCTCAATTAACTGGTTACAGCAACTAAATCTTCATCAACAAATAAATAAAACACATTAGCATGATATGTCCATATCCCAGTGCATCCCTCACTCCTGGAACAGACTTTCACTACATGCCAAGCAGAGCAACATCCTTGCCATGTTCATGATAAACATAAATAATTGGATGGACAGCCTCATATTCTTACCTGGTCTAATCTGTGCTGCCTTCCTTGAGTCTGGAGGGAATGTCTGAATATGTTTTTTTTTGTTTGGATAGACATATAATGATTTGCACACTTTCTGCCTAGTACTTTATCCAAGAAACTGTAAACCTGCAGATTGCTTCAGTCTGCATATTCATGTGCATTAAGTATATTCTCATGCCACACAGTGTCATCTTCTTGCACTGCTGTGCTGAATATGTCAACAAATCCTAGCCCCTTGCACGTCATCAGTAGGTTTGCTGTCTAGAACTGTACACATTTTGGCAGTCTTCTTTTTCATTTTCAGATAAAAGCATATAAGTATCATAGATGTGTCATATAGATGTTTTATTGTCAGTAGTGTCAGTCATACTTGGCGGCTTTGAGCTTTTTTTTTTTTTTTTTTAACCACGATGTCCGGATGCACATTTGCATTACAAAAGAAAGAAAGGAGCCCTAAGAACCAGGAGCAAAAAGTCTGATTAGGAGAGAAAAGGAGACATATCTTGTATAATAATACCAACATGATTTCCATTAATAGCACAAGAAATTAAATGCATCTGAAAGCCTTTACAATCCGCATGTAAAGTTATCTTTCACAACATGTGAGAGAAACTTTCTGACCTAGTTCAAGACTGAAAAAAGTAATGTAACAAGTACTAAACAAGTACTATGTCATCCTGTGGAAAGCAGCTCATTTGTATTTTCTATTACTGAACAAAGGACTGTAATTTTACTTGGGTAAACATATCTCAGAAACCATCTGTCAAAAAAAAAAAAAAAAAAAAAAACACAAGCTCTAAGTAAAAAAAAAAAAAAATTACTAAAACAGTTAAATATAATTTTTATGCCAGAGCCTATAAGGTTTCTCTCTAACTTTCTGGTGACCTTTTCATAATTGACAGAAATGTATAAGAAATGCAAATTACATCGTATTATCTCTTGCAGTACTCCTGTATAATTAATTCATTTGCTCTTGCACAACAAATGTATAATAACGTCTCTGTAAAAATGCAATTATGTAAAATATATTTTCTGACCTTTAGTTCTTTTGTTGACTCTGATTTTAATTTAATTATTTTGAAACTGACAACATTATTTGAACATGTCATTGCCTTGAAAAACAACATAGTTGCCATTCAAGTATTTTCACATTAATTGCATGCCTTAAAATATTGATCAAATGCTAATATATTGCCTGTTG
>NC_056750.1:737295983-737373483 GCF_019279795.1 Protopterus annectens | reverse complement strand
AAATTAAAAAAAAAAAAAAAAAACCTAACTATGGTCTTTGGAATCTAGAGTAAAAGGCAAAAGATCCACAACTTACTTTTTAATCTTGACCACCTTAATAATGCCATCGAGCAGGTTAACACCTTAAGATTCCTAGTAGTCTGTCTTAATCCCTCAGTTAACTTCCATCATCATCTCAAAAACACCCAGAAGAAGATAAACTCCTTACTTTTCTGGGCCAACAAGATTTCCTCTTTCCTCTCCTTCCCAAAAAGAAATGCTATTGGCAAAGCAAAGGGGCTCTTTTAGCCCAGCTTTAGTACTGCATAACTCTTGCAGCATCAGTTTACAAAAAAAAACTCTACCAGCACACAAACAGCCGCCAGCTCCATTTGTGACGTTATAACCCTGTCCTAAATTTATGAACGTCATTGTTTAACATTAGCCAAAGCCAACTGGCTGTCACTTCGACAGTGAGCCATTTTACTCCTTCGCTCCCAATTTTTCCTTCTCCTGAAAGAAAGCTTCTGCACTTCTCTTCTTTTCTAGCTTAGTTAGACAGCCATTAGTCATATAGCATTTGATCTCATAGCCACTCAGGGCTTCTCTTCCAAACATCAGTGCTCTAACCACTCTCTTTTTACCACTGGACCCAGTCTCTGGAGGGATCTTTCCTCAAAAGATCTCTCTAGCTACTACTACTCCTGTCAGGCACAACTTAAACAACATCTCACAGCACAAGCTGCTTGTGAATGCTCTGCTTCTGGTCACATGACCTCATCTCCCTAATCTCTTGTACCCAAAGGCTATCGTTTTCATTAGAGCATTTTTCTCTAGCTTCTAACATGTTGTTACTCTAACTGAATTAAATATAGCACACAGTGGTTTCTATTGGCTACCTCCTTTGGTCAATTTTCTATTGTATATTAAATATTCCTTTATTTTTAGTTCGCTCTTTTATGGTATCAGTTCTATCTATTTTTTTTCCATTTCATGTATGTTCACACACTGAAACTGAAATTCGTTCAGTGGTATCAGTGCTCTACTCCAGTTAACAAATTATTTACATAAATAGAATTGATTTGTGTTCCATCAAAACAACAGAACTGCCTTTAAAATGCATCCTGCAGGAGTCAAAACCTGTCTATTGAGCAAAACACCAGTTTTAGCATTGGCCTGGGGTATTCCTATCTGTTGATTCAACCCAAATAATATCTTTGAAAATTTTAGCTTGACCATTTTGCAGGTCAGCCTTATACAGATCTAAAAAAGCAACTGCACCTATACATTGCAATTCACTTCAGCATCATCACCTTTATCTGTAGTTCTGTTCACATGCACCCAGAATGCAATTTTCTTAGTTTTCTCTCCATGTCATTTATGTCATGTTTTTTTCCTTGAAGCTTCTAACTTCGTTCATTTTACAAATTTGAGCATCTTTTTTGTTTCCCCTAATCATCTACCTCCTTCTGCTTCCAGTTAGCTTAATTCCTAGAGCTGTACTACTGTCAACCTTCCTAACAATTCTGGTTCTGTGCAAATTGTCTGTACTGCCTAAACTGTTGATCAGCCCTGCCTTTCCTGTAGAGATCCAGAATGAAGAAGCAAACTTCCAAGTTAAAACATTTTTTAGTGGGAGAATTACCAGTTCAACATATTCACGTATCCATTAGTCTATTGACACCAGTCAGTCTTGTGGAAGCCACCTATCTACCCACTGCTGATATCTGGGAAATCTCCTCACCTGCACCACGATTCACATTATGCCTAAGAGCGCTCTCAGCTCAGTATGATTAGGAGCAATTAACTCCTCCCCCACAAGACTTGGATCAGGAACCTATTCATTTCTCACTTTCCATTATACCCAACATGGGAAAATGGGACTGCTTTTTTCATCAAGAACCTAGGAAAAAGGCCAGGTCTACCAGTATCTTGGTTGAATTGTCCCAAGGCATATTCTACCCTAACTGAACTTATGCAGGCCCTCTGGACATAAGAAACACAGGGAAACCCCGACCTCCATCCAGTAACTTGACTTACTACTAGCTGATCATCTTGCATAAAGTAGGTTGTAAGGAAGAAACTGTCTGCTTGAAATAAGCTTTAACCAAAGTAATACCTTTTCAAATAAAATAAGTCAGTGCTCGCTTGCCTGTAGCATAGAGTCTCTGGAAAGAAACATGAGAGAGTTCATACACACTTGTGATAAATATTTCTCCACTGTCACAGAGACAGAAGATTTTTTGTCAGTCCATTAGCAGCCTACACAGTAAAGTGAAATCTAGATTAGAAGCAGAAAGCCCTACAGTTAAAGACAGATATATTGTGTGTGTATATGTGTGTGTGTGTGTGTGTGTGTGTGTGTGTGTGTGTGTGTGTGTGTGTGTGTGTGTGTGTGTGTATGTGTATGGTGCTAGACAGCCTAGCCCACTGCCCCCCATACACACACACACACACACACACACACACACACACACACACACATGACTTTATATATATCATTTATATGTGTCTATGTCAGATGACTGACTTTTCGGAAACACAAAAAAAAAATGAACAGATTATATGATCGAGTTTCTGAAAACTCGAACATCAAAACTAAAACCCACAAAAATCTACTTTTTTTATATTTTTGCAGGGATTAAGCTGCCTCTGCACCCCCACACCCCCTGCAAATTATATATACCAATTCCAAGATTGCACTACAGTGAAGAAAAGTGTAAATTTCCTGATTCTCACTATACCGTAATCTTCAGTCAGTTTCTTTGAGTTTTCAAAAACCATATGAAGTTTGAGTTTTGAAAACACTATCAACTGATAGAGACCCCATTTATATACATACCAACTCCAACCTTGCACATTAGCAGGACTAGGATTCTCAGTCTCTGATGTGCCACTGTCTCCTTCAAAACACACAGGCATGTTACGTTTGTCTGTGTATTCAGTCATTTACAACTCAGATCAGGGAGTTTAACAACTTTGCATTTGAACTCATACAAATATAAAAGGTAGCATGCCAGTTTACCATACATTCAGGCACTTGGGGTTTGAGACACTTGTATGTATATAAGTGCACTGGTGTGTATGTCTCTTTATGTATATAGGTTAATAGGTGTTTACTAAGCTAATGGTCCTGGAGCCTTTACAAGCCTAGCCCATAGGATTACCCTGGCATCGTGCCACCTGACCTTAGTTCCCAGGGCCTCTGTCGACTAGAGCCACTGGAGTCATCCCCAGGGTGAATTTTCTATTTCTCATCCACTCATCAAGATTTCTCTTGAAGAGGGCCAGTGAGGTGCTCTGCTTGATATGTATGGGAAGTCTATTCCACAGCATGGGCAATCTCTGGGTTATGAACCTGTCCCTCCAGCATGTTCTGCTGATTGTGGTAATGAGGTTGAGGTCTCTGGAGTGTGTGGTGTGGAGGGATTGGGATTTCTTTAGATGTAGCATTTCTAACAGAGCTGGGTCAGGCATGGCTTTGATAGTCAAGCAGAGATCGCTTCTAAGTAGGCAATATGAGACAGAGAATAGTTGGAGTTTTTTGAGTCTGTCCATATAGGACAAGTGTTTAAGGCCTAGGATTCTCTTTGTGAGGTACTTTTGTGGCCTCTCCAGTTGTTGCAGGTGTCTAGTGAGATACACGCAAAATGGGGCATTGTACTCGATAATTGGCCTAATGAGGGAAGAGTATAGGGAGACAATGACCTCTTTCTTCCTGGATGCAAAACCCTTAGTAATGAGACATGCCACATAGAAGGATTTTCTGACCACAGTGGCAATGTGGTGGTCAAAAGAGAGGTTTCTCTCAACCTGTGTTCCCAGATCTGTTATAACGCTTTCTGTGTTCAGTGGACTATCATCGATGTGGTAATTCATGGGAACTGGATTTTTGCCAAAGGGGATGACGACAAATTTTTTGGCATTGAGCTTAAGGCCATGGTTCTGACACCAATCGTTGGTCTCAGTGAGGCCTTTCTGTAGGATGCCAACATCACTTGGGGAGTTAATAGCTCCCAACTTGCAGTCATCTGCAAAATTTGTCAGCCAGATTCCCTTCGTGTTGGCTTGGACTTTAGAGAAGTAGATACCAAACAGGAGAGAACTCAGGACCAAACCATGTGGGACTCCACTCATGACAGGTCAGCAGTGGGTTTTATCTGTGAGCCAGTTTGCAACCCACCTAGTGATATAGGGGTTGATGCCTAGTTTAGTGAGTTTTTCTATGATTCCTGAGTGGGAAATGGTATCAAAGGACTTGGCCAGATCAAGGTAGGCTGTATGAACCACCTTGCCTTCATTCACAGCTCTGGTGACTGACTCAAAGAAGTCGACCAAGTTGAGCAGGCATGATCTACCCTTCACAGAACCAAACTGTGTAGGATCTACAGTTTGGAGGTTCCCTACATCCTTGTTTATAAGGTTCATGATGGTGGATTCCATAGCTTTGCATATCAGACTCATCAGGCTAATGGGGCGATAGTTCCCAGGGTCTGTATTCCCTCCTCCTTTGTGGAAAGGGATGACTGTATCAGTGTGCCATTCGTTAGGGATAATGCCTGAGGTGAGGCTGTGATTGAACAGGGCACACAGGTGAGGTGCCAGTTCACTCTGTAGTTCATGTAGAACACAGCCAGGGATATTGTCAGGTCCCATAGAAGCTGTACTCTTGGCATTGGGCAGTGCTGTTTTAACCTGTGCAAAAGTAATACTGGGTGCCTGGCAATCTACTGATATTGTGATTGGTCCCTTGGGGGGGGGTGTAAAGTTGGCACTGAATCTGTCTGCTAATATATTGGCAATATCTGTTGGCTCGGTATAGGAGGTACCATTGTGCAGTAGCTCGGACCAAATCTTGGTATTGCCGTGGAGATTCTTTACATAACTATAGAAGGCCTTGTGGTTGTCTCATCTATCTGCTGCAATTCTGTTTACATAGCTAGCTTTAGAGGATTTGATGAGGGATCTGAACTTTTTGTTGAGGCTGATAAGGGAGTTTATCCACTCTTGGGACTTCACCTTATTCCGCATCAGTTTTCTCCTTCTGTTGCAGAGTTTGGTTATGGCAGGGGTCCACCAGATTAGGTTCCTTTTTTTGGAGACAAGTGTCTTGATTCTGTTGAGTATGGTGACATCCATGCATTTGTGTATGTGTTCGTACAGTGCATTGGTGTATGATTTGGCCATCATGCAACTATTCTCCATTTGCATGGGTGCCGTGAAGTTAGCCACCTCTGTTTTTAGGAGCCCAAAGTTAGCTTTGGAGAAGTTTTTCATGGTGGTTGAACCCATACAAATATAATGGGGGGTGGGAGGGATGTGGATTTCCAAGGTGATTAGTTTGCGGTCGAATCTAACCAGGGAGGAGTTGACTATTGATGTAGAGCAATGATCCCCCATGTTAGTAATGATTAGGTCAAGGATGTTGCTACCTGTAGTGGGGATAAGAACAAGCTCGCCCAGTATGAGAGTGTTAGGTTGGACCCTAATATTCTCCAGGGTACTTAGGAACGTGGAGTGTGTGTCTTGGGACATAGTTAGGGACCTATCACAGGGTACGACCTGAATCTTTGTCTTACGTAATGTTATCTGCACCTGAAGTATCTCAGATGCGTTATGTTGGGCTACCAGTCTGGAGGTGTGCACATCCTTTATGAATATGGAAACACCACCACCTTTGGAGCTTCAGTCCAAGTTCTGGAGCCGAACTGCATGTCATTGTGAGGACTATATGTGGGGTTGATTTGTGGGCATGAGATCTGTCTTATATTATACATTTAGGGACAGTGTCATAAAATATGACAAGAATTTGCTAATCCTGGTGATTAAGACATTTTCTGGATCACATTGCTTTTACCACCATATTTTCCATTTAGCTTTCTTTTCTGATTTTTTTTTTCATTTATTTATTCTTGTATTTATTTATAGTTTTGATTTATACTCCTCACTCAGTCGGATCAGATGGTATAAATGAAGAAAAGTATTAACTGATCAAGCCTATCAGCAGATTGTTCAGCTTTGTATAAACAGATTAAGTTCTTTGTCAAGTTGTAATATTTTTATTGATATTAATTGATATTTTCTATTATTGTGCTACAATAGTAGTGTTTTTATCTACATAACTTAGGTTTACAGATTAGTTTTTTTAGTGTGCATTTCTGTTATGGGGTCTCCTTTGGCTGGCTTGCCATTTTCTGTCTGGCAGCTTCATTTAATTTGTAATTTGTTTTTGTCTTATTTTATCTTTACTAATGTTTCTTGATCACCATGGGCATATCTGACTGCATGAAGTAACTCATTCCTTCTTTTGGGAGTTGACAAAAAGTCACTTCTCTCTGCCTCCATTTCAACCTCCTTAATATAGGATTATTTCATGTTTCATTCCATAACCACGTTAAATTCTCCCTTGACCAGCCTTCTACATAACGATGACATCAGTTATGTTCCTCATCCAGCTCTGATGCTTTGATACACCCATCGTCATTTAGTCATCTAATAACTCGGACCTCTCCCAATCATGCTATTATCTATCAGTCTGGATAATCCAGCAAATATGTTTAAAAATTGAAGACCACACTCCTTCAGCATAGTCAGTGGGAGAATCCTCCTGTGATGACTGGGTGTGAAGGTGGTTGGACTGTACCAAATATGATGTAGAGAATGAGTTGATTTGACATGTTGAGAATATCTATTCCCAGATTATAAAACTTCACTATCTACAGTTCCTTTGCTTGATTTACTGTTATGACCTTTGGTAGTTTTACAATGAAGTTTTTGATTACAGGACACGGATGTTCATTTGTTAGTGCGAAAAAAAGTTAGGATGAAGTAGACAGACATCAATAGTAGACTGTTTGCTACTAACGCTTATTATTAATGATTAGTGATCCTATTTTGTATCTTTTAGTGGATGGAAGAAATTGGCTAAGTAAAAGTTATCACTTTGCTGTCAGAGCTGCAGGATTGATTTACTTTGCTTGTGTGTTTGAGCTGCGATGACAGGAAGAGATTACTGTGACTTGTTTTGAAGGGTGACAAACGCACCTTTGCTGAGGACTGTGTTTGCTGATTTAAATATTAGCATTAATGAGGCCTAGAATAAAAATACTATTTTATCGTTTGGAATTTTTGAAAGGAAAGGTACTGTTTAAAGAACTGGACCCTTAGGAGCAGATGATGGTTTCTGAGCCACTCTTTAGATTGTTTACTAGCTCCACCAAACTTTTGGAGTTGTTATGGCAGTTTTTTTTTTTTTGCTTCTTCTTCTGTATGCATTTGGAGTTTGCATGTGTTGACTAAGCAGTTTTTCTTCATTAGTTAGAACCTTTTATCCAGATGTAGCTGATAGGCATAAAACACTACAGGCTTTGCTATCTATAATCGATATGGGTATTTCTTGTTGAATTGGTGTAAAGGATGCTGTGTTACTAGAAGTAACAACTTACGGGGGAATTCTCCAACGTTCATGACTGAATGTAGTGCACCTTAGTGCCTAAACATTTAGATCGGTTACATTCCAACATTCCGTGTATATCAGCAGTGGATCTGCAGTAGTTTTACAGAAGTGGATGGTGGTATTCCAGAGATTTACCCATCTAAATATACCACTCAGTTGTTTTTACACCAGTCTTGATGGCTAGTCCTAAGGATATGCCTTCAGTGTTGACTCAGAAGTCTAGTGAAAGGATTCTTTAGGATAGTCCCAGAATTGTGATAATTTGGAAAACAAAGTACACACTATCATTTAATAACTATTTCAGTAATGAAGATCGTGCCTAACGCTACTTTGATGCTGGTAATCACTGACAATAAAAAATAGCCAGATGTCATCTCATAAAATGAAGGATGTAGACTAGTTTCTAGATCTGCAATGTCTAGTATAAATCCAGTGTAGTATTCATAGTGCCATGTATCAATGATACATAAAAGAAAGTAGCCAAACACATCACTGCACCTAAAGTTAAATGAGCAAAGCATGAAGAAACAGTACTTTTTCTTGATCTTCCGAAGGTTGCAAAGGAAGGCCAGGTAGACTTTCACATATCTGAATGGGTGTAAGCTGACAAGAAATGAAAGCTGCTTTATCCTGAAGAAAATCACTATGTATGTAAAGTCTTGAATGGCGTCATGTATTTTTGTTATAAGGCCTAGGGCAAGAGCCTGCATGGATCTCTTAAGATCTTCCGCAAAAATCTTCACTGAGCTTGACTCTCCACCACATCTTATCCAAACTATTTTAAGGTGTATCTGTTCACTTTGAGAGTATCCTTACATGGACACCCTGTTACGGCCTTTACGAGGATAAAAAGGGGGAAGATAGGATATTTGGAAACAAGACGGAGTGAAAGAGAACAGGTATCAACAGAAGCACAACAGTCAAGTGATTGTGATATTTTAAAGTGCAGGATAAATTCAGCATAGTGCTCTAAACCAATTTCTGTTATACACAGTATAACACATTAAAATGAAACTCCTCAACACCTTTTTCCCATTTTGCACATGGGGTCAGGGTGTTACTTCAACAGTGACAGTCATCTCGAGTCAAGGTTCATAGAGCTGGTTGGCTAGTCCTGCCGTGGTAGTTTATCTGTACCACTTCATCACATCACTTGTGCACACTTGCACACACACTCTCACCTGCTGCCATTTAGAGTGTCCAATCCACCTACTGCATGTCTTTGGAATGTGGGAGGAAACCAGAGCACCTGGAAAAATCCCACGCAACCACAGGGAGTACATGCAGACTCTGCACAAAAAGCATGCCAGATGAGAATCGAACTGGAGAACCTCTTGCTGTGAGGTGACAATGCTAACTGTTGCACTACCGCGGCCACCCTATAGATATATCTATATATATACACAAACATATACTTAGATGTAATAGGCTTTAAAGAAAAACTGTTTAATATGCTTAATTTTAGTTGTCTCATATTTTAATCTTACACTTATACATTTATAATTGGCAGTGCTTGTTAAACCAGCTGTTGCCAAGGGAACTATTGATTTTTCAGAAAAGCATTCTAGTTTTAGAATAACTAAAATATTTCATCTGAAGTCTTATTAAGCATGTGAAAGTCTCAGCTCCTCCTCCGTGTATTTTGAATGCTAATAATCTCTTATTACTTAGTCTGGAACTGTTTTAATTATCAAAGGTCATGAAAGTTTTAAAACCCCTCTTGGTGTGTTTAATGAATGGTGTTAAAATGATTGCATGCAACTAGTGCAGTAACAAATGGCATCACTCTACAATATATTTGTATAATGTACTTAGAATTATTAGAAGAAAACACGTAATATTTTTCCCTGTAGATAAATATAATGCAAATAATTAAATGGAAATATATAAATGCATTTCCAGAATTTGGACATCACATTTTTAGTTACATCATTTTAAAAAAGTAATTGTTTATGAGGCTGGTGCTGCAGACGCACAAAAATGTACAAACAAAAGTAATCATATATGCTGTCAGCATATCTAGTCCTGTCTGCATTTCTGTAAATCACTTCTGACAAGAAATAGTTGATAAAGGGCTTAAAAACTATTTTTTCAGATCAGTGAAATATGATGAATAACAGTCTAAAAAGGAGGGAAAATACAGATGGGAGGTTAATTTACCAGCTTTAACTTAAAAAAAATACTGATTTGTTCTGTGGAAGCTCTCGGGCAAACTTGCCTGAAAAAAACAAAGAACATGAACTGTAATTGTATTGTACTGGCTTGTTTTGTGAAACCATATTAAAAGACACAGTTTTTTGTAAGTTGCATAGATCTTATTAAATAAAGATTATGCTAGTCTGACACACAAAAAAATGAAAGACTAACAGAGTTTCTGATGGTAAGCAATGAAGTGCTATATTCCGAGGCAGTGCAATGCTTTGCTTACTTTCACTTTCAGTTTTATTTTGAATTATTGCTTTTACTTTTTTTATATTGAATATATAAGTAACATTCTTTTACCTGAGAAAGCAAAATCATATATATATATATATATATATTTTTTTTTTGGGGGGGGGGGCTGCATCATCCTTACAATACTGGCACTCAGTGTCTGCACAGTGTCTACCAGCTATTTAATCCTCCCAATGTACTCTGTAAATCTGCTGGGGCTGGTTGTGAGAACTAAGGGCATCTTGATGTCCACATTCCACTGAGGGCAATTTTGCTGATGCTCTAACCTATTCTCCACTCTCTCTCGCAATGCATGTAGTTGCATCTGTAAAGTAGGTGTGCAATGGGGACACTGCAGTATGCACCCCACCTCTGCAGCAGCCCACCTGTTTTTTGGCCGCATTTCCTGCCATGCGACATCCCTAGCCTACATTAGGCTTCGTTACAGGGAATACTCATGTTGGTGCACTTCTTTCAGTAGGTTGATGCCCGTCCTTCCATGCTGTTCCATCAGTTGCCAGAGACTAATTCATCAAAGTTCACTAGGGCCTTAGCCAGGGCTTTATACTGCTATCCCATAAGAGGTGCCACATCAGGCATTAAAATATGTAGTTCAGATATCTATTCAGTTATTTATTTATTTTCATGAATCTCTGGATCTCAACTACTGAAATTAAACATGTTATAAAGCAAGATCATGTGCTATGTTTATTTTAGCACATTTGCTAAGGGTCCTAAAGCCTTTTGGATGGCACTGCTTAAGGGACTAATACAAAACATTAATATCAAAAGCGTCTTTCAAGGAGCAGAAATACCCAATCCTTTGGACTACATGTTAAAAAATGACTCCATGTGACGGAGTTGGTGGTAGCTTAGATGGATGCTAAGGATCCAAATGCACTTTTCAAAAGGAATAGAGGAGTAGGGGCATTACTTTATTATACATCACCATTATTTACATCGCACATCCTGATCATGCAGCACCTAATGATCTGTTTCATATTCCCACGTTCAAAGTTTAGTTGTTTTATTTTCTTTTATAACCCCGCCCATTACTTCAGTGCCATTTATCACCTTATTTAGCACTATGCACTCATCCAACAAATGATTATACAATAATTCTTGAAAGTGCATATTCCACACGTCCAACAGCACTAACAATTATTTTATCTGCAGCATCTGTTTTTCTTTCATGTATTTTTGTATAATAGATATATTATCATATTCATCTTTCTTTTAACAAAAAGTTGAGTTCTTTTACATTTTAAAAATCAGTTTCATATCTTCTTCAACACTGCAAGTATCACACATTCTTTCACGTCTGTTTCTTTGTTGCCTTAACAAGCTATTTTCTCAAAATCAGATTCCATATAACATTTTTTATTTCTACAACTTAATTAAATCTCATCTTTCCTTCATCATGTTTTTTTTCATTTGTATCATCATCTTTTTACACCTTGATTTAATAATTTTTTTATATAATCTGTTCATACCACTCCTCCTCGATGTAATTTACCTCTTAACTGCACGAGTAGTGACTGAAAAGAGGCGATCAAGGATATAAATGGTGAAAATAAGGAACGTGTGCAGTGCTGCCTGACTCACCTGTAACCCCACAACGAGTAGTGACTGAAAGGAAGCGATCAAGGATATAAATGGTGAAAATAAGGAATGTGTGCAGTGCTGCCTGACTCACCTGTAACCACACAACGAGTAGTGACTGAAAGGAAGCGATCAAGGATATAAATGGTGAAAATAAGGGGCGTGTGCAGTGCTGCCTGACTCACCTGTAACCGCACAACGAGTAGTGACTGAAAGGAAGCGATCAAGGATATAAATGGTGAAAATAAGGGACATGTGCAGTGCTGCCTGACTCACCTGTAACCGCACAATGAGTAGTGACTGAAAGGAAGCGATCAAGGATATAAATGGTGAAAATAAGGAATGTGTGCAGTGCTGCCTGACTCACCTGTAACCGCACAACGAGTAGAGACTGAAAGGAAGCGATCAAGGATATAAATGGTGAAAATAAGGGACGTGTGCAGTGCTGCCTGACTCACCTGTAACCGCACAACGAGTAGTGACTGAAGGGAAGCGATCAAGGATATAAATGGTGAAAATAAGGAACGTGTGTAGCGCTGCTTGACTCACCTGCCATGACAGAGTGAAGAGTCTGTCAGTCTCTGAAGATTTCCAAGTACACACATACTGCTTCTTCTGCTTAAAATTCTCACTTGGGGTGATTTGGGCACCTACTGATTAAGATTTCTAGGCTTTTCCCATGGGGAGTGTAATAGGCATGACTCACTGACAGGAAGTCTATGGCAGAGTGAGGACATAGTGGATAAATTATACCGCTGTTTTCATGGGTGTAGAACCATAGAGCCAGGGGGAGAGGGAGCACCCACTTTTACAGTTGCAAGACCTGTCCGAAAAAAATTAATGAAGTGGAGTTTTCACGCTAACGTGGATTCGCACGCGGAAGTTTTACTAAACTAGCTGTTCTTGTTTTCTTATTCCTCTGTATTACAGGAGTTATGCTGCCGCTGTTGTACTGGTGCTGCCAGAGTCATATAGACAAAAACGCCAGCACCAATTACAGTAAAAAGCACCAAATAAAACTAATAAATTAAACACATAAGTATTTTATTGAAAAATAATATATATCCCAGACCGGTTTCAGCCAGCAGGCTTTCCTCAGTGGGAGTGAAAGTAGTTACAAATGTGAAGTGACACACATGTATATATAAAATGAACCATCCAATAGGATTCTTCCTAAAGTGTTCTTCCCAACATTCAAACAGTTTCTGGTGTTGAAAATAAAAAGCGAATGAAAAATTATTATAACCGAGGATTCCACAGTGTTAGTCCCTTCAGTGTTTGTAGTGGAGGAATCCTCTGCTGAAGTACTGCTGTAAGTATGTGATCCCTTCAATATTGATCTGGGCCTCTTTTTGTTCCTACCAGGATTCTGTCTGGTATCCATAAATCTGACATTTTTACTAGTGTCAAAAGGTCGTCCCCTCTGGTAATCTGTTAGATCCCTATTAATTTTTTTGATTTTTTTGTCCTTGATTTGTTTTTCAAACATCAGCAGTTCTATTGAGGCATATGGAAAACTGTGAATGTCCCTTATAAAATTTGACTTCCCCACAGAGGTCACCAACCTCTTTGATGTTGGTTTCAATGGTTCGTTCATAATAAGAACTTAACATTTGGACAAAGTTCATAGATACCTGTTATTGGGCTTGATACCATTCATTGATCAAGGTTTCATCAATCTTACTTACTAATGGTTGGATCTTAATTCTCAGACCCCTGGGGGTTATTTCCTTATTCAAGTAGGCCTTAAAAAGCCTCAAATGCCATATATTTGTTCTCAAACTTTTCATGCTTTTACTAAGTTTATGAAAAGCAATGTTGCAGCCATCAACTGGATCTGTTTGTTGTGGAATACCATTCTGAGTTGATATACCAAAAACACCAATGCCATTTTTGTCGGCACAGACCCCCTGAAGTATTGTTTCCAGATCCATGACAATAAGCTGTTGATAGTGTGGATCTATTCAGATCCTAAAGTATGTATGTTACTATATATAGGAAAAGTCAAAATATTAAATGGAGGATATAGGCTGTCGAGGGAACTATCCTGATAACCTCCTAAGGTTAATATATATCCAGTCTAATAGAAATAAACCGACATATCAGAGAGGCAATCCAGGCACTTACCAAAAATCATACCAATAAAGATAAATGTAAATAAGTAGTGACCAATGAACTTTGGCTACAAACTGGCATGAAGGGAAAAAGTAGAACCCCCTTCGGATAGCCATACCAGACAGAATCCTGATGAAATGTTGAGTATATACAGGCATAAATACTCAGAAAGTCCCTTAAAAGTACTAGTAATTAAACATCATGTAGTGAGAATGTTTATATAAAGATGTACTATATTGGAGTGTAGCCCCATTGATAACATTCATGGTACAGAAACCCTCAAAAATAGTCTGTTTCTGTCCTGGGCAATTGGGTGATATATTATAGAATCAAATACACACCGCTTCCTTATTCACTGAAGGCCTTGTGCCACTCCACATTGAAAAAAGAACTATTTTGTTGTTCTCACATTTAGAATGTTGGGTATAATGCCCCATCAAAACCAAAGAATAATCTTTGTGGTTATATATCATTCATTAAAGAATAAGATATTATGGTCGGTACTGAAATATAGTCAGCAATGTGCCGATGTTGCTCAACCCTGTTGATAATGTGGTGAAATCGGCCTGTAAAAGCTGAATCCAGCTAAATTAGTACCTGACTATGGCCATAACCACCAACATCCTTACTGAGAGTAATAAGTATTGAAAGTATGAACATTCATTTATGATCATATAAAAGTAAAATAAGTAGACAAAAATGTTATCCAACCCTATAAAATAGTGTAGCGAATTTGACTTAATATAACTCAGCCTAGCTCGATTGGTATCAAACTGTCAAAACAACATCTTGGTTGTATTTAAATTATCTAAAAAATGGCTTAACATACAGTTGCAGCAAGTATATGGAAATCCACTTATGACAACATGAGCATGCAACCAGTTATAATACATGAAATTATAACTCCTAAATGTTAAATAACCATGGAAGCTATTTTGAATGCATAATAACATCCATCATATGTATAGAGTCCAATAGTAGTCCCACTGGTAAGCAACAAGGTTTTATCTCTTCAGTAGCCAAGTTTATTTCCGACACGATATTTTTGCACCCAGTTTCATACATATATAGCCCCAAAGTCATATAATCAGTAGCTGGAAGCCGGCATTGATCCCAACGTATATACCTGGTTTGTTAAAGCCATGTAACTTGTAGTTGTAATGTCCAAAGTTAGTTAAATTCCCAGTGAATACATCCAGGTCGATGTATTTCTGGCATTTGAATATGCCTTAGTGAAGCATAAAAGAAAATCAAGTCTCCCAAAAGTATGTTATAGCCAAAATCAGTTCTGTGTTATTCAACATTCATCCACTAAAAAACCATGATTGTTGCAAAAACGGCTACACATCCACGAAGAGACCCCCTCGCTCACATAGCTAGTCGCATATAGGTGTTTGCACCATGAAGTTATGCCCTCAGCATGAGAAAAAATAAAAGCCGTAAAAAACAATATTGGGCTTATTTTAATGCAAGCGTAGGCGAGTCCTAAAACCCAGTATTAATCACACAAACAAACTGACCAGGAAAGCACTGAAAAAAACTGATTCCAGCCCAAACAATTTTTGAAACAGCACTTTATACATGAAAAACAACATGGCTTTCACTTCCCAATATGAAGCAAAGAGATTTGTTGTCGTATATGCCAAGTGAAGCCCAGTTCAACCAGATTGTAGGATGATGTGGTGAATAGATCCAAAATTATCAAAAGCTCACTGTTTGTAGAAATTATCTGTGGGAAACCTGGGATAATCCTGAGTATCAGAGAGTACCACTACTACAGGCACCAATTGTGCTAACACTGAAAAGTCCACAGCAGAGCACAGGAAGTCATAGTCAGAAAAAAAACCTCTGAAGTAGGACCAGGTACAAGGCAGGAACTGATACAAATACACAAAAAACACCAGCACCAAGTACAGTAAAAAACACAAAATAAAACTAATAAATTAAATTCATAAGTATTTTATTGAAAAATAATATATATCCCAGACCGGTTTCAGCCAACAGGCTTTCCTCAGTGGGAGTGAAAGTAGTTACAAATGTGAAATGACACACATGTATATATAACATGAACCATCCAATAGGATTCTTCCCAACACTCAAATTGTTTCCTGTGTTGAAAATAAAAAGAGAATGAAAAATTATACATTAAAACCACATTATTAATACATATGATGTAACATATAAATAAAAAATGAAAATTAAAATCAAAATAAAATACATAATATTATAAATGGTCATTCAAACCAGGTGAAATCAAAGCACCCAGTTTGATGATCCAATACTTCTCTTGTACTTCCTTTTGTTGATGAATCGGACATAGTTAATGATATTAATGACTTTTGCTGCAGGATTAACCTCAAACTTTTCTTTGGGTCTAGAACAAACTGTCAAAGATCTAATGATTTCAAATTTCACAAATCCAACTTTGTACCACCTATGAATCGCAATGTAGCTGTCTTTCAACAAGCAGTACTGAGGGATATACACTTTAAGTTAGATCAGTTTGTCCCCTTGAAACACAATCTATCTACCAATGAACAACAGGCATTGCAACAACTTAGGGACAACAAAAATATCGTCATTACCCAGGCTGACAAGGGTGGGGCTATAGTTATCATGGACACGGATTATTATCTGCGGGGGGGGGGGGGATGGACAAATGTCCAACCCTTCTCATTATATGAAGATGCATATTGACCCCACCCTGAATTTCAAGCAGGAAATTGATGACTTTTTGGATCTGGCTTTATCAGTGGGTATCATATCTGATATGGTGAAGACACACCTTACAGTCCAACATCCACAGAAACAAACATTATATCTTTTGCCTACGATACATAAATGCCTTAACAAACCTCCTGGAAGACTGATTGTTTCAGGCATGGGTTCTCTGACTGAACCACTATCTGAGTTCCTTACATTATATCTCAAACCACTGCTCGGCTTCATTCCTGCCAAAATACAGGATACTACACAATTTTTACAAATAACTTCTGATAGCCAACTGGAACCTGACTGGCTACTCTGCACCCTGGATGTCAAGGCCCTATATACCAATATACCACACTGGGCTGGATTGGAAGCCCTTAATTTTTGGCTGGACAAAGCCCAACTATATCAGCCAGGCTTCAACACACTTTTGGTCTGCATGGCTGAACATGTTCTTAACAAAAATGTATTCCATTTTCAGGGGGAATGTTACTGGCAGCTTAAAGGTACTGCTGTGGGAGCATCTTTCGCTCCTATATATGCAGACCTGTTTATGGAATACATTGAGGAACATCTCATTTATGACTCCACACACAATCTATATCTTGAGGAACTTGACATTTGGCATAGGTATCTGGACGATTGTTTGTTGGTTTGGCGTTCAGATGAGGAATATCTGGCAGAATTCGCATTGTATCTTAATCAGAACAAATGGGGCATAGAATTCACCTTAACTTGCAACAGGTCTGAGATTAATTTTTTGGATGTCACCATAACTCAGAATCCAGACGACACTTTACAAAGTAAAACATTTTGCAAATATCCCCAGTACAACAACTTATTACATGCAACCAGTATGCACCTCAACCACATTATCTGAAACATATCCAAATCTCAATTCCTCAGGATCTGTCGAATTTGTTCCTCAGAAAATGATTATGAAAAATCCCAACAGGATCTGGTCAATAGGTTTAGAGCTAGGGGTTACAATGAGCTGGACATCCAGGGTGCTCAACAAGTTGCCTCCAACTCAACTAGAACCTCACTTCTCAAATATCGTGATAAAACTCATACTGATCAGGATGAATCTATTCAGTTCATCACAACATTTGGATGAAATATCAACTTAATCAGGAATGTTATGTCCAAACATTGGAACATTCTTACTGCCAATGATGAAATTACACCTCTGATTGGTGATGTATGTAAGTATGGATATAGAAGAGGCAGGACACTTGGGTTATGTTTCTCACATTTTAAAAGGGTAAGCTCGGCTGGAGCTATACACTATCAATTAACCATGACAGGTGACAAATTATGGGGCACTTACAACTGTGGTCATTGCTCACCATGTCCATTTATTTTCACATCCAAACAGTTCACCAGCAAAAACACTGACAGTACATATGACAAAAATTTTTTTGGCAACTGTAACAGTGATTGGGTGGTGTACCTTGCAACATGTACATGTGGTTCATTTTATGTTGGACAAAAATCATGACCACTTAGTTTGCTATGTCTGAGCAGCGTAGTGATATACAAACCAAGAGAGAGACCAATGCTCTATACAGACATTGCCTACACCACAACTCAGCCAGATTCCAGTTCACTATTCTTGATGGAATTCTTTGTGACAGATCCAACAAACAAGGATGGCACTCAATCCATACTAAAAAAGAGAAGTATTGGATCATCAAACTGGGTGCTTTGATTTCACCTGGTTTGAATGACCATTTATAATATTATGTATTTTATTTTGATTTTAATTTTCATTTTTTATTTATTTGTTACATCATATGTATTAATAATGTGGTTTTAATGTATAATTTTTCATTCTCTTTTTATTTTCAACACAGGAAACAATTTGAATGTTGGGAAGAACACTTTGGGAAGAATCCTATTGGATGGTTCATGCTATATATACATGTGTGTCACTTCACATTTGTAACTACTTCACTCCCACTGAGGAAAGCCTGTTGGCTGAAACCGGTCTGGGATATATATTATTTTTCAATAAAATACTTATATATTTATTAGTTTTATTTTGTGCTTTTTCTGTAATTGGTGCTGGCTTTTTTTTGTCTATTTCTATCAGTTCCTGCCTTGCACCTGGTCCTACTTGCAGAGGGTTTTTTCTGACTTTGTCTGCCAGAGTCATACCATTTAGGAGAGTTTTGTTCTTTTATTTGCAGGAGTTATGCTGTTCCCATATGGTGTGTGTGTGCGTGTGTGTGTGTGTGTGTGTGTGTGTGTGTGTGTGTGTGTGTGTGTGTGTGTGTGTGTGTGTGTGTGTGCGCGTGTGTGTGTGTGCGCGTGTGTGTGTGTGTGTGTGTGTGTGTGTGTGTGTGTGTGTGTGTGTGTGTGTGTGTGTGTGTGTGTGTGTGTGTGTGTGTGTGTGTGTGTGTGTAACATGCCCCCAGTTAGGTATACCTGGTGGTTGGTGTTGCTCAAACTCAAACAAGAGCCTGAATTCTCTACCCATAACACCACTTGTGATTCAGGGAGTTAAGTCCATAGCTCTCAACTGTCCAGATTTTCCCAGAATATTTGGCTCATACTTTTGTTCTGTTCCTCTTAAAATTTGTGGTTTTCTGGCAAATCAGTGAGAACTTAATTCATTAGATAATGATAGGCCTTTAAGTTTTAGTCTTCCTATCTTTCAGGAAACACATGGTAACACAAAAACAATTTATTTTAGCAACTTTCTAAATTTATACAAGCAATATTTAAAATGCGTCCCTGGTTTTGGGCCTTTGCCCACCCCAAATAAATTTTGGCTTTTTCCAGATTTCTCGTGCTGCAAAATTGAGAGATTTAGTTGAGTGTCAAGTAGATTTTACAAGGAGCTGAGAGCTTCAGGGGAAGAGAAGTTTAGTGCTACTTATGCTAATTCGCTTGCATTGTTAGTAGCATAACAGGTAGTATACTTGCTTTTGATGCAGAAGACTGTGGGTTCTACTCCCACAGTATGCAGATGGATTGCTGATACTTTACTGTGTTATACTTTAAAGGGAGTGCTGCAGTCCTATGAATGTCCTCCTTTGGAGGTATTACCTAGTAACTATGTTTCTGTTATCAGTTTGCCATCCATTCCCCATTGCAAAAGTACTAGCTTATCATTTTTTAATGTAGCATAGGCAATTTATTCTCCAAGGGAAACCGACACTTAATTTGTAGATGAAACAATGAAATATAAAGTTGTTTGCTAGCAGCAACCTCTTCATTACTTACAGATCCCTTTAATGTGGAATTATTTAGATGACTTACTTCTGCAGAGATTTTGCATATTTACTGATACTGATGGATCGTAATGACAGAAGTTTGAGTTGCCTTTTATGGTTGACATTTTCTGAAATGGGTAGTTTTGTCATTATTGCTTCATACATTATGTTTCATTGCTTACTAAATAACTGTTTCAAACTACAAATTTAAAACACATTCTAACAAGTGGTGGTGTATTATACAAGGAATATAATTTAATAGAATCAGGTTAATACAATCGGGAAGGTGATTTAAAGAATCCAACCATGTATGCTTGCTCACAGGATGCAAGAAATCAAAATAGGGGAAGAGACCAGACACCAGTGGAGTCCCCCAGGGTTCGGTGCTGAGACTTTTTCTGTTTTGCATATACATCTCAACAGTAGAAGGAAATACCAAAGGGTTTTGGCCGACTAAGTTTGAGATAACTGCAAGCTAGGAGCAGTTATTGAATTCCCAAAGGACTTGGCCATCATGCAGGAAGGTTTGTCCCAAACAATAACCAGTGCCAGAATCATGAATTGAAACTAAACTCCAAGAAATACATTATCGTATACTTTGGGAGTTCATCTACTCCAAGGAACTGCCAAATTGGCAATGCCCCGTGAGAACTGACCTACTTCTTTGGCATTTGGGAACTTGTGTGTAGAGTGACCTAACGTTTGACCAACATGTGCCCAGAGTCATAAGAAAGTCTTTCTATATTGCACAGCTTATAAACAAATGGATTTTGACTAGATCTAGAGATGTTATTGTCCCCCTTTACAAAGTTCTCATTAGGTCAATCATTTTGTACAATGCCCACTTTAGCATGTATCTGATCAGACCAATGCAACAATTGGAATACCCACAGAGATACCTTACTAAAACGATAAATGTCCTAAACAATAGGGCTTGCATGGACCACCTCAAAAATTTATCACTGTACTCAGTATCCTACAGAGTGCTTAGAGGTGACATGTCTGACATACAAGGCATCCTCCAACCTAATACAGATGGACCTACTGAACATCATCAAGGCAGATGGCATCAGAAATACTCAGTCCAGGTATCTAAACTGAATGTTGTGGAGAGATGGATATATATCCAGAGCAGACTATCCATTCAAGTAAAACAAAGCTTATCCCTGTCCATATTCAAATGCAACTTGGATCTAAGTATGGATAATAGAAAATGTACTTCAGGATTGCCCCTCGTGCCACTAAAAGATAGAGGCAGTTCCTAAATGCTGTATCACTTACATGGGTTTCCTCAAATTATCTATAGTATGATCACATTTAATCTCCCGAGGGCTAATATAAAATTATCAGCCATGGGATAGGTAAGACCAATCAGGAAATGTTAATTCAGGCATCAAAAGGGAAATTGGCTAAGCTTAAAACATCCTCCAAGTGAACCTATGTTGTGGTAGTAAATAGTTTTAAAAAATTGCCCTTTTTAGATCACTAAATGCCTCTCTCACCCTACACCCCCCCCCCCCATCTTCAACAGCTTCCGGCACCTCTGTTTGTTTTTGTTTAAGAACATGGGATGGTCAGAGGGTAAACTAGGAATTATTGATGAGAACAGAAAAAAATTGGTCTGCCTTGCTTAGCTGGCTACCATGACCAGACAAGGATTTTAGAAAAGTAACAAATGTATGCATTAGTATTATGTTCTATCAACTGCTCTAAGGAAGCATTTGTTTGTTATCCAGATGTTTCTTTGTCCTACACATAAAAAGTATGGAATTGTGTCCTTCAAAAGGTATCTTTTCAAAAGATATGGTAATGTTGGATGATTTGGCAAATGGGCATTTTGCCATATGCTACAATGCATTAAGTAAATCCAGTCCTTTTCTGCAGATGCTAAAACATAGGAGGGATTCAGTAAGGTACCACAGCATTTACACTTATGTTTACTTAACTGCGATTCACCAGCTGCCTTAGCATGGTGCTGCATGGTCCTGTAACATCAGGATTTGCAGCACCATTTAGGGCTAGCTCTGCGGCCGGGCTTAATGCTAATGGACATTCTTGGGCAAGATATTTCATTGTTATCCATGTGCTGTCTGCTTGGAAACCAGCCCCCAGGAAGACATCTACACACTGAGCAATTCAGGAAATAACTAAATCATGTAGATCAGCTCATCCATCCCCCCCATATTGCAGTATCAGCTACCTTCTATGACCATGGTATTGGGATCAGGGTGAGGGGGTGGAGGGATCCACTGGATACCGTGGATATTTTAAACTTACTGTACCAGCATAAATGCAAGCATCACTGGTGGACAAAAGCACTATAACCAGGGATTATTTTAAATGCAAATACCTTAATGCACTGACATCAATATGGTGACAAGGTGGGTCACAGTCAGCAGTAGACACCAGAGGTTACTTTAAATGTAAGTCCTTTAATGGCTCTGGCATCAGTATAGTAATCTTTGGACGGGGGCACTAGGCTCCAGGCATTACTCTAAATGTAAGTACCCTAACAGCACCAGCATTGGTACAGAGAACAGCACATGGGGGAAACAGAATATTAGGGATTACTCAAAGTGTATGTTCCATAACTGTACCAGCATTAGTACAGAGAATGGGGGTGAGGGGACACACAAGCACCAAGTACAATGACGTAATGGCACTTACATTATTACAGTGACTGGGAGGTACATTAGCCACTAAGGCATACTAAATATATGTCATAATGGCACTTCATCATTTACAGGGATCAGGGTTAGGGGAAGCACTAGATACTAGGAATTCTAAAAATGTGCCATATTGGCATATAATTCTTTATGGGGGTTGGGAGCAGGAGGCAAACATGGGAGACTAGACAAGTGAAAGAAGTTAGGGAGCCTGTGGGGTGTGTGTGTGTGTGTGTGTGTGTGTGTGTGTGTGTGTGTGTGTGTGTGTGTGTGTGTGTGTGTGTGTGTGTGTGTGTTTGTGTGTGTGTGTGTGTGTGTGTGTGTGTGTGTGTGTGTGTGTGTGTGTGTGTGTGTGTGTGCGTGTGTGTGCGTGTGTGTGTGTGTGTGTTTGTGTTTGAATGTGTACCTCTGTGTGTGGGACAGTGACTGATGGTGGACAACGCCAGTAGCAGTTTCTCACACACACTGCCATACATTTGGACATTATAAATAAGATAAAAGAAAAAACAAATTGTAGCATATTAGCAATGATTAACAGATTAAAACAGGCCAGTTGCACTGTGGTTTCGATCGACTTGCCTTGTGCCTATGACTAATTGTGGCAAATATTCCTAGAGCTACACATTTATTATGGCTAGATGCCTGGTACCCAGGCAATACTAAATCCCTAGTCTAATCAAAACCCATAAACATTATGTCAGTTCTGATTGCTGTTTCCCTTGTAGTTTTTTTACCACTCCTACCTTTTCTCATTTCTTCTGAGATGCATTGCTCAGGTATTTTTTTGTACTTGATGAAAAAACATTTGGGAGGGCGTGCTTTATTGTTCCTCCTTAGGGTACTATATCTGAGTCTCCATATCTCCAGGTTTGTCGTGGGACAGAAGGCTGATCCTTGTGGATACCAGCACTTCTCAGAGGATCAGTTGACTCTACAAATGTTTACAGTTTTATTATTGGGGCTCAGGTGTCCTCTACTTCCTTTTTCACTCTAGGGTTGATAGTGACAATGGATATTGGCACAGTGTTGAACCACCTGTGAATTTTTGCTGGTTAAATGTGATATTGAACTCTTTCCTCATTGTTTGTGTTGGAGAATTGCATCTCAGGTGATAAATCCACCTTGGTTCCTATCACTTCTTTTACTAAAATGGACATTGAGAAGACCATAGCAGAGTTTGGTGTAGCAAATGTCTTGCAGTTAATTCCCTCATTTAATAAATAGTCCACTTGGGTAATGAAGCTATATTTCTGATATTACAGAATGTGCTTTGCCACATGGAGTATTTTGCCTTTGTGGCTGCATGGATGGGAAGGGGGATGGCATCTGTCTTACTTATCCTGCTGCACAGGGTGTAACCACTGTCATTTCAGCAGAATGGCACTGAGAGGATCACTGGCGGGAATATGTTAATGATTTTGAACTGGTGAATATGGAAGGAATTCAGCATCTCATAGAAATGGAGGGCACAGGATCCAGTGACTTGGCTTCCATGCTTAATGTGTTAGGCAAGAGACAGTTGGGTAAGGTTAGGGTCCACAGCTGAGACTGCTGTATCAAGGGGGTTATTATTTTCATGACAGGTATTTTAGAAAAAAGACCCCTAACAAACCCTTTCCCTACTGACATATTTCTTTATGATTTGAGATGTGGAACATTACAAGGGGGCCTTTATGGCTCCGGTACCACCATAAATTTAGGAAGCTGGAGCCTGTGAACAGGTCTCTTAATTAGAAAGAGGTGATGTGTTGACTTGTGGCTCAATGTGATTATAGCTAGCCCTAGATTTACAGCTCCACAACTCAAAGAGGAGCAGAGAGGCAAGATCTAGGTGTTTTGGGCCTTTAAGACAGGACCTGAGTATGCTGTGTCATACATAGGTGCTGACAGTGTGGGAAGGCACATCCCCTGGTCAAATGTCAGATTTAGGAATAGATAAAGTACCGGTAGGTCTGCGGCCCCTGTAGATTTGACACAGCATCCCCTTTAGGAGGAACCTGTTCGGAGGTGTGGTTTATCATTTTGGGACTTCAGATAAAATCATTCCTTTCAGGTCTTCTATCACAAGTAGCCTTTCACACTCCCCCAACAAAGTGGTTTATCTAGACTTTGGAGCAAAGAAGGAGATTCTGTTATGTTGTACAGAGGGATTTTTCAGAAAGACCAAGGTCACCCAAGCCTTTGCCCTTTGTCGTTATCTGTATTCATTTGCAAGAAGAGAACATTCGGAGTCTGCCATTTTCCATCTTTTAGAATCTCCCCCTTGGGGTTGGTAGCCTAGACTCATTAAGCCCAGTGAGAAGCTTATGTTAATGATGGTATTTTCCAAGCCTATGTTATGGTTCACTAACTACGTCTTATTCTCACCTTTTGGCAGGAGGTCAAAGAAAAGACATTGTCATGGTTTGGGCTCATGTGCAGAAGACAGTCTGGTGAAGAAGATTTTTGGACAGACAGGACAAAGGCAAGAAGAAATGAAGGCATTTAACAAAGAGATGGATGAATTGTGTGAGAGAAGACCTGTGCTAGTAAGTCATGACTATTGAAAAAGGTAGGAGAGTAATACTCAGTCGAGGTGGCAATTAACGCAACACTATGACCCTGCATAGAGAATGGAGAAAAAAGGGGGCTGATCATGGTGATGACAAATCCTTGTTGGATGATATCATCTGGATTATCAGACATTTTCCAGACCCATGGCTGGCAATTGAATTTGCTTTTTATTTGCTGCCAGTACTTCAAGTGGGTTGTGTAGTGGCCAGCATGTGTTTTCGAGAACAGTTTTATTTTGACAAAGTCATGTAGTGGCATGTTCGGCATTAGAGAAATTTAGCTCAGCCCTTCACTGGTGCTAGCAGAAAAGAGATACCCACCAGGCAGTCGTGCACTACTGTGACGATTATTTAACTGTGGGCAACAGGGAGGAGAGTGCCAGAGAAAATGTAAAAGCAGTTTATCCAGTTGTGCAGGGAGCTGGGATCCCATTGGCAGAGGATAAAAATGAAGGCCTAATCAAGACCTTTTTTTTGGTTATCTAGAAATTGAGATGATGTCATCAACATTCAGGCTTCCCATACATAAGTTAACTTATTTTAGCGATGGCTTTGCCAGATTGCTTTCAGCCAAGAAAGTCAGAATACATTGGGTCATTCAACTGGTAAGTCTCTCTAACTTCACTTGTATTGCAGTGCCTCTAGGTAGAATATTCATCTGACCCTTTGCCAACCTATTGAAGGGTGTGCAGCTCAAGCACCACAGGGTTACAGTCACAGGCAGAATCATGGAAGATTTGCACATCTGGCACATTTTTTTCTGTTTCAACACAATGGCGTAGTCACCTTTTGGCAGGTTGTCTGGATACTCACTTCAGCTCTCCATTTGTTCAACATGAATCAGGGACTGTACAGACTTTTCCCAAGGCCAATAGCATTTGTCAACCTGGCCATCCTCCTTGTCTATCGAACTGAGGAAGGATATCACTTTCTTTAAGTTCATGCCCATAGATGTTTCCATAGTAGTATGGTAACTACTGTCCAATAAATTAAAAAGGTGATTTTTCATTACAAAAATGGCCATAGTTCAATTGTTGCATATAAAGATATTCATATCCAAGTGGGTGCAGTCACTTCTCATGTTGCGAATTTTACACAGCTTGCAGAAAGTTTTTTTTGTTCCTGAGGTACATAGCATATAACAACAACAACACAGCTGACTTTCTTCCTCATGACCTGATTGGCAGATATCACAGATAGGCCCCAAATGTGTAAGAAGACCCCACTGTTACACCTTTGGAGAAGAGTCATGCATTTCTTGGTTGCTAAATAGTGTTCTGACATCAGCAAGACATTTTATGGGGAAGTCATCCTTTCCTTCATCAAGTTTTCCGAGGTTTACCACTGGGAGAAAGGGCCTTGTCCTGTGCCTCTTATCAGCTGCTACCTCGTTTTTGTAACCCTCAACCTCTGGGATAAGGTACTGGGACTTCTAGATGCATCCAAATCTTATGTTATATCCAGATTGTTTTGGGGTTGGGAGAAAGAGAATTGAATTTTCAGGAACCACAGGTGGTCCATTATCAATGTGCTTGTTAATGAACTCAAATGGGCTGACTCCCTCCAGAGCAATTACCACTTTTATGCTGTCTGGCTACACTTATATGTTAGCTGTACTGAGGGGCCTTTATTGTCAGTGAACTTCTTTGATCTTTGTCAAGAGGGATGTGTCCTTGTCTCACAATATGGAAATTATATGGCAGGAAAGATCCAAGACTGACCATCTAGGGTGAGGTCATCAAGTGATTTTAGACAAATCTGTTTGGCTGATACTTTTCCCAGTCCAATGTGAAGGTTGAATGTAGAAAATTTATTTTTTTCAGCTTTCTGAGGGACAGCTGATAGCCCCCTAGAATCTTCAGGAGGACTAGCAGTCAGTGAGCTGCCAAAAGCAGACTACTCCATCCACTTCTTCTGCATGACCTGGGCTTTAGACATAGCCAGTGAAAGAATGCTGGTAGAAGTTACTAACAGAACAGGGTAACAATCATGCTCCATGGTCCTCAGTCAGGGTAACAATCATGCTCCATGGTCCTCAGTCAGGGTAACAATCATGCTCCATGGTCCTCAGTCAGGGTAACAATCATGCTCCATGCTCCTCAGTCAGGGTAACAATCATGCTCCATGGTCCTCAGTCAGGGTAACAATCATGCTCCATGGTCCTCAGTCAGGGTAACAATCATGCTCCTTGGTCCTTAGTCAGGGTAACAATCATGCTCCATGGTCCTCAGTCAGGGTAACAATCATGCTCCTTGGTCCTTAGTCAGGGTAACAATCATGCTCCATGGTCCTCAGTCAGGGTGACAATCATGCTCCATGCTCCTCAGTCAGGGTAACAATCATGCTCCATGGTCCTCAGTCAGGGTAACAATCATGCTCCATGGTCCTCAGTCAGGGTAACAATCATGCTCCATGGTCCTCAGTCAGGGTAACAATCATGCTCCATGCTCCTCAGTCAGGGTAACAATCATGCTCCAAGGTCCTCAGTCAGGGTAACAATCATGCTCCATGGTCCTCAGTCAGGGTAACAATCATGCTCCATGGTCCTCAGTCAGGGTAACAATCATGCTCCAAGGTCCTCAGTCAGGGTAACAATCATGCTCCATGCTCCTCAGTCAGGGTAACAATCATGCTCCAAGGTCCTCAGTCAGGGTAACAATCATGCTCCATGGTCCTCAGTCAGGGTAACAATCATGCTCCGTGGTCCTCAGTCAGGGTAACAATCATGCTCCATGGTCCTCAGTCAGGGTAACAATCATGCTCCTTGGTCCTTAGTCAGGGTAACAATCATGCTCCATGGTCCTCAGTCAGGGTAACAATCATGCTCCTTGGTCCTTAGTCAGGGTAACAATCATGCTCCATGGTCCTCAGTCAGGGTGACAATCATGCTCCATGCTCCTCAGTCAGGGTAACAATCATGCTCCATGGTCCTCAGTCAGGGTAACAATCATGCTCCATGGTCCTCAGTCAGGGTAACAATCATGCTCCATGGTCCTCAGTCAGGGTAACAATCATGCTCCATGGTCCTCAGTCAGGGTAACAATCATGCTCCAAGGTCCTCAGTCAGGGTAACAATCATGCTCCATGCTCCTCAGTCAGGGTAACAATCATGCTCCATGGTCCTTAGTCAGGGTAACAATCATGCTCCATGCTCCTCGGTCATCTAAGATAGTTGTTGGACATTTTAACACGATACCCAATGTTTCTGTTTCTGGTGTCACTCTCATTCTTGTTTTGGATCAGTCATTTATTACTCTTGCTGGCAAGAGGCTGACAGCTATAAAATGGAACTAATTTCACCAAGCCTCTGTGGAAGTGTTTTAGAAAAGTGCCCCTGGTATGATTTACTCTTTCATATTGGTCAACAACATTTGTTATTGTTGATCCTGGGAAGTAATAACTTGGGTTGCCTTTCCAAGCAGTACCTGTTGGCCATAGTCTTTAAGGTATTTAAGCCAGCTCAGCAGAAGTTATCAAATACCTGCTTGATATGGTCCATCATTATTCATTGTTTTTTTGACATGAACTGTTTTCTTTTTCCTGTGGCAGTTGAATCAAACCGAAAATTTATCAGCTGAAGAGTGGCCAGGTCTGCTGCTTACTTGGGGGTTTATATCATTAAACACAGGGACTTTGGGTATAAGGATCTCATCTGGTCCTGACTAGATGAGGTACCCGTGTCTGCTTTTGGTTTAAACTTGTTTAATTTGATCTTGGCATTGGGGGTCAGAGATATCTTGACAATAGCAGGTTATTAGTTTTGCTGTAGTTATGCATCATGGTTATGAATTAGCTTACATGTATGTTTGCATGGCAGATTATTGGTCAGTTCCATGTACAAAAAGCGGCAATGGCGTGTGAGAAGCCTGGTGGATATTCCAGATGTAGACTGTCCCTACTTGCATTCCTCTCTGCTTTCTTTGGCCACTAGGTCAGTATGCTTGTTGGTGCACATGAGCATCTTTCACTCTGTTCTGTGGTAATGTGATGGTGCTGAGGGCCACTTTAAATGGATTTGCTCACTGGGTAAGCAGCTGGCATGACACCTGCCTATAGCACTGCGCTACCTGAAAGTTAATTTTTTATCAAATGGTTGGTCCATCGTTGGCCAGTGGAACAGCCTGCATTTGAATAAATGGTCACACCAGGTCTGTATGCATGTGAGTTTGTATGTTATTTCTAATTTATTTCATATGGGCAGGTAGTTATAATGACTATTTTGTCTCAGTGGCTATGTGGAGGGGTGCAGTCAAATCACCTGTTATTCATTATTTATCCTGCCTCACAGGAGGCAGCCATTGTCATTTTGGTAGAGCAACAGTGATTATCACACCATAGTAGAGTGCCTAGATTGTCACTGGGCAGACTGCTCCCCCTTGCATTCTCCGCTGGTTTTCTGGGCCAGTAGAACAGTGTTCCTATTGCTGTGAGGGAAGCAGCTCTCATTCTTTTCTGTGGTAATGTGTTGGTACTGAGGGGCACTTTGGGTAGACCAGCCCACTTGGGAGGCAGTGCTGGCTCACCGACATAAAATTTCCATTTGATTTCATTTTATTTATCCAATCATTGGTGCAAACAAGTGTAACAGTTTACATTTGAATAAATGGTCACACTGGCTCTATGTACATGGATTTTTATGGCTTAGTAAGCACATTTAAGCATTTAATCCACAGCTGACATGGATGGTGGAAAAGCACAACTTTCTCACTTCTGGGAATGCCTTACTCTTATTTTCAAACTGGAATAAGCTCGATATAGAATCATTTGTTGCTCGTCAAGCATGAATGAGTGCCCGTCCTTGGATATGTAAAATAACATTTTTATCTGTAAATCAGTGCGCTCCAAAAGCTCAGTCCCAATACTTGTGCAGTTGTTATTAAAGGAATGATATTACTTTATCTCCTTCTTTAGCTTATTTCAGCTAAGTAATCTTAAATTTTATCAGCATCACTGGTTTATCCTGGTCCTTAAGACTGTTGCACAGAATTTGCATTTTAGTATTGTTTCCCTTGTCTGTTGCTTCCACTCTTGAATCTGCACACTTTGGTTAGTTACAACTGTATTTGCATGATGTAACCACAACACAATGTTTTTGGTTGCCTATTTAAGCAAAGAGTTATTGGTTTTAACTAAAAATCACACCTGTAGCACCTTCTGTATAAGTGCCACTAAGTAATCAGGTTTCCCATCAAGGCTGAAGCAGCATTGCTGATAGAAATGAAATGGTTAAATGACTTACTCACCCAATTTTTTAGCTTCAAAAAAAAAAGAAAAATAAATGTCAGTTATTCTGTCTGTAAGACACCTAACTCTAACAATTAGGTTACTCTATGACCAGACTATAGCAACACTTCTTGTTGAGCTGTTTTATATAGCTTGTTTATTGTTTGTCATTACACTCTTACCTAATCTGACTTTAGATATGTTGGGATTTATTTATACAGGTGGAATTATGGAGTGGTTTTATTCTCTGAAGAACTCTGGTATTATACAGGTCTGTGATTATAAATATTTAGGATGAATTTTAGATATTAAACTAGCTGATAAATATTATTTTATTGTTTCCAAGTTGTGAAATCAGTACTGATTTCCTTTTATAAAATAAAATGTATTCATATAACAGGAAATGTTCCATAACTAAATAAATATACTTAGGTTTTAGTATGCTTTTCATTTTTTTTGTCTTTTCATTTTAGGAAGTGCAAATTTCTAAACAATTTAGACTGTCAAAATTCATGTTTCATATTACACTTCATGAATTGTTAACTATTTTTTATAGATTATGATTGCTGTCTTATTATTACTCTTATAATATTTATATAATTTGCACAGGTATAATTTACCAAGTCTAGTTTATAACTGTTTACATTTGTTTTCTTATTTAGAATCCAGAACATTGCTTTATGATAAATTTTTTTTTAGAAAATTGACATATAAATGTTATTAGTCGCATATTGAAGATGCATTATGACTTCTCTATTTCTGTCAATTCCGAAATGTTTTTACTTCAGAAGGCATACCTTTGGGATCTCATTTGCAGATGTTCTAATGACATATACATTCATTTTTCTTTTTGTTTAATCATTATATGTTATGCTGTGTGTAGTTCATGCTTTAAATGGTTAATCACCTACTGCATATCATATTCTAATATAATCATCATCATCCTCAGCCCCCTTTTTCCCATTTTTTCTACATGGGTTCAGGGTATCATTTTAACTGTTGCCAACTCTCTCAATTCAGTGCCATACTCCTGCGTTGTTCAACACTCATGCCTCACTGTTGCAGATGTTTTCACACAATCCATCCACCTCTTTGCTGGATGTCCTAGATTCCTCTTACCTTCTTCTTTTCTGTCCCACATCTTCCTCAACAATTGTCTTCTCCTTTTCTGCACATGTCCAAACCACTGTAATCTGTTCTCTTTGATCTTTTCTACAGCGGGAACTATTTTGGCGTCTACTCTTATGACCTCATTTCTTTGCCTGTCCCACAGAGTGCATCCTGCCACCCTTCTCAGGCACTTCATTTCCATCACCTCTAGCTTCTTCAACTGCTCTGCCTTTACTTCCCAGGTTTCTGTACCGTACATTAGTACTGGTCGCACCACTCTCTTGTACATGTTACATTTTAGCTTCTTTGGCATTCTTCTGTCATAGACTACACCTGATACTCTATGCTAGTTGGCTGCAGCCCTCTAATTCTAGCTTTAACCTCTTAATTCAGCCTTCCCTTCTCCTCAACCACCCTTCCCAGATACTTGAAGCTGTTTACCTGTTCCAGTATCTTCCCTTCTATCTGTACTCTCAGCTTCTTCTGATGTCCCCAATTTGCTGCCATTACCACCATCTTACATTTCCTTAGTTTCATCCCATGTGCCTTCAGATTTGCATTCCATTCTCCTGCCCTTTACTGAAGTTCTTGCTCAGAGTCTGCCTGTAATGCCACATCATCTGCATATAGCAGCTTTGTTGATCTCCCCTCTGACCTGTTTGCTGATGTAGTACATCATCAGTATGAACTGCAGTGGTCTCAGAGCTGAATCCTGGTGAACACCCACTCCCACTGGGAACCTCTCTGTGAGGCGAACACTGTTTGTACTTGAGTCATTGAGTCCTTGTACATAGCCTGTACTAATTCTACCAATGTTTATGGGACTTCAAACCACTGCAATACTGCCCTCATCAGCTTTCTTGGGACCTTGTCATATGGTTTCTCCAAGTCTAGGAATGCCCAGTTGGACTCTGTTCTCATATCTAGCTTCTTCTCAAGTATTGGTCTCACTACAAACATCATGTCAGTTGTGCTACATCCTGATCTGAATCCAAACTGCTCATCTCCCATGTTACATTCTACTACTCTGCATATCCATTTATCAGTCATCTTCTCCAGAACATTCATGCAATGTGATAGGAGTTTGATGCCTCTGTACTGCCCATAGTTGTGGATGTCCCCTTTGTTCTTTAACGATGGCATGAGTATGCTTATTCTGCAGTCATCTGGGATATGCCTTTCTCTCCACACTATTAGTATCCACCAATATAAATAATATTCAGTAATATCTAATATTCCAATATAAATTGAAACAAAAATGAAACAGACAAGATGATCCTCAGTCGATATCATTTATCCAGTTAGCAAAAGAAAAAAAAATAATCAGCGATCTCTTCTGATTCATTCAGCTTACATCCTCTGTTTTTGCAGAGAACAATTCCTGTAGAACTGGGAATGTTCCATATGTTACACTGACTCTTATTTTGCCGAGTTTATATTACAATATTAGATCAGTCTTTTCTGTTCAGATATTTGCAAGCTGAATTTTTCTGTTCTGCATGTAAGTGAATGGATGTGTTCCTTTCACTTAGACTGAGTGTTGGAATGTTGTGCCTTTTTGTGCTAAATCTGCAGTCAGAGAGTTAAGGGATTTTCTCATTTTAACACCTCCCTTTATGAAATTTCTCAGTTGGTAAGTATAAGTAAGAGGGGCTATCAGGGAGTGTGCAGGGGCTATCCCTGTAAAAAGACTGTTTTACATATTGATTAGTTATTTTTTTTTTGGGGGGGGTCATTTTCAGTGAGGTTAATGAAACCATTATGCTTGGAAAGTTTCTGTTTCTGAATATTGCTGTTCAGTGTAGTCTGCATTGATCTTTTGACACAAACCCCATTATGACTCATTCATTATTTGCATGTATCCCTTTTCTTAATATTCAGACTGAGTGTTCTTTGAATTAACTGATATTCACATAGTTATCACAACTTACACCTGTATAGAGGGAATTCATTTATTTATCCTTTTTTGACCTGCTGGGCTTGTGTCTCTTTTCAAGGGTGATCCCAGGTGGTGGTATTTATACTACTGGGGGAAATCTGGTCAGGGCATTGGGGACCTTCCCCTACTCATTGCTGTTGTGAGAGGGAACCATTTTTCAGGAACTCTTCCTATTTCCATTCCAGGCTCAGAGGCAGGATGGAGAAACATTGAGGCAAATAGAGAGAGGAGGAGAGGATGGAAAGGTGAGAGAAATGGAGGAGAAAAATACCTACTGAGACTGGAGAATGTGTGCAGCATTCTGGGTAAATGTTTCAAATCTGTTTGGCAGAGATGAGTCAGCAAATGATGGATGAAGGATTACAACCCTCCAGTTTGGGGGTGGGATGTAGGATGAATTACGTAAAGAAATGGTGATGCAGAGTGAGTCAGAAAATGAATTATATGCTTCCTGTTTCCTGGGGGAATTATGGAGAAAAAACTAAAGATGGCTTAAGAGATAATCCTGAAGAATAGATTACCTTCCCTTCCAGTCTCTTTTCCATCCACACTCATTGATTGCTTTTCTAAAGGAATATCCTCTGGCTCTGGTTTAGCCCCGCTCCATTTGCCCTCACTACGCTTGGGCTCACTTTGCTCCCCTCCCACCTCCCATATCATTTCCTTTATACCTCACCACTCTGCTCCTCCCACCGGCAGAGTACCCCACCCCTTCCTGTTCAACTCTACTCTTACCCCTGTCAGCATTCACCTAACCCACACCCCACCTACCTCCTACCCTAACATCCACTCATGTTATAGTCCCTATACTGCCACCCCATCTAATTTGACACTAACTAAATCTTACATCATCCACACATAGGCCAACAACTCACCTATATATCCAAAACTCTAGAACACCTAAAATCATAGAATACCTACAAACTCTTCCATCATGAAAGTTCTCCTTCTCTCAACACCTACTTACTTGTTACTATTCCCAATTATCTTCTTTCTCTACATTACCTCTCCTAATACTCCTACAAATCCCCATAACACCATCTCCTTTTTCCCACCACTTTCCTTCTCCATCTTTCCCCTCTATGCTTTCAAATGAGACCCCACTACCCTAAATCACAACTCTTTCTACAAATACATATCAACCCAAAATCAAACTAAAATACTATACCTATATACCTTTCATAAACAGAGCCTTCTCCCTCACTAATGTCTTAACTCAGCTGGTGACATTCACTCAAACCCTGGCCCCACAACTTCTACCTCTATCAATAATATTAGTTCCTCACCTAAAAACATCCAGCTCTCCCACTAAGCACATCTCCTTTTACTCAATAAATATCAGACGTATCTTGAACAAAGTCAGTGAATTCCACACCTGGATTTCTCAACACACCCCTGATATCATTGCCGTAACAGAGACTTGGCTTAAATCTCAACACAACGACAAGGACCACCTTCCCCCCCAGCCATAATATACTCCACTTAGATTGTCAAAACAAAAAAGGAGCTGGAGTTGACATAGTATACTCCAACCACCTAACACTTACCATTTCTAAAGATGCAATCCCACATTTCCCCCCTGCAGAAATTCTAACTGCCACCCTCAAGCTAAATAACCATGCTACTATCACTGTAGTTGCCATTTACATTCCTCCAGGGAATAATATTCCCCTATTTTAAAACATAATCTCATATTTTTCTCAACACATTTCCAATGAATCTATCATTCTTGGCGATACTAATACCAACTGGCTATCCTTCTGTACCCCACATCTCTCTCAGCACATAAACTTGCACAACTTCCCCCAACTAATTTATGAGCATACACATATAAATAGCACACCTGAAACTTGCACACTACGTCAATGGATACTAGTCTCTAATCCATCCAAATACCATAGTCCCAAGAAACTCTCATACTCCCTTAGTGACCACTCCCCTATAATGGTCCTCAGATATACATCCCACCAGATCAAATCACATAGATTCATAACCTGCAGAAACTTATCTAACTTCCATCCAGAAATGTTTAAATCTTTCCTTTCTGAAATAAACTGGAACTTCCTCCATCACCTACCCCTGGATGATACACTTCAGTCTTTTAACTCAATTTTCCTCAATATACTAAACTCTCCAGCCCCTATTCGTACTATCCGGGTTAAGTCCAATATTTCACCTTGGCTGTCCAAGGCCGCCCATACTCTAATAAAAAATAGAGACAAAGCTTGGAAAACTTGGATTAAAATAAAGCTTCCTGCTGACCTACAAAGATTTAAACAGCTCAAAAATCAGACAAAAAAAAAAAAACATTAACAAAGACATAAGGGAGTTTTACCAAAACCCTCCCTCTGCCCTGCGATCCAATACAAAAACATTCTGGCACTCAGTAAATCAAATTCTACACCCTGGTAATCCCAGTTCCCCCAACCCATACCCTGATCCAACTCCAGAGGACACAGCCACCATGTTCAACACTTACTTCATCAACTCCATAACTAAACTACTTAAACCCAGTCCTAATCTATACTCACAAAATAACATCTCTAATAATGTGGAATCTGGAGACTACTTAAACTCTACCAATAAATTTTCATTGAAGCCCGTAGCTACCAACTACAAAAAAATCCCTGCTCTCCAAATTCAACCTTGCTCTGCCTCCATTGACAACATCCCCTCTCAGTTTCTTCAAATAGCTGCTGATCTTCTTGCCCTTCCTGCCTCTGTCTTAACTAATCATTCTATTTCAAAGGCTAAAGAGCCAACCATCTGGAAACAATTCGACACCCTACCCATACACAAACGGGGTAACTCCACAGACATCACTCATTTCAAACCTATTGCTATCCTTTCCACACTCTCCAAGATCCTCGAAAAATGCATGCATAAACAAGTCACGCATTACCTAATTCAAGAAAATCTGATTACACCAACTCAACATGGTTTTAGACCCAAACATAACCCTACAACAGCTCTATTATCCTTCTTAAATACTATTTCCCTTGCTAGAGATAACAACAAACTTATCTCCTGCCTATTCTTAGACCTCTCAAAGGCATTTGACACCATGTCCCATCCTCTACTACTCCAAAAACTAACCACTCTTAACTTCTCCTCAGAAACTATAGCATGGTTCACCAGCTACCTCACTGACCGATCCCAAGCCGTGAAATGGCTTTCTGCTCACTCTTTTCTTCTTTCAGTTAAGACAGATGTCCCTCAAAGTTCCATTTTTGGGCCACTACTTTTTAATATCTTTACTAAAACTCTTTACTCCTCCTACCCCCTCTCATCATTAGAACAATATGCTGATGACTCTGCTGTAATCTCTATTGCTGACTCCTCTTCTGAGTTCATCTCCACCACAAAGTCCACCTTCAACTCCGCTGAACACTGGCTCTCTCAAAACCAGCTAATACTCAACCACAAAATAACTAAATTACTATTTTTTCTGCCAAAAAACCTCAGCCATATGAAATCCTCTTTCTAAATACAGTCTTTAGATAGCACCTTAATCAAGGTAGACTCTTAACACAAAATTACTAGGAGTTATTATTGATGATCAGCTTAAATTTGACTTACATGTCAACAGCATTATCAGCAAAACTCATCACAAACTTGGCCTCCTATACCACAATAAAGCATTTCTCTCTAGGGAAACCAGGATAACTCTTTCCCATGCCTACCTACCTACTTTACCGTATAGCTCTAAGATTTTCACTAACCTCAACTCAAATCTCCTCACCAAACTTGAATCTACCTATAACAAGATAGCTAGAGTCGCTACCTAACCTATAAGTCCCACCACTGCCTCTCTCTAAAAGAGCTAAACTGGCTTGAACTACCACATCAGCTTGTTCTCACTCATCTCCAGGTTATTCATAGC
Organism: Protopterus annectens; assembly: GCF_019279795.1. Taxonomy (NCBI): domain Eukaryota; kingdom Metazoa; phylum Chordata; order Ceratodontiformes; family Protopteridae; genus Protopterus; species Protopterus annectens. Next base: position 737,336,595 of record NC_056750.1, on the reverse strand, counting down.
ATCCTCTATCAACATTCCTACTTCTCCAAACTCTCTACTCTAATAGGTTCATAGGTTCATAGGTTCATAGGTTCATACTAGGCTATCTGCCCAAGGGCATTTATAAGCCTAGCCCATAGTTATGTGGCTTTCGCCACCCCTTTAGTTTGAATAAAAACTATGCCTATCATTTTGCTGTGCCTCTGTCAAGCAGTGACGCTGAAGTAATCCCTGGGGTATATCTGCAATCTCCCATCCATTGGTCAAGATTCCTCTTGAACAAGACCAGAGAGGTGCTCTGCCTCACATGTACCGGGATTTTGTTCCACAGCATAGGGAGTCTCTGGGTGATGAATCTGTCCCTCCAGCACGTTCTATTTATAACCGTGTCAAGGTTTAAGTCTCCCGCCCTTGTGGTTCTGAGGGATCTAGATTTTTTGAGGTGAAGCATATTCATCAAATCTGGGTTTGACATGGCCTTATATGTCAGGCACAGGTCACCTCTGAGCAAGCGGTATGAGACTGAATAGAGCTGGAGTTCTTTCAGTCGGGCAGCATAAGACATATTTTTGAGACCCTTTATCCTTTTGGTGAGGAACTTTTGGGGCCTTTCAAGCTGCAGCAGGTGTCTGGTCAGATACATTCGAACGGGCATTGTACTCAATCATAGGTCTAATAAGTGATGAGTACAGGGTGACGATGACCTCCCTTGATCTAGATGTGAATCCCTTCATGATCAGGTGGGTGATATAGAAGGTTTTCCTAACTACTTTAGCAACATGAGTGTCAAACGAAGGCTACTGTCAACCTGGGTCCCCAGATCTCTGATGACTTTTCTGTGCTCAGTGGATTGCCACCTATATGGTAGCTAGGGGTAGCCTTGTTTTTCCCAAAGGGTATGACTATGCATTTTTGGCGTTTAACTTCAGGCCATGGCTCTGGCACCAGTTATCCATTTCTGTGAGGCCCTTCTGGAGGATATCTGTGTCAGATGTGTTTAGTTTGCAGTCATCTGCAAACTTTGTCAGCCATAACCCTCCTGTGTTTGCTTGTACTTCAGAAAAGTAGATGCCGAACAAGAGTGGACCCAGGACTGAGCCCTGTGGGACACCACTTGTGACAGGCTTTGAGTCTGACATGGCTCCAGCAACTCTGACCCTGTGGGTTCTGTCACTTAGCCAGTTTGCAACCCATCTTGTGATGTATGGGTTTACATTCAAGCTGATGAGTTTTTCGATGATACCTGAGTGGGGTATTGTGAAGGCCTTTGCCAGGTCGAGGTAGGCTGTATGGACTGCCTTTCCTCATCAATGGCCTTGGTGACTGTCTCAAAAAGTCAACCAAGTTTAAGAGGCAGGATCTGCCTTTGACAAAGCCAAACTGAGTTGGATCCAAAGTCTGCAAGTTCCCTATGTCTTTATTTATGAGTTCCATTATGATCCTCTCCATGGCTTTGCAGATAAGGCTTGTCAAGCTAATGGGTAATTTCCAGGGTCTGTGGAGGCACCGCCCTTATGAAGTGGGACCACAGTGCGCCACTCCTTGGGTACGTATCCTGAGGTGAGGCTAAGATTAAACAGCTGTCCTAACTGTGGGTTTAATTCCTCATTGAGTTCATGAAGCACACAGCCGGGGACACCATCCGGTCCCATGGATGCTGTGTTTTGCCTTAGTGAGGGCAGTTCTCACCTGGGCGTTGGAGATGTTTGGGGGCTACAATCCTCTGGAATAGATATCTCTCCTTTTGGGGAGGGGAGAAGTTTGCACTGAACCTGTCAGCCAGTATGTTGGCAATGTGTGTAGGTTCAGTAATTTTCACATCATTTTGAACTAATTCTGAGCATATCTGGGAGTTTCCTCCTAGGTTTCTAACATAGCTAAAGAAGGCCTTATGATTCTCTTTAGAGTCCTTGGCGATTTTTCTCTCAAAATTTGCCTTGGATGATTTTATGAGAGCTCTTAGTTTTTACTTATAATGATCAAAGGTGTCTTACCTTTCAAGGATTTTGCTCTATCTTGTAGTAGCTTCCTCCTTTTGTTGTAGAGCTTGTTTATGGCTGGGGTCCACCAGACTGGACGCTTGCCTTTGGTACAGAGAGTCTTAGTTTTGTTTGGGATTGCCTGATCCATGCAGTCCTGTAGGTGCTGGTAGAAGGCATTTGTAAGTGATTCAGCGGTTTGAGTAATGTTTACCACTGGCTCAGGGGCCTTAAAGGAGACCACACTAGTTTTAGAAGTGTGAAATCGGCTTTTGAGAAGTTTTTCACTGTGGTCTTTTTGTTTCAGGTGGGGCGGGATGAGGACCTCCAGCGAGATTAGTTTATGATCTGATCTCACCAGTGAGGGGTATACTTCGGTGTTGAACATTTTGATCCCATGTTCGTGATGATGAGATCAAGTATGTTTTCTCCTCTTGTGGGGATGGTGACTAGTTGTTCCATGGCATTTGAGTTTATGAACTCCAGGAATCTTTGGGTTAGAGTGTTCGGGCTTGAGTAGTGTTCCCAGTCTATATTAGGGTAGTTAAAGTCACCTAGTATGATGGTGTTTGGAGATACATTTATCCTCCAATGTTTTCAGGAAGGCCATGTGAGGTTCCTGAGTTTGAGAGGGTGGCCTGTAACATGCTACAAATTGCAGAGCAGTCTTGCCTGTGGTTAATTGCACCTGGATGGTCTCCGATGCATCATGCGTTGCCACCAACCTTGAGGTGTGGGTGTCCTTTATGAATATGGACACCCCTCCTTTCTTGGTGTTGTCCGGATTTTGGGGCCGGAACGCATGATATGAGGTGAAACCTGTTAGTGCTGGGGTGCTCTCAGGAGCCTTGAACCAGGTTTCTGTCACAGCACAGACATCGATGTTCTCCATATTGAGAAGGGCCTCGTGCATCTTGAGATTGAGACTTCTGGCATTGAGCAGCATTACCCTTAGTTTTTTCCTTTTTGGTGTTCTAGGGTGGTAGGTTTAGAATTTGAGCCTTGCCTAAAAAGGCACTATGGGGTGGCAAGAGCCTTTGCCAATATCCGAAGCCCAGGGTGACAGGTGCAAGCCGTCCTTAAGCAGCGTGGCTTGTCCAGCATGTCATCCCAGGCAGACAGACATTGGATCCCCTTTGAATGACACCAGAATTTAAGCCAATTATTAAAGCTGATCATCTTATCACTGTATTGTGGCATCATTCTAGGTGAAGGTAGGATACTGCTCAAGGTCAGGGTCATACCTGCCTGGGCTACATAATCAGAGAGCTCCTCGATGTCCCTTTTCATGTAGTCCAAGGACTCAGGTCGTTGACACCAGCGTGGACAATGACTGAGTCGGTACCTGCTGTTGAGAGACCTGAGTGCTTGCGTTATGTGGCGGATTCTAAGCCTGACAGGCAGCTTACTGTGACCTTCTCTTTACTCAGTCTGGTGAGCGGGACGTCAGTGTGTCTGACTATGGAATCACCAATGACAAGTGTGTCTGGCATTTTGTTTGGGCTGTGACTGTTTGACACTCTGACTGTGTGGTCTATGTGTTGCATGTGTTGGGTCGTGAGGTGGTAGTTGTTTGGGTGTCTGCTTTGGTGGCCTCTGCTGTTTTGGTAAATTTTGATCAGAGCCTCAGTATGTCTTTGTGTGAGTATGTGTATGATTTGAAGTTGTGATGGTACCATGTGTGACTGGGTATGTATTGTGTGTGGTTACCTTCTCCTCCTGTCTGGTCTTGCCAGTCCTATGTTGAGAGAGCTCAGCCTCCAGTTTGGCCGTATAGTTGCATCTCTCGCATGTATTTGTGTTTTGTGGGAGAAGGAGAGGATTGTCTGTGTACATGAGGCAGTTGTAACATTGCCTCAATATTCCCAGGTTCACCAGTTGAGCTGGAGAGGACACTAGCAACTGATCCTCGACATACTAGAAGTAGTAGATAAAGAGACTTTCAAAGGACTCCGGGAAGTGGGTTTTAGGCTGGTGGGGTACTATCTATAATAAGAGTGCTTTATCAAGGTGCAAGTACTGTAGGAGTAAGTGCTAGGCTTTACAGATAGAGAATAGTCTACTTGGGAATCAAGTAGAGATGAACTTTTCAGTTATAGGATATGCTGGTTAGATCAGCAGTACAGCTCGAGGAAGGTAGTTTTAAGGGAAAATTGGAAGAGTGGAATTTAGATGGCCCAAATAGTTTAACCTTGTTTAACCGCTGCTCTTGTGTGCAACAGTGGTAACTCTTAGCGTGTTTTATAGCAGGGGCTGAAGGGAGCTAGGAATTGGCCCAAACGACCAATGGACTACTAGTTTCTGGCTGAAACTTCACCAAATCAGACAAAAGGCAGCTCAGTGCTTCCCACTCCCACTGGTAAGCAAAGAAACTTCCCTCCTTCCTAATAAGGCAATGGATCAGTAACAGGAACTAAAAACAAAGCCCAGGGATCAGCAACTCTGAAACTGGACTACTCTAGTTCAGTAAGGCGGAAAACAAGAGATTTTTTGTTTTATTACAGAGACAAGGAAAAAACAGACAGTAATTGCTGTAAATCGGCTAGCGCACTTTAGTGTGTAGCCTACAGAAACAATTTGCAACAATTAGTAACTTAAAGTGCAATAAACAGTGTAAAATGCAGAAATCACTTAAAGTAGCAATAAAACAGGCGAAATGCAGTTGCTAGCTTAAATAACAGTGGGAAAGCCACAAAAATACTTATATCTGGTAGAAAGTCACTCTTTTAGCTCTCTGCTGCTTGGATCACCCTGCAGGCCACCACGAGGATCTGTGCTGAGTTGGTACAAGCTGGAAAATGCGTGTTTAGCGTGTTTTATAGCAGGGGCTGAAAGGAGCTAGGAATTGGCCCAAAACAACCAATGGACTACTAGTTTCTGGCTGAAACTTCACCAAATCGGACAGAAAGGCTGCTCAGTGCTTCCCACTCCCACTGGTAAGCAAAGAAACTTCCCTCCTCCCTAATAAGGCAATGAATCAGTAACAGGAACTAAAAACAAAGCCCAGGGATCAGCAACTCTGAAACTGGACTACTCTAGTTCAGTAAGGCAGGAAAACAAGAGATTTTTTTGTTTTATTACAGAGACAAGGAAAAAAACAGACAGTAAATGCTATAAATGCTGTAAATCGGCTAGCACTTTAGTGTGTAGCCTACAGAAACAATTTGCAACAATTAGTAACTTAAAGTGCAATAAACAGTGTAAAATGCAGAAATCACTTAAAGTAGCAGTAAAACAGGCGAAATGCAGTCGCTAGCTTAATAACAGTGGGAAAGCCACAAAAATACTTATATCTGGTAGAAAGTCACTCTTTTAGCTCTCTGCTGCTTGGATCACTCTGCAGGCCACCACGAGGATCTGTGCTGAGTTGGTACAAGCTGGAAAAATGCGTGTTTAGCGTGTTTTATAGCAGGGCTGAAAGGAGCTAGGAATTGGCCCAAAACGACCAATGGACTACTAGTTTCTGGCTGAAACTTCACCAAATCGGACAGAAAGGCTGCTCAGTGCTTCCCACTCCCACTGGTAAGCAAAGAAACTTCCCTCCTCCCTAATAAGGCAATGGATCAGTAACAGGAACTAAAAACAAAGCCCAGGGATCAGCAACTCTGAAACTGGACTACTCTAGTTCAGTAGAAAACAAGAGATTTTTGTTTTATTACAGAGACAAGGAAAAAAACAGACAGTAAATGCTATAAATGCTGTAAATCGGCTAGCACTTTAGTGTGTAGCCTACAGAAACAATTTGCAACAATTAGTAACTTAAAGTGCAATAAACAGTGTAAAATGCAGAAATCACTTAAAGTAGCAGTAAAACAGGCGAAATGCAGTCGCTAGCTTAATAACAGTGGGAAAGCCACAAAAATACTTATATCTGGTAGAAAGTCACTCTTTTAGCTCTCTGCTGCTTGGATCACTCTGCAGGCCACCACGAGGATCTGTGCTGAGTTGGTACAAGCTGGAAAACGCGTGTTTAGCGTGTTTTATAGCAGGGGGCTGAAAGGAGCTAGGAACTGGCCCAAAACGACCAATGGACTACTAGTTTCTGGCTGAAACTTCACCAAATCGGACAAAAGGCCGCTCAGTGCTTCCCACTCCCACTGGTAAGCAAAGAAACTTCCCTCCTTCCTAATAAGGCAATGGATCAGTAACAGGAACTAAAAACAAAGCCCAGGGATCAGCAACTCTGAAACTGGACTACTCTAGTTCAGTAAGGCAGGAAAACAAGAGATTTTTTTTTTTTTTTTTACCTAATCTCCCATTATCTTCCAGCTAGACTTCTCAGAAGTATAACCTAAGACCTTCTATCAACTCACAAACCCAAAACTAAATTTGGATGTAACCTCTACAGCTATAACCCTACCAAAGCTTGGAACTCCCTCCCACTTGAAATTCGGTCATATAAGCAACTGAATATATTTAAATCTGCTACTAAAGAATACTTACAAAGACAATGGGCCTGTCACTGTATTCGTCCTATTTAGGCAATGTTTAACCATAAATTCTTCCAGATCCTGCTAACAAAAATGACAATAGCAAAATTCAAAGTTTTTCTTTTTTCTTTTGAAGAATTTAGTCTACTGTTCTGTTTGTAAGCTGTATGTAATCTGACACTGTATTCTTTTTCAAATGTTTTGCATTGTATTTTTGTTTCTTTTTCTTGTTACTACTGCTTATTACATAAAATCACTATGTAAATGTCTCTAGTATATTTAGTTGGAGCTTTTCTTCCCAGGCCTCTGCTGAAAAAGGGTTACTAAGCTCAGTCAGACTAACCCGGTACACAAATGTAAAATAAATAAAAATAAAATAGTGGTGAGATGGAAAAGAAAACATATGCAGAGAAAGTAAAAGAAGGTATAAGAAAATGTAAAACAGCAGTACATGGTTAGGATTCAAAGTAAAGAAGACAAAGAAATGTTCAGATATGAAGTGTGGAACATGTTAATAGCTGTAGCTCCTTTTGGTGTAAAAGTACTTGAGGTAAGAATATTCATTGTTATAAACAAAGAGATATTCTCAAGACAAATGCACTTTAACCAGGTAACCAACACCACACAAACTGCAGAGCAAACAGGGTACAATAGCAAGGTCCATAAAGTCCTCTTTACTGACAGAGATTAAGCATTTTCATTGAGAATGTAACAAAACTTCATCAGAATCTGATAAAAAAGTTTACATACCCATTTAAATAACCCTCCTAGCAAAGTTACATGACAAAAATTACCAATCAAAATAAAACCGATCTAATGCATATTAAATACTAAAGACCATAATGTTATGTTAAGAAGCAGCACTACATAAGTAAAATAATACACACAAATAAAAATTTGTTAAAATAGCAACCCAGTCTAATTAAAAGAATGACTAATAATCTAAACACAGTAGGACAATAACCTTAAAACACTAGCAATAGAAATAGTATCATTTAACCCTTGTAGTACTGTGGCATTTAACATCAGTTGCCAACATAATTCCCTATACACAATTAAGTCATGCCATGGCACACCTAGTGGATTTTTAGACATAGTGTCAATACCAAAAAATAAAACCCCATGATTAGGCAATAATGTGAATTAGTGCTTTTTTGTTTTTTTATATCATTTAAGTGTTTGTAAATTCTGTTCTTGAACTGGTGGATATTTTTTCCTATATAAAAGCATTTACATTTATTGCATATAGCCAAATATAGAATGCCAACAGATGTACAATTACAGTGAAAAGTACGACATATAATGATGTCATTCACTGTTACTTCACTTTTTTGTAACACATATGGACACTGTGTACAAGCTCCACATCTAAAGGATCCATTTTTCCTCCCACATCATGATATAACAGATGTCCCATTCATTTCTAAAAGTTTTTTTTTAAACACCTAACTCTTCTAGAGACAAAACATGGTTTGTCACCTAGGACTTCAAGTATTCCATCAAATGCTTTAAAAACAGCCCAATTGTTTCTAATTATTTTTTGAATCTGACATATTTGTCTGTATAAGTAATAATAAAGGAGCAAGTGTGATTATCAGTGTTTCTCTCTCCTTCAAAGGGACTTTCATCCATTAGCAGTACAGGTTTAATAACCCTTTGTCTAATTTTTAACAAGATTTCCTTTCACACACAGTTTATTAAATCCAGGGGATATCCCCTAGCCAGAAACATATCTCTCAGCTTAATACATTCACTATTAAACAAGGTTTCATTTGAAATAATATGGGCTAATCTAACATATTGCCCTTTAATTTTACCTTTTTTTTTTGGTGAGCTGGGTGACAACTAGTGTAGTGCAATAAACTATTGGAGTAAGTGCTCTTTCTATAGATGGTACGTGAAAGAAGCTTTCTGTCCTGATTTTTACATACCAACACATCTAAGTAGTTGATTTTGGTTGTACTATACTTATGGGTAAACTCAAGAAAGGAAGTGGTAGAATGTAGATAATCTATAAACTTACTAGTGTTCATTTCGTTCTCTTTTTAAACAATAAAAATATCATCCAAAACAAAGAGATATTTTGAGAAATTATATTAGAGACTTTTTTCAATACAAAATTTTGTTAGAGAATATGAAAAAAGAAGGACTGTAACCCATTTATTCTTTATGTGATAAAAGCAATCAACTAGAAAATAAAAAAAGAAAATTCATGTACAATTTTGAACAGATGTAGAAAGACAGACTTTGAAAGACATTTGAAAACTTTATGTAAAATGGTACTGGACATTGCAAAATTTTATGGCAAGAATGGGTTTATGGACTGGTGGGTGGGATTGTAATATTGTGATAAAAATAGAAAGAAAAAAATTATACAAATACCAATCATGATAAATGTTGTGGGGAAATGCAGGTGTCATAAAATACTGGGCACAAACCAAAACATGTTTGTTTTTTGTTTTTTTTGGAAAGGGACATTTGATACGTAACTGTGACAAACAAAATGTTATATTTGTGGGGAAATGGGACATGATGCAAAGTATATTCATTGAAATATTATAAATGTAACAAAAATAGTACATTAATAGATGGATTGCAGAAATGAAAATAAGAGTAAGGAAAAAGAAAGAGAAAAAATTGATCAAAGAGTAGAAAATGTAAAAGTAGTAGAAATAGAAAAAATAGATGAGAAAAATAATATAAGACATAGAATAAGGTTCTAAAGTAAGTGATGGAGAAGGCATGAATTGGAAGGTAGTAAAAAAATCTATTGGTAAAGGATAAAAGACAGAAAAATAAAATGTAAAGGGGTAAGTACAAAAGAATACAGAAAGGAAATAGATGAAAAAGAATATACAGCTGACCATTGGGAGTTTGTCTAATGGTTAAGTTGTTTGACTCACAGACACATGGTACGGTATTTGATTCTTACCTTTATTAGGGACATTTGCTTGGCACAGAATGGCCTATTAAGAAAGCTAGCCTAGTAATTAGCTATAAAATTATAAAAACATTAATCTAAGGAAAAGGGAAAGTAAAAATTATAGCATTTTTTGTAAATCTGAATAGTGTTATGAATTTAGTAAGATGAATGGGGATTTTGTAGTAGTATAATACAAGTCATGTAGTTGTAGTTTTATTAGAAGGCACAACATTTTTAACAGATGGAGAAATATTACAAACAGAGAAACTTTGGGGAGAAAAGATAGTCTGGAATTTGGAAAATGAGAGATGTTTTAGAATTGGTATGTTCTGTAGAAATACAGTAACATTACATGTAACATTAGGAAAAGTGGGAAGATTAACCACTGCAGATTTAAAATGGAAAGAACAAGTATATAGAAGTATAACATTATATGCATATAGTAATTATCAAGAAAGGACATGTTTATTTCACTAAATTTTAGACAATATAGTGATAAATGTTAATAATATAATAACAAGAGACTTCAATTGTAATTTAAGAGGCAAGTATAAAAAGAAAGGAAATTATATAAGAAATTTAAGTTAAAATGTTGGGACAAAAATTCATAGACTTATAAAAGGGTATATCTAGAACTGAAATATATTATTTTATAGTATCAGAAGCTTTAGTTATAGGAGATGGGGAGGTAGTTGAAATAGGGCTCTTCTGATTATCTTTTAACATGACAAGAGATAAAGGAAAACAAGGAATATCCAAAAATAGGCAAATGAATAAAAAGGATAACTGAGAAAGCATGGAATGAAAAAGGTAAGTCATTAATAATACAGTTATATAATGATCATATTACTATGAAAACATTTTATAATTGTATAATTGGTCTAATGGTGGATGATATTTAAGGAAAATATATATTTTTACAGTGACAATATAATGTAAAAAAAGTAGAGAAAGAAAAGCATTAAAGAACATATGATGTAATGGAAGATTTATAATACAGTGATAAAAATACTTTAATAAAGAAAATGAATTATAAGAAAAATCAAGAAAAAATACAAGAAATGTTATTAGAAAAGGAGTAGTAATATCATGTTACTTAAGCAGATTAGTGAAGGAGTAATGTAGTGCAATGAAAGAAATAAAAATGTAGAAGGAGAAATAGAAAGAACTTGGGAAAGATTATGCATCATATAGTATAATATGAACTAGAACTGATTAAATAAGTCAAAAAGAAGATATTGAAAAAACACAGGAAGTAAAAAAGTTAACAGAAAAGGAGAACAAAGAATTGGAAATGACATTTTTTTAAATGAACTAAATAAAATATTAAAATAAGTAAATGTAGATCTGGCTGCAGAACCAGATGGAATAGAGTATGAAATATATACAAAAATTAAGGAACTGGCAAAAAAAAAAAAAAAAAAAAGATTTTGAATGAGCAGTTAAATGAAGGCTTTTTGTATAAAGAATAATATAGTAGAATACATAAATTCATATGGAAGAAGGAAGATAGAAGACAGTTAAAAACTGGAGACAGTATTGAATAATAATATAAGATATTTATGAAAATAATACAAAAGAGATTTGAAACTGAAATGGAAGATATTATGAAAGACAGTTTGCATACTATAAAGGGGAAGGGTTGTCATGAATTATTAATAATAGTAGAAACTGTGGAGGAGGAAACAAATAGAAAAAAAGTGAAAATCATGATAGGAGACCTTAATGAGGCATTTGATAGAACTGGACATGAATTCTTGTTGGTAATAATTAAATAATATAGCATAAGTGAGAATGTTAGTAAATTATGTATGCCAGTGTATAGCAATAATAATGTAAAATTACTTTAAAACGGCTGTCTAAACCAAAAAGTACACATGAAGAATGTTATAAAACAGTGATGTCCCATGAACTGTATACTGTTTGCATTAGTTATGAATATGATAGTATGTGAAATAAATTACACAATGAAGTATGTGGGGATATAATACCTGAAGGGTTAATGAAGGGTTAAAAATTCCAGTTCTGTTAATTATGCACATTATATTATAATAATTGCAAAAAACAGATTTTGGATAGAAGTAGTGATAATTTGCACAAATGAGAGTCTAGAGATAATAAAAATATCTTTATATAAAAAGAAAAGGAAAGTATAGGTGAAGTAGTAAAAATAGGCAGTATATATTTTAACAATGAATAAAATTTCTGTGTCAGGTATAACATTTGGGAATACAAATCTAAGTAGAACTCAATGGGAAAAACAATAGAAGACATTAAAAAATGTGTCTTTTCTGGAGAACATATAAATTATCATTCAGAAAAAAGGATTATTTGAAAAATTCAGTACTAATGGGGAAAAATAGGACACTTAGTAAGTGTATGTATGCTGCAAGCAATATTTGAAAAGGGAATTGCAGACTTTTTTCATTTATTTGGAGCTCTAGATTAAATAAAGTAAAAAGAGGAGACATTAAATTTGTACATGTTAATGTGACTAAATGAAAAAGATGAGACATTGCTAGTATAACTGTATAAATAAAAGTACAATAAATGCTGGGGTATGGTAAAAGAGAGTAAAAGAGAAAGAGTGTTTAAATGAAGAAATAAAATGTTACCAAGAAAAAAATATTTTTGTAGAAAAAAATAAAGCTACAAAAATAAGAAGAAAGTGGTATAATCAAAAAGTAGAATGTCAATATTCTTTTTTTGTGAAGACTGGTAATAGATAAATTGTCAGTAAAAGGAAATATGTTATATAAAAATTTAATAGACTATGTCTACATTGTCAATAAGAAAAAAACTATGGAACATGTGCTTTTGAAAAGGATAAGAGTAAAAAGTTATGGGGAAATATATGTAAAGAAGATTTTTTTTGAAGATTTAAAAGAAGTAGATAAAATAAATATGGATATGATTGAATATAGATATTATAAAAGTATAAGTAAAGAATATGTTATAATAAATACAAAGTTATTTTATGTGATATGGGTTATATGGAATGAAAGAATAAACAAAATGATGTTTAATAATAAATCGATTTTTAGCAACAGTATTAAGTAAAATTATATGGTGGTTATGGAAAAAGGAGTTAGGGGGTCTAACAGGGATAAAAATTTAGTATGATTGTAAAGGAAATTATGAATATGCATAAATAGATTTGTATATCTGTATATCTGTACATTTGTAAATATGTTGTAAGTAAGAGATCTTTTTTACATAAAGAAAGAATACCTACTCTTTTTGATATTTAGTGTGGAATATTTTATGAGCAGCTGTGGTGGTGCAGTGGTTAGTGTTGCTGCCTCACAGCAAGAGGTTCTCTGGTTCTGTCCTTGGCTGTGCAGAGTCTGCATGTCCTCAATGTGGCTGCATGGGTTTCCTCTGTTTGCTCTGGTTTCCTCCCACATCTCAAAGACATGCTGTAGGTGGATTGGACACTCTAAATTGCCCCTAGGCGTGAGTGTGTGTGTGTGTGTGTGTGTGTGTGTGTGTGCTTCTGTGGAAGGTTGGGCACGGGGCTGGCAACTCGGCACCGTAAAACTCCACTGCCAGTCGTGAGCGGACAGGTGATCTGTGGTGGCGACACCTAACCAGGAAAAGCTGAAAGAAGAAGAAGAAGTGTGGAATGTTTTATATCCATCTGAGCTACTACCAAGTACCAACTGAAGTGGGTAAGAGTTTGGTTTAATGTCTCATGAAAAGGATGGCACATTTAGGATTGTAGCATTCTCTTACTGTTGTTATACTGTCAGCAAATTATAATTAATTCAGTTACTTGGGGTTGGACTAAACTCAAATCCTCCTGCTCTTCCAGCATCGGATGCTGTGTTCTACTTGTTGAGGCAGTGTCACTCACTAATGGTGTGAAGCAAACCACTTTCTGCATATAAGATCCTGTTGATGTACTTCCATATTTTATAATGTTATATAGCTGCAAACTTTTACTCTTTGGTGAATGAACTGAAACTGTTATCTCTTCCTTGATGTAATTTTTTTTTTGGTCCCTCAGACTTCCTGATACCAGCCCGGGCCTCCAGTTCTCCACATACATGCCAAACCATTCCACCTTACATGCTTGTCAACTATGCCCAAGGGTAACTTCCTTCTTTGGACCACAGGCCCCCCACCTTAGGGAGCATCATCAAAGGCTACCCTCCTTCTCAGGACAGCCACATCCATCCCTCACTGCCACTCTGTCACCCAAGCTGATAATCTAAACCTGGTAAACGGGGCTGTAGTTAGCACTTTATCATCTACTCCACAGGAGGCGCCTACTCATGAATGTATTGTTACTTTCTGGATCCCTGCTCCCGTTTTTAGTCTTGCAAGACCTGCAAATAGCAATGGTATGAAAGTGTGTTCCCATCAGCATAATCAGCATACAATATTATGATACAGTACTGTCTTTGAATAGGAGCAGAGCATATGGGGGTAACTAAAATCTCTATCACCCTAGAGGCTGCATAAGAGCTGAAATGAAATACCTATGTATCATGTGCAAATGGTAACTTCAACATGTTCTATAGCATGTCATGCGGGGCTGTATGTAAACAAACATTGATTGACATCCACTTTTCTGAGTTCTTAGTCCTATACTATGTCGTGCAGCATATGCAGTTATAATGTCTGACAGATATTTATAAGTGTCTCTACTAAACTATGACTGTAAAGGATATTATGAATATGCATAATTAGATCTGTATATCTATATATCTGTACATATACATGGAACACAATGTGACCAACATACTTTTTCAGTAAAATACTGAACAGCTCTCCAATATAACAATAGTTTCATATTGAACAGGATGTCAAATATTCTGACATTAAAGTATGAAACACTGCCTCATAGAAAGTGTTCATTTTTTTTTTTTGTTTTTGCATATTGTCATTCAAGCCTATGTATCATACTAAGTCACATGCACTGCAGATATTTGCTATACCACATAACTGCCGTGAAATGAGGGGATCATGAGGTATCAGCAGCTATATTCTGTTTTAAAGGTAACTAATTAAATTAGCTTCATTAAGAAATAGATATACTGGCATATGAACACACACACACACACACACACACACACACACACACACAAACAATCATTTTAGAAGTGAATAAAGACAGGAGTGATTGCAAAATACTCCTTAACATCAACAATCTTTTCAGAACGTATTTTAGCAATAACCCATGACTTAGTATGGTTATCACAGAATTTTAAAAGAATCCACTTTAGGATATACTTTAGGAATTGTATTTTAGGAACTGCATAATGTAATGACTTCTATTTGTGAATTTCTGAATGTGTTCTCTTTAAATGTTAATTGGACAACATTCAGGGGAAATGCTATTTAAGCAATGGGTAGCAGATGTGTATGTTTTTATCTGATGAAGTCTAGTTTGTAGACGAAAGCGCTCATATTTGTATTTGTGGTGTCGATATAAAGACTGTATTGCCTCATTAAGGTGGCCTGGATTCTTTTTACATTTCATAGTATTTGGTTGTATTTTTATTTTTTTTGAGTTGTATCACAGAATTTACCCAAGGTCAGTGTGGTTTGATTATGAGCTTGAAGCCTACATCCAGTATTGGGTTTTTGCCATTATAAAGTGAGACTATGTAACAAAGAAATTACTAACTTTCAGTAAATAATACCACTTTACTTTTCTTCCATCCTCTTGACAGTTCACGGATGTACTGCACATTTGTATTGTATGTACATCCACACACTTGCATGGATCATAAGTACATCATTACAGTTCTGGGGACCTGCCATAGAGGAAAGCATAATGATATCAGTTTGCCTCTGTGCCCTTTTTTCAATGAATGAATGAATGAATTAATTAATTAATATTTTGTTATGTGTGAAATTTCATCAGCATAACTAGAACCATAAGGGACAGGGCAAACATATGAGAAATGTGAGGTACAGTGTACTAAACAATGAACAGCTGAGAAGTAAGGTTAAACGTATTGCAGTTTTACATATTAGCACTACTTTAGCTTTTAACTGTCCAGAAATTTACACTGTGTCCTAATTTTGTTTTTCTTAATATTTTGCTATGTCCGTCTTATCCTAAGAGAAGATCTGGACACTCAAAAGTAGTTAATCAACTGGACTTCTTACTATTGGGATATGCTTGATTTACAAAGGGCATGCTGATTGGGGTTTTCAGTCAGTGTGCACAGTTTGGAATACTAATGACGTTTTATTATATAATTTCAAATATTATGGCACTTCTGTGGAACTACTACAACTGCAAATTGTACAGGAAAGATTTGGCATAGTAGTAGGTATCAGCAGTATAAATTAAAATTGGCTACATACTGCCAGATAATTCCAAGTGACTCTTAATTAAGATAATGTGGATTTGGTCTGTAGTATATATCACAGTGATATATATATATATATATATATATATATATATATATATATATATATATATATATATATATATATATATATATATTAGCCAGGAGATATAAAGCATTAGTTTTTTTTTCACACCTGTTGCAATCTTTTATTCTTCATATTTCATGGAATCTGCTTCTATATTCTAACTACTCTGGTTCAGATGATTTCTTCCTCTTATTTTGCCCATAATAATATGTTTTACCTCACCTGAAATCATTTGTGTTTTTGTTTATTTATTTGTTTTTGTGTTTGCAATGTGGTTGTTGTGTAGTGTAAGCAGTTTAATATTATGTTACAAAATGCAGTTCTATTACTGCTTATTGTCAGCATATCTTACCCATCAATGCTGGTGATGAATTTTAAATAACATTTCAAGTTTTGGCAAATGGAATTCAACTTCTTCTTCCTTCGGCTTTTCCCAGTTAGGGATTGCCACAGCGGATCACCTATCCACAGTACATAATAATGCATGTTTTGAGTTATTTTTACAAGCTGTGTACCTTTTTCTTTATAAGAATATTATTGAAAGTATGCAAAAATTTCATAATATGGCTAAATATTATTATTTAGACAAAGGCATGCACTACGTTTATGCTCAAAGTAAACAATAAACATTAACATAAGTTTTTGAGATTTTCTCTCTTATGCTTTGTTGCTTACCTTATGATAAAATTTGAAAACTATTCATTTATTAAATAGAGGTTTATTTAAACTATTAATTAAATACTGTATTTATACAAAAATTTATTTCGTGAGAGTTTCAGGGGTCTATATTATATGAGTGACCTTTCCGATGTTCGAATCATAGATGGTTGGCATCATATGATCGAACGTTGGAAAGGTCGAAGGTGAAACTCAACGTTTTTTCAAGTGCAGAATGGGACATTTTCCCTTTCTGCACTGAAGTGCATTCTTGGAGTTTGTATATTTAAGTAGGGGGGGTGTGGAGGGTGCAGAGGGGCTTGTCTCCCTGCTCAGAGTGGTAAGGTAAGTTTTTTTTTTTTTTTAATTTTATTATGTAGTCGATGTTTTGAACTTCGCTCATATGAGTTTGCTCATATGAGGTTCTAAGTTTTGAAACTTCGACTATATAATATAGACCCGAGTTTCAGTTGGAATACATATCTTCATTAAATTTGCTCGCCATTGCTATCAGTTAAGAGGCTCATATAAAGTAAAGTTTTGCAAGTACATTCTAATTATCCCTTGAATTCATTTAAAATAATGAATGCAGTGTCAGGGGAGAAATCAGGAGGTGACTTCAGTCATTGTGAAGGTTGAAATTTCATTTATCATGACATTGTATTATAAAAATGCCACAGGGACTAGAATGGCATTTTTATCACTATTATAGTTTCAGTTTTGCTTCCACATTTCCAGCACAACTAGAATATAACCACAGATCATACTATATTGAAATGTAGTTTGCTTGGCAGACGTATTTGTCCCTGAACTTTTGCCTGGGTGGTGCTGGATTGACAGAATAAAAGGGGGAGGGGGGGTTCAGGAAGACAAAGTGTTAGGCTCAGGAGGTAGATCTGTGGGAGAAAGATGGCAGATGAGGTATATAAAGTGAGTACATGGAACCATTATCTTCTTTAGCACAGATGATAGAAGCTCACGTCTCTCTATTGTTAGTGTCAGTAGATGCCAGAAGGAGTGTTGTATCCTCTTTAGCCCAGATGATAGAAGCTCACGTCTCTCCTATTGTTAGTGTCAGTAGAGGCCAGGAGGAGTGTTGTGGGTTAGGCCCAGGTCGTGGATTCTCAGGATATGTCTGGCAATGAATTTTGTTAAATAGGTAGGAATATATTTTGCTCTCCTTTAGGATAGGATACATAAAGGGCCTAATTTTATGTACAAAAAAAAGTGGGACAAGATTGACACTGATAGTAAAGAGCACTTGATTATTAAAACAAAATAAATAAAAAATAATGTGTGAAAGTTTTGATAGGGACTTGTTGGTCATGGGTAGTAGAAGAGAGTATGGGTTTGTCAGTGCAGATATGCATGCATTGTCTCAAGGATGCATGATGCAGGATGTGGGGTGCGGGGTGCAGGGTGCAGGATTACTATGTCACTTGCTCTTGGCAATCATTACTTAAGGAGAGAGGTGTTTGGGTTGGTTAGTATGAGCTAGTTGGGTGCAGTCTGGTGCGAAGGCTTGTAAGATGCTATAAAGAAAGCTAAGGTTGTTTACAGGAATGTCATGCTTTCCTCGTGGTCTCTACCATGAAGTTCCTTTGGTGGGGAAAAAAGACTTTGTTTCACCAAGTAAGCAGTCCTCTTTCATTAGCTGTATGGTATTTAGCACTGTGCAATACCTTGTTGTATCTTCATGAATTGCATGCAGTCATTAGTATGGATAACTTACCTATTAATAGTAATGATGCATTTTAAATAACATTTTAAGTTTTTCCAAATGGAGTTAAGCATAGTACGTAATATAAGTGCAAGATGTAAATTAAGTTTCACAAGTTCTGGAGCTTTGACTGTAAACGAATATCCTTGTGTACAAGATATATATTGATAACATGGCTAAGGACCATTTGTTAGGCAAATGCATGCACTACAGGTATTCACAGAATAAACGACAAACAGTTGCGTGATGAGTTTCTGAAATTTTCTGTCTTGTGGGTCTTTGCTTACCTAATGCTGAACTTTGAACGTCATGCATCTGTTAAACAGAGGTATATGTAACTCAGGAAAAAAAGGGCAAAAAAGATGGTATTTTAAACACTTTACTTATATAGAGCATGATATGTCTTTAGTATGAGTTGCATGTAGAATATATATTTTCATTAAATTTGTTCTCTATTGCTGTCAGCTGAGAGGCTCATATAAAGTCAAGTTTTTCCGAGTACATTCTCTTCAGCCCTTGAATTCATTTATAGATAATGAAGACAGTGTCGGGGGGAATCAGAAGGTGAATATAGTCACAGTGAAGGTTGAAATTTCAATTACCATGGCATCCTTTTACAAAAATACCACAGGGACTAGAATGGCATTTTTCTCATTATTAGACTTTCAGTTTTGCTTCCACATTACCAGCATTTTGGATGAATTGATTAATACTGTAAGACTAGGATAATAGCAGGCTTCATACTGTAGTGACGTTGCACCACTATGCAGATTAATTTTAAATCCATTTCATTCTTCTTACAAGAAATGAAATAATATTTTCATATTTTTATTTGAAATGCTTCTTTATGAGTACATAATACATGAAAAAATATTGATTTTCTTTTTTAAACTGACTTTATTAGTTGTGCAGATCTTTTATGTAATAACTTGTTTTAGTTTCTGTTTATATTGGATAGCCAATTCCGTGTAACATACTAAAACATCACAAACACACTACTTGTTCTGCCTTTTCTGACTCCTCTCATGTTAGTTGTACCTTTTTTAATAAATAATCAAAACGTTAAAAATAGCAACAGTATGAAGTTTTATATAACAAATTATATAGTCGGGCATATACTGAATAAGTATTACAGGCATAGCAGATCTTAGTATCTGATTTTATATAAAGCATTTTGGAGTTCTTGTTTAATTTGCAAATGAATATATTTAACTTTGATATTGATATACATCTTTTTAAACCTTTATACTTTAAAGTTTGTCATATTTAAGTCAAACCAACAAAGACATAGTTAGAGCTTTTTCTGATACTGTTTTCTTACATTTTGATAGCAACATAAGGCAGCATAGTATGGCAGCACATAGCGCTGTCGCTTCAGAGCAAGACGTTCTCCAGTTCGATTCTCAACTGGGGTACCTTCTCTGTGGAGTCTGCATGCCCTGCCTATGTCCACGTGGGTTTCTTTCCACATTCCATAGACATGCAGTAGGTGGATTGGACATTCTAAGCTGGCCATAGTTGTGAGTGTGCATGCAAGAGTGTGGTGTGGGAAAATTACCAAATCAGGGCTAGCCCCCCCAACTGTGTAAACAGTGGCTCTAGATGATTGTCACTGTTGAAGTGACACCCTGTCTCCATCTGCAAAAATGGAAAAAGGGGGTTTTGGATGGATGGAGAGAGTGAGAGAGAGAAATCATTCCTGAAACAGACAATTGATAATGCGTACTACAAGGCTGCTAAAGTAAATAACTGATAGTGCAAACTCTATTTATAATACTGTAAGAAAGTATAATGTTAATGCTCTATTGTGTAATACATTCTTTTTATTTGGGGATGGATGCAAAGCAAGAACTTGGTATGGCAAAAGAAATATGAGCTTAAGTTATACATTACTATAACTATAGAAAAATATGAATCAACATGGTAGGATATTACTTCATTATCATTAAATGTAACTTACAGTACCCTGCTGTGTATTTATCCTAGGCTATTTACTGTATATTTAACCATTTTTTAACAAAGCTAGACGGTTTCCTGTGGTTGATAAGAAATTTGACTAGC
Source organism: Protopterus annectens (assembly GCF_019279795.1). Taxonomy (NCBI): domain Eukaryota; kingdom Metazoa; phylum Chordata; order Ceratodontiformes; family Protopteridae; genus Protopterus; species Protopterus annectens. Next base: position 737,316,450 of record NC_056750.1, on the reverse strand, counting down.
TATGTATGAGGTGGAACTAGACCATTACTTCCGTGGAATAGCCTGATCTTTTTAAATCTTTCGTTTTTTTTTTTTTTGGATATCTGTGGGACCGGAAATCTTTTATCTGTAAATACATCTTTTTGTTCAGGTTAGTAAAATGCATTATTTTACATTATATTCTGCAGCAATATTTTGTTTGTTTTTTGTGATTTTGCTCCCATGGCCTGTCAACCATCAGGCCATCTCAATGTTTATCAGGCCATTCTTTCCCTTAATCACGTGAAAACTCAACAAGATTGGTTATCATCCATGCAGCTATGAGGGGGCGGTTTACAGTTTTTCCATTTCTTCTTGTCCCAGGATGTGCACGTTTGCCATAATGCTGTGGACAAGCCACCCTCAGACCCTAAAGAAATGTTCAGAAAGACCAATTGGCATAATGTTGAAGGTGTTATCCTCCTATGCATAAGGTACAAGGTTTGATCCTGACCTCCGATTAGAGCTTCATTAATTGAAGAAATATCTATGAATCATACCATGCGGCCCCATCCGTCCACCTGCAGCATGAGTGGTGGTATCACTTATCTCCCTCAGGGGTATTGCATTCCACATTATAACTCCACATGCATATATATATATCCTACTATCCTGCTTGGCTTTTTATATATACAAGTGTGAGTGTTAATCACCATATATCAACTGTTGTAAGGATGTCCTTTTTCTTCATACAACTTGAAGATCTTGTATCCAGATCCAGTGATGACATATTTCTGGTATACTCCACACTCATTAGGCAGATCATGGAGTACAATGCCCCTTTCAATCTTTACCTGTGCAAACACCTATCACAACTGGAATGACCCCAGTGCTTTCTTACTGAAAAAAAAATCAGAGGCCTAAATCATTAAAACTATGTAGATCCCTTCAAAGAATTGACCTTTTAATGTCATGTGACCACTGCCTTGCATATAGATATTAAGCAGACCTTATTCTGTCAAGCATTACACATTCACAAGTTCACTAATATAATAAACACCTGCTCAAAGAAGCTTAGTCTGTTTGGAAAAAGAAATAGAAAATGTGGAGGGATCGATTTGTATCACAGAGACTACTACTTCTCTGCAATTCCTTTCCTCTCCCCTTAAAGCAAAGGGCATCTCTTACTCAATTTTTATTTAATTTAGACAAATGAAAAGATAATCACAACTCACCCCCTGGTTTACCACCCTGTTCCTCATGGGTAGGGCAGACATGTAAATGTCCCAGCATATCCTTGTTCATTCCTCTGCGTTATTCATCTGCATTACATAAGGGCTGAAAATTACCATGGCTTATTAAAGATCCTCACAGATCAATAGTGCATATCTCCATTTATCTATATATTTGTTTATGTACAAGTGTGTGTATGTGTGTGTGTGTCTATATATATATATATATCTATATATCTATATATCTATCTATATATATATATATATATATATATATATATTTTTTTTTTTTTTTTTTTTTTCACACACACACACACACACACACATACACATAAAAAACATCAATACAGCAGCATTCTGAAGGGGAAAAAAGCCATTACAGCTGATCGTGCTTTTTTTCAATAGGAGATCTTGGCATAGTGGGGATCAGGCCATTTGCACTTTGCTCACTGTAGTGCATATTTGGAGAGTTGGTATATATAATTAGCAGGGATGCAAAAATATAGAATTTCATTTTTGAATCTTTGTAAACTGAGATAGAGTGTATTGGTATCTTACTTGTACTACAGGTGTTTACAATTTTGCTATGATATATACAAACACACACACACAGAAAGAGAGAGAGAAAGTAAGTCAGAAGTTTACTTTACCAGCATTAATTTAAGCAAACATAAAGTAAAATAAAAATAAGTGCTTGGTGAAGCTTAATGTCATTTCAAATAGGGCCAGGTTCATAAACATATTGCAAAGTGTACATTTTCTGTATTCAGAAAGTACCCTTACATTGTACAGCACAATTCTACAATATGAAGACATGCAGCACTGTGACGGGACAGCCTTACAGACATGCAAAATGCAAATGAGGCATTCCTGGTGGTGGGTCATATGCTCTGTCCTCAAAACTGTCCCCCATAAGGCATCTTGACTGATAGTTCAGCACAGCCATCCCCACCACATTATGATAGCAAATGCAGCTGAAAGGCCATGTTCGACTGCGAACACGAACGTGGAGTGGTAGAACCACTAGATACTAGGGGTTACTATAAAAGTGGCATAATGTCTCTAGCATCAAAACAGAGATTGGAATAGGGGCAACAACTGGACACCAGGAAGAAAGTATAAATGTGCCATACTGTCTCTGCAGTTATTATGGGGATGAGGGATACACTTGACTCCAGGGAACAAGACACAGAACAGCATGATGGCAGTGGGTGAAATACCAGACACAGTCTTAAGTGCTATAGTGGCGCCAACTGAAGTACAGGGATTGCAAGTGTTGAGAACCAGTAGATCACCAGGAAATGCATTACCATGATTGCCCTGATGTTACTGCAGAGCTCTGAAGTGTGGAGAAACATTGAAAAATCAGGGCTGACTCGTTAAATTACTTTAATGGCACCTACATCAAAATGCAGATCAGAAGATGGGGATAAACTAGACCACAGGGGCCTAAGTCATATGTGCTGTAATGAGGCTAACATATTACAGGGATAGGAGAGTGTGTGTGTGTGTGTGTGTGTGTGTGTGTGTGTGTGTGTGTGTGTGTGTGTGTGTGTGTGTGTGTGTGTGTGTGTGTGTGTGTGTGTCTATGTGTGTGTATGTGTATGTGTGTGTGTGTGTGTGTGTGTGTGTGTGTGTATGTGTGAAATAATGAGTGTATGGTGGGATTCCACTGCTTACATGGGCAGCAGAGCCATGATGTCCATGTTGTGTTTATTCCTATGATTCTGGAAATATGCAACTTGGCTGATAATGAGGTTCAACCTTATTGTGGCTAGCATGTTCCTGAATTACAAATGGGCATGTCAGTCTGGAAGGGCCTTTCTAGTATGAGCTGTACACCTCCACTAGGGCTTTAATGAATTTCTGAGATAGTTTTGGAAATTTTGAATATTCTCCAAAAAGCTGGAAACAGCCACACATTTGTAAAATATGCATGTCTAAGCCTGTATAGAGCATGGAGGACACCTCAGTTTAGTTTACTAGTACCGTAAATCTTAAAAAACTATTTGGATACTAAATGGCCCTCTCCATATATTTTTAGGTAGATATTCTCTATGAAACCTGAGCTGTTGAGTAAAGGTAGAATTGATATTTGATTTCTGTGAATACAATGACCCAGTTTTTCTTTCCTTGGACTGTACAACAAGTCTAGTTGGACTCCCTGTGGGATATGATTACACAGAATAAGGATTGATTATGTATTCTAATTGTTTATTATTATGATAAAACTACATGTGTAGGGTGAGTATTTGGACGGAATTTTGCCATTTAGTAGTATAATGGCTGATGTTCTTATTGACAATGTTTGATGAGGCTTGGATCCTTCTGGATGGCACAGTCTAATGATAACTTAGTTATGTTTCATCTACTCTCTCCAACAGTTTCGGCCTTTAGTTTTCTCATTACTCTTGACACAGTTTTAAGTAATTGGTGTAAATCTTATATGTATATATGTATGAGAGCAATGTGTGTTTTACTAGGATTATTAGGAAATTCAGCATTTGAAAAGAGGCTATTTCATATTAGTTTAATTGTTTTTCTCATACATGACTATTATTTACTTTGGTATTATTATTTCCTTAGAGTTAGGTAACATGAATGCTAGTTGTAAGTCCACTAAAAATACACACACTTACATCTATAGAGACATGCAGGCATGCCTGTGTAATTATTTCTGACAGATCTGTGTGGTATAAATTTGTATACAGAATAGCTGTCATTGTAAAATCCCAGTTAAGAGACACCAGATCACTGCTGTTTGATTGATATGATTCTTTAAGTGAACCATGCGAGTCAGCAATAAACAGAATAATTTCATTTGCATCCTTTTCCAGAATTTATAGAATTATGTTTTGGCTCTACTTTTACTGGTGGTTAATAAGAAAATGTCTTCCTAGAATAGATTTTTCCAGATCTTTTCTTCCAGTTATATTAAAACTACAGAAGGGACATTGCTGTGTAGCCCTTATTAGGGTGGTCAGCTATGTTGATCACGCTGTGTCATAGTGAGTGTTAAAATCTGTAAGCCAGAAAGAGTAAATAAAAAGAACAATAAATAAATAAACAAGTAATTATACATGCTTGTGGAATAATTGCAGTATAGTTTTGGTTCATTTTTCTCATCTAAAACGTCTGGTAGTGCAACAGCAGAATGTTACCAGAAAAAAAAAAGATTTGAACATTTTAATTTAGGAAGTCAGCATCTTTTATATAAAAATTGAAGATCTTACCTTTGTGATCTTTTCACATATTCTTATATGCGTGCAACAAGTTTAATGTCAGTGAGAGATATTTAAGATTAAGTAACATTTCTTCTTATATAAATGGAAAAGGATGTAGTCTGGTATAAAAGCCAGGGAACTGACCGCACTGCTATGTTAACGTAGTTATGATGACATATTAGGGACCAAACCTCTTAACCTCTTACCTTTCAAATCAAGCAGGAGGCCATCAAAGCACAGGGTAAAAATCACAACACTCAGAATTTGCATATACATAAATCTATTCCCCTGAGGTTGAAGACATGAATGTGCATATTCTCCCACTTAACATGTACAACTTTTAACATTTATATCGTTGTAGTACTAACAGATGCACACCTACATAGCTGTACCAGACATATCTATCCCTACTGCTCTGCAAAAATACCTATCTGCTTGGCTTGCTATATGAGGCAATCATAACTATGGTGTAGTTAGCTTATTTAGTGTGACGTTTCTATATTTTTATTTTTCTAAGATGTTTGTCAAACATTCACTAAACACTCAATTGTGTGGCAGTAATTTAAATAAAAGTATAGAAGATGCCTCATCCTGGAAGTAAACTAGAGCTCCAAACATTCCTGTGCAAGTCACATACATGTTCTTGCTATCTGGACCATTTTTAATGCAATTCTTCCCTTCACCAACAGAAAAAATAAAGGATTTTGCTCATTTTAGTTCAATATTCCATATTTTACATGTAGGCAGAGTTAAAGTCCAAAATTGTTTTACAACCTGACGAAAATATCACTTGTGAATGAGATGCACAGAGATAAAGCCCTTAGTGCTCCCCAAGGAATGTATATTTGGCTATTGGCATTGGTTCTGGAGTGAATAGGTTGAGGGGATGGGAGAAAGTGGCCAGTGGAGGCTCCTGAGGTTCACTCCAGTAGCAGCTTTATGACTCTGTCAAGCTCTGCTCCACAACAGGAATACCACTCAGTAGGGAGGGTGCTCAGGCATGAAAGCATACATGCATCACCCAAAGGCAGCCATTACAGAGCTCAGAGGACTCCTATTGGGTGGTGATGGATAGTGGTCATTCCCTGGCAGCAGTATAATACTCCACCAGTGTTCTTGATCTCTTAACCAGCTCAGAATGTGGGTCGGTGATGGCTAAAGGAGGTCTGGTAAATCCAGTGAGCAAGGAAAGGAGCTGGTGGCAAAATATGCTCACCTGTGGAGAGGTAGATGAGAAAAAATGTCTACACACTCTTTCTTTTCTTACACAATTCAATGCATTGCATTTCTCCATAGCCCTATATTCCTCCTGATGATTATATCATTATAGAAGTTTTGCAATGTATAGTCACAAGTGTTCATGCACAAAGACATGCAGATCTGACCTTTGATTACAGCAAATGTACACCCCCCATGTTTTCTCTTAATTAAATGAATAAATAAATACATAAATAATGGCCTCGATGTGCATTTCATTTTAATGCTATGAGAACTATACATTGTAAATTATTGAACACCCCCATATACCATCTCACTGTGTTAGTTCAAGAATCACAGACTGACCCAGAATCAAGTATCCATTTTAAGTATTGCTGTGATGTACCTATTGCTTAATATAAAAGATTTTGAATGTACAAGCATTTTCACAAGGATATCAAGTGTGAAACTCGTGTCTGTCATTATTTAGTTACTGCAGTCCACAACAGCCAGTCAGTAAACTATAGATCTTATTAGGAACAGATGGACAAAAATGAGTCAAAACTTGTGATGGGTGTTGTGAGAGCTGCTTCTTCTGCTCAAGTACACACACACACACACACACACACACACACACACACACACACACACACACACACACACACACACACACACACAAATGTCTGCTTAATATTTGAATAATGAATAAATATATAATAATGACCTAGAAATGTATTTATGCTTGCTGTGCAAACCACTGCATCCCACCTCTGCCCTCTCAATTTCTTTGCTCACGAATCAAAGTCCCAGAGAGAAGAAGAGATTTTAGATATTGCTCTCATATACCCTGAAAGTTTTTTAAATTATAAACTTTGCATTAGTGAGCATTTTCTGAAGGATGTCAAGTCCAAAACTTGCATGAATACCGCTATTTAGTAACGGCAATTTATACTTAATTTATTTGTTAACAGGATAATCTCACTGAAGTGGGCCATATTGAGAGATGACCTAGGAACACTGTTTGGATTCATCACTTGGTCAAAGTCACATAGTTGGCAAATGGAGGTAGAAAGAATCAAGCCATGTAATCTTGTCTAATGAACGCAGTTTTATTAATAGCCCAAAACTTAATGCTTGCTTTAAGTGCCAGACAATTCTAATTCACTTGAACAGTTAACAGAACAAAAAGGTGTTACATCAACATGCATTTTCTGAACAACAAAAAGTATGAAACTTTAAAATGGCCTGCAGTATTGCCTGACTGAAAGCAATCCTCAGTGGTTTACCAGGAAAAAAATACAAAATTGGGAACAGATGAGTCAGTTATGCCCTCTGCCAGGCATGCACATGCACAAAGAGAATAATTTATTCCATTTACACCATATGCACCACACAGTTACTTACCGGATCCACATTAAACATGAAGACATCCTCAGTGCCTGATAGTGCCTTTTATTAAAAAAAATACTTTGCTCATTCTAGGTCATATACTGGCTTGGTACTGGTCTGTTATGGCTGTAATAAGTTTTAGGAAGTCTCTCTTTCATTGATTCTACAATCAAGACAGCAAAAGAGAAGAAGTAAGGACTGTTTCACATCAAGTCAGAGCAGTGAAATGGACACAGATTTACAAGAAGAAATTGGTACACCCTTCAAAATGAGGAGTGCTTGGATGGTATGAATGGCACACTTAAAAAAGTAAACATAGAATGAGAAAAGAAAGTAGCTGGGGCCATGCTATAAGTTCTGATATTACCAAGGAGATAGTCTTTTGCAGCCAAGGACAATTGCAGTCTGTGGAAAACATAGATTGGCCATAGGATCACAATGAAGGATGTATCTCAAGTCTGGAGTAGAGACAAGGGTGGTCTGTGGGAAGGGCAATGTAAGAAAAGGTATTAAGGCAGATATCTGGAATAATGGTAAATTAAATAAACTAAAATGGAGATGGCAGTGAGGCTTATTTATAAAGTTCATAGTTCATAGATTAGTACTAGGCTAACTGTCCTTGCGAGCCATTTTAAGCCTAGCCAATTATCCCTTGTGAGACTCAAACCCTGCACCTTGTGTTTGTAAGGCAAACACCTTAACCATTAGGCCACCCTCCCAACCCTGCACTGCATATGTAGACAATGGTGGCACAAGTGATCTTTTTTGGGGTAACATCTGTAGAAGAAGGCAAGAGAAGAGGCATAGCCCTGTGTTGGTCCAGCAAACTAGTGCCCTACCCCCTCAGCTCTTCAATTGAAGAGCTAAAAAAATAAAATTTCCGCTCCTCCTCCTCCTGGCTCTGACTAAGTGGCCAGATACACTTCCACTTTTATTGCCCCAGCCCTTCTGTGGAAGAGCAAAAAGCAAAATAAAAAAAAATACAAAATGCTCCACTTGTTGTAATGGCATACCAACCTGGTGGCCAGATGCATGCCCCCTCCCTCGTGTACCAGGTCTTCAATGGAAGATCAAAAAAAGAAAAAAGTCCATGATTAGGTACCTGGGGATTCTGAAATTCAGGAGACAATCAGGTACTGTCTCTACACCCTGCCCTCAGTTCTTCTTCCTTACATTTTAGTACAAAACTTTGACAAACTGCTTGCTAGAAATGTAGCAAGCAGTCGCTACAATTTATACACCACACAAATCTACAGCACTCAGATTTCAGTTTAGAATTTTTTTTTCTTTACTTTTGAACTGCAGCAAAGTTTGTGCTACAATGTATCAAACTGTAGCTATAATTTAGACCACACACTAAGTGCTACAGTGCTTAGATTTGATCCTAAATGCAATATCAGGTGTTAAAAAGCCAGTATGCACTAAATGGTAATTAGGATGATGGATCGGCTGGCCGATCGTGACCCCTAACACTTTATTCCTAGGGCAGCTGCCCCTTTACCCCACCATAGATACACTAATGGGAAAATGGTATTAAGAACCACATAGGATATGCTGCTTACAGATATGTAGTTGGTGCAAGTAAGGTTTGTCTTTTTGGGAGAACAGACTGAGCAAGAACATGTATTATAGTGCTGGTGTAGTAATATAGGCAAGGATATGTTTTTTGAGGTGTTTTAGATGCATTTAAAGAGTTTATGGTTGAGGACTGCAGCCTAATCATGGGTGGGGGTATTTTATTGATTACATGCCTTTGTGAAGATTAGGTTGTATAGAGTAGCTGAATTATATAATTCAGGTGCACAGATGGTTAATGAGACGTATGGCGAAGTTAGGTTTTGATGGGATAACAAGTGGTGGGAGACACTTTACTCTCTATACCAAGTGCACATGCAGCTTTGTAATGGGATGGTTTTCCACTTTCTGTTAACTTTGTAGCATGGTCTGAGGGGGAGGGAGCTCAATGAGAGCATTGTCCTCAATGTCATTCAAAAGTCATTCAATACCGTGAACTTGGGATTTATTATAGGCTGTCTTGGTTAGGAGGTGGAACTGAGATCATTTCTGCAAGGCTTAAAGACTACATTTAAAGACCCAAGGGTCTGTATAATGCTATATGGAGCATTGTTGGTGCAGGTCTATATGGGAAAAGGGACAAGACAGTATGACAGTTATGACATTCATGCCAACTATTCCTGAGGTTTATTTGTGTTTGCAAAGGAAAACTTGTCCTAAAAAAGTTTGAGCAGTAGGCGGAAGTAAAGAGAAGTTGCTTGAACAGGCTTGCAAAAAAGTACCTGAGTTTTGTCACAGGAAGTCCGAGAAGTGTTATCAGAAATGCTAGAAAGCATAAGAACAGTTCATGATGAATCAGGATAACAATTTTACCCCCAGATATGTTTGGTAGTTAAGACTGGGTTGCAAGAATTTGAGAAAATGGCATTATTTTGATCAAAAAGGAGATTATTTAGTGGTCAAGGATTACCGATCATTGAAGGGAATAATGGAGGTAAATGGTTTTAACTGCAATATAAAAAATGTAGTACATTGTACAATCCCACTCAACCAATTAAAACATTGGGTAGGAAAGAATCATATCATGTCACGGATACTCTGACTCCTTACATGCATGGGTATAAACCCTCAGGAAAAGTCAATCTCAGAAATTCAGTTGTGTTAAATTAAATTGGGCAGGGAAAAGGGACTGCAATAGTAAAAGGTTTAGGATGGGCTGATGATTTGGGAGGTAGGGGAGGCTTGTGATTGCAGACGGTGGACTGCAATGATGACAGTTGAGAAATGAATGGCATTAAAACAAATTCAAATATCAAGTAAGAACATTTTAAGAAAGATTGGGGATTTTGAGTCACTGGCTAAGGGAAGCATACACAGAGTTTTTTCAGTAAGGAGCAGTGGAGGGAATGCTTTTTTGTAAAAGATATGAATGTTACAAAATAGGGGAAGATGTTCTTAGCTTTTAAGGTTTTGAATGAACACTATTGCCTGCAGGAGAGAGCCGAATGATAGGTAATCCAATAAAGACTGAGTAAATATGTGTAAAACAACACAGCTGTCTTGAAGAATTGAAGGGAAGGTGTGAAGAATAATCTACAAAAGTGTGTATGATGATGTGGAATACGTTTTAAGGAAGTCAGGAAACAGCTGAGTCGAACAACACCTGGACTGGAATTAGAAAGAAATACAAAAACAATGTTGGCAAATAGGACAATGAAGCCATTCACTCAAATTTTTGATCTGTAGATGAGTCTTTTACATCAATGGCATAAAGCACCACTCAAGGTCATGAAGAAGGTATGATGAAAAGGGACAGTGAAGTGGGAAGTTGGATGTTGACGAACAGCACATGTGATGGCACTGTTTAAGTGAAGGAATTAGGGTGGCTAAATGGAGATCAGTGGGTTAAGGAATTTGGTAAAAAAGGACAAAGAAGACTGGATATTGTTTAACTGCTTCTGTTTCTGGTCGAAACAACAACAAAATGCAGGGACTGAAGAAAATGAGAAGCCACAGCTTACAGCAAGATGATGGAAATGTAGACTCTGGTAAAAATAGAACAAAATGCATTTTAAATGGTGAGGAAAATTAGTTTAGTCCAAAAGCAATCAATCAAACAAACAACCAAAGAGGTCAGAGAAAGTTGGGTCTATATTAAGACACTGAAACAGCTAAACACAAAATGCTGTTTCAGCGGTACATAAAATAATGAACTAGAAGTTAAGCAAATGGCATATCACAGATTTTTTTCCTAGGGAAAAAAAATGGTAGGCCAACCAGACACGACACACCAGCTCAAACATTACACCCCCCTAACTAAATATACCAACTCCAAGATCTCACTACAGTGAGGAAAATTCACAGTGACAGCCAAGCAATTTTTTTCCTAGGAAAAAAATTGGTGATCTGGCAGCTTTCTTAACTTGTAGTTCACTCTTTATGTGTTGCTGAAACTGCATTCCTTGTTCAGCCATTTCAGTGTCGTAATATAGATCCAGAAAGCTGAGGGTTGGATGAATACATCCAATCAAAAGAGAAAGCAATACGATTTGGCTCTAGAGGTAGGACTTTTAATGATCGAAGAAAGTTAAGAATATAAGGTATAGTCTTTCTTCTCCCATTAAATATATGAAATCTTTCACCTTTTTATTTGCGGGCAGAACAGGCTGACTGGGAAATCACATTGGAAAAATGGACAGCTGTAAAATAGGCCTCACTATAAAGATGGTAAGAAGAGGGCATGGAAAATATGCACTATTATCTTTCCCCTTCCTTTTTGATAACTTGCCATCAGTACTTATAACACTTGCTTTCTTGTTTTGGTTTGAAACTATTTATTTATTTAATTAATCTGTTTATTTTTATCTCAGGAGCTAGATAACAAGCTAATTCTTTCCTTTCATTATTGTTAGATCCCAGTTATTGATACTGTTCAGCATAATATACAGTTGAGATTATCGTCATCAAGCCCCCTTTTTTCCCATTTTCTACACGGGGTTGGGGAACCGTGTTAACTGTCACCAATTCTCTCAATTCAGTGCCACACTCCTGCCTTCTTCAACACTCATGCCTGACTGTCACAGATCTTCTTTCACACAATCCATCCACCTCTTTGCTGGAGTTCCTTGTTTCCTCTTACCGTCTTCCTGTCTGAACCAAATCTTCCTCACCAGATTGTCTTCTGGTTTTCTGCACGTGTCCAAACCACCATAATCTGTTCTCTTTGATCTTTTCTGCAATCAGAGCTACTTTGCCTTCTGCTCTTATTTTCTCATTTTTCTTCATCTGTCCCACAGAGTGCATCCTACCACCCATCTCAGGCACTTCATTTTCATCACCTCTAGCTTCTTCAGCTGCTCTGCCTCTACTGCTCAGGTTTCTGTACCATAAAGTAGTACTGGTCACACCACTGTCTTGTACACCTTACTTTTAATCTTCTTTGGCATTCTTCTGTCATATACTATACCTCACACTCTATGCCAGTTGGCTGCAGCCCCTCTAAGTCTAGCTTTGACCTCGTCATTCAGACTTCCCTTCTCCTCAACCACCCCTCCTTACCACTGTCTTATCTGTGCTTAGTTTCATCCCATGTGCCTTCATGTTTGCATTCCATTGCTCTATACTTTGCTGGAGTTCTTGCTCAGAGTCTGCCTGTAATGCCACATCATCTGCATACAGCAACTGTCCCCGGCAAGCTGTTTTCTAATGTAGTCCATCACCAGTATGAATAGCAGTGGTTCAGAGCTGAACCCTGGTATACACCCACTCCCACTGGGAACCCCCCTGTGAGGCAGAACACTGTTTGTACTTGAGTCACTGGGTCCTTGTGCATAGCCTGCACTAATTCTACCAGTGTTTATGAGACTTCAAACCACCACAGTACTGCCAATATCAGTTTTCTTGGGACCTTGTCATATGCTTTCCCCAAGTCTAGGAATGACCAATTGGACTCTTTCCTCATCTCTAGTTTCTTCTCAACTATCTGTCTCACTGCATACATCAGGTCAGTTGTGCTGCATCCTGATCTGAATCCAAACTGCTCATCTCCCATCTTACATTCTACTACTCTGCATATCGGTTTATCAATCACCCTATCTAGAACTTTCATGCAATGTGATAGGAGTTTGATTCCTCTGTACTGCCCACAGTTGTGGCTGTCCTCTTTGCTCTTATACACTGGCATGATTATGCTTATTCTCCAGTCATCTGGGATACGCCTTTCTCTCCACATAGCTATGAGTAGCCTCAGGAGCCATTTCTCCCCTATCTCACCCAGCACCTTTATTATATCTGCTGTAACCTCATCTGAGCCTGCTGCTTTCCCTGACTTCATTTTCCTTAGTGCTTTTCTTACTTCTTGTAGGGTAGGCTCTTCTTCTCTCATCATTGGCTGTTTTTGGGGTAGTACAGCTTCTATGGGGTTTTCTTCATTCAGAAGCTGTTGGAAATAACCCTTCCATCTGCCTTTGTTGTCCTGTGGACTGGTGAGGAGGTTATTGCTGGTATCCTTTCTGTATCTGCCGTGCAACCTGATATAGTTTCTTTGTGCCACCTAAAGAGTCACTTTCCAGAAGCTGGTAGATCATCTCTGATGCCCTATTCCTTGCTATTGCAACTCCTTTCTTAGCTTCTTTGTTAGCCAACCAGGATTCCTTCCTAGCCTGGTCAGCATTTTCTATCTGCCACTTTTTCCTGCACTTCTTTTTTTCTGTTGCTGACTTCCTGGACTTCTGCATTCCACCACCAGCTTTCTTTACGTACCCTATTTCTATACCTGACTTGGCCACATATCTGTTCTGTAGTCATCACACATGCTGTTATGAGATGTTGCCATTGTTCTTCATCTCCACCTATTTCCTCCCCTTCTTGGGGTGCTAGAGCCTTGCATAATTCCTTGAACTGTTGTGTTCTCTCTCCAGGTCTTCAGCATGGTCTCTGTTGATCTTAGAGCCTTCTGTGATCACTGCTTGCAGCAGATTGTGGCAATCAGTGGCTTATGCTGTGGACTGACTGTTTCACTGGGGATGATTTTGCAATCAATGATTCTTCCCCAGTGCCTTTTTCTTATCAGGAGAAAGTGTTGGCCACTCTTGTATGTTATCTTCTGACTGTCTGTCTTTCTGAACCATGTGTTGGCTACTATCAAGCCATTTGCTAGACAGAAGTCTAGAATGGCCTCTCCTTCTTTATTCCTGTTGTGTCACCTATGTAGGCCCAGGCAGTCCTCGTATTCTTTTCTGTCTGTCCCAATATGTGCATTCAAGTCACCCATTATCAACACAAATTCAAGTTGTCCTGATTTATCTAGTAGGTCCTGTAACTGCTGTCTGAATGCACTATTTTCCTCACTATCACAATCCTGCTGTGGGGCACAGGCTGAGATTATGAATACTGCCCTGCCATTATACTTGCCATGAGTCTGTCACTAATTCTGATGATATCGCTCACTGCCTTCTGAAGCCTGTCTCCCTCACCACAATTCCCACACCATTTCTAGCCTGTCCCCCTCCTAAGTAGTAGACTCTGGATCCCAACCCAAGTGGCTTTGCTGCACTGGCCTTCCATCTTGTCTCTTGGATAAATAGGATGTCCAGTTTCCTCCATATCATCATGTCATCCACTTCCAAGCTGTACCCTATCAGTGAATCCACATTAAATGTAGCAATTCTTAGTTCATGTTTGGCATGTTGATTGGTTTTACATCCAGCTTTCTATCAACAGAGCTATCCCAGGTAACCACGCTGGGCAACTAAACACCAGCTAGCCAGTTGCTTATTGAACGAGGACTGCTGGGCTTTATGGCGAGCACACACTGGTTAATAGGGGCACATTCACTTCTCCCATCATTAGCATGGGTCCCTGGCCTAGATTGGAGTAGGCTGAGTCCTCAACCTATTTATCAACGGTAACTACCCATGCCCATTTGGCAACATTAGTCAACATGATCAAATCACCTACAGCCATATTTTACACCGTTGAGTGGCTAGATCTTCCACGGTGCTCAGCCTGTGGTCCTTCTTCTCCTATGTTGAGGATACTGCTCACCACAGTATATGCCCCAAAGTGGTTAGTCTGTACAACTCTTCCCACTATAAGGCAATATATAGAATCTGTGCTGCTGCATACAGCTCCATTCATGGGGTGAGTTTGAAATGGAAACACTCAGCATGTTTTTCGAAGGTGGGAGGAACCCCACAGAGACACAGGGAGAACATGCAAACTCCAAAAAGGCATTGGTCGGAGGTCAGGATCAAACCTTGTATCTTGTGCATGGCAGGCAAAGACCTTAACCATTATGCCAAATGAGATTATCTTACATATTTATTAACTGATTGAGTGAGAGATTGTTTTAATTTCCTACGTTGGGATATAAAATGCTTGAAACTGATTTTTTTCCTTGCACTTTTTTAGCATAAAATCAATAAAAATAAGGTAGAGAACAAAATGGGGAAGTAGTTGACATTTGGAATATATAGTATACTAGGCACAGTAAAGGAGAAAGAAAAAGCAGTTTTTGCAGATGAGATTCCAAAGATGTTACAAATAGAATTTGAAACATGATATGCCTTTAAATGGAATGAACATTTCATGCGTAAGAGTGGAAAAAAGCATTAAATTAAATCAGAACAAAAACTGTCAGACTTTTTATGGAAAACTTTACTCACTGCAGTCATGTTAATTATCTTAAAGAAAATTATATAATATAATATGGATCTATGTAATTTAATATAAGCTAAATTGATTGAATCACAAAACACTGACAAGAAATTTATTTTGTGTAATCCAATTCAGCTTAGTGTGTTAATAAAGTACAGTTAATGAAGTTTCTATCTCCTATTGTACTTGTTTATACTTATGTCCATGTTCACAGTTCTGTAATTGTAGAACTATATTTTCTATAGTTGCCATGGTGCTTATTTTTGTATTAAAGAATAACTGAAAAAATGTATTTGACTAAAACTCAATGCAATGAATTACAGTTGATATATAAAATGTTCTACATAAATTATAGTCAATAAAAGAAAAACTTTTGCACATTAAAGGGTGGGGTTTTGCCCCTCGTGCCTGACATTACCTATATATGCTAACACCGTGGTCGTACAGCCATGGATAAAAGAAGAAGAAGAAAAAAAATCACACGCAGGGAATCAGTGCTGATGCACAAACACAAATGTCTGCAGGTCTGATGGTGTCACATGATGATGGCCATTGCCAATCCACACAAAGTCTTCAGGACTTACTCCCCTAATAACTTCTATATATGAAGTGACACCTTCAGATATTACTGATACAGTTCTACACTATCCTGTCAACTGTGATTCAATCAAATGAGCAGTCGAATGAGCATTCAATCAAATCTGTCTGTCTACTTTATAACAATGAAAGACCCAAATGCTAACATGTATAATGTATACTAAAAATAACAGAAAAAAAATGACATCATATTGTTCATTCAAGAAAAAACATTTGACATACTTTTGAAGAGGAGCAAGTCCCTCTGCATCTTTCTTTTGGAGAGGTTGCACACCTACACCCACCACTACTTAGATATTTTAAGTCCAGGATCACACAACATTGAGTAAATGGGATCTTATTTAATTTTTATTTATCTGACATTTGAAAGTTTGACTATGATAGTATCCTGTTTTTAATGGAGGCCAGGGAAGAAAAGCTCCACAAGGACATTATATGGTTACAGTTAAATATAGTTATTACAAAGTCTAATTCAGAAGAATGACATATTAACTAAGTAAAAATTTAGCTTCGCTTCATCTCCTACAGTGTGAACCGATACACACACAGAGCAAATATTTGGACAGCTATAACAAATTCAAAAAGAACATTGTCAATCAATAAAGTATTCATAGACCAACATATGACTCATATGCAAAGCCATGGAAAGACTTATCCTGAAATTAATCAGTCAGGACACAGGGACACTCCAAACACTGGACCCATTTCAGGTTGGATTCATCAAGGGCAGGTCATACTTGCTCAATTTGGTGGATTTTTTGAAAGGCTTACCAAAGCTTTGCATGAAGGTAAAATGGTACACACTGCATACTTTGACCTGGCCAAAGTGTTTCACACATTTCCTGTATCAGGCATAGTAGTAAAGCTAAATAAACTGGAAATAAATTGATATTGTCAACCATTGGATTGCCAACTGACTCACAGATAGGATGCAGATAATCAAAATAGTGGAAGTAACCTCCACAGAGTGACTAGTCACCAGTGGAGTTCCCCTGGGTTTTCTGAAATGAAATCCAGTACCAAAGGCTCTGGCTTAATATGTTTGCAGATGACTGCAAGCTAGGAGTAGTCATTGAAGCCCCAAATGACTAAGCCATCCAGCGTGAAAATTTGCCTCAATTAAATAACTAGTTTCCAAATTGTGGTCTAAAACTAAATGCCAAAATGGACAGTATTGTGTATTTTGAGAAGTCATGTATCCCAGGGAACATCTACATTGACAATATGCCCCTAACAGTTGACCCAACTGTTTGGGATTTGAGAAACTGTGCAGACAGTTGCTGAACTTTGACCAAAATGTGTCTATTGTAAGAAAGTCCTTCCATATTGCACAGCTTATAAACAATGGGATTCTGTTTATCTGTCCAGATAAATGTAACAACTGGAATCCTCACAGAAATACCTTACTAAAAGGACACAATGCCTAAACAACATGTCCTACATGAACTGAGTTAAAGCTCTGTCTGTATGCTCAGTTTCCTACATACTGCTAAGAGGTGACCTTTTTCTGGCATTCAAGGCATTCTCTGACCTATTACTGATGAATTTACGGCATATCAGTAAGTGACATGGCATCAGAAATACTTGGTCTAGGGGTCTAAACCTCTTCTGCAACAGCAAAAGAATAGTTGGGAGGGGCTGGTATATTTTACAGATGATAGTGCTACTAAGAAACAGACTCCTCATCCACATAAAACAAAGTTCATACCTTTCTATTTTCAAGTGTATCTTAGATCTATGGATTTGAAACAGAAAATTTACTCCAGGACTGCCCTTTGTGCTATTAATGGGCAGAGGCAACTTCTAAATTATTTTCCCCATGCCTGCGTCCCTTCAAATTATCTATGGTATGATCCCAGTTATTATTTTATTTATTTATTTATTTATTTACATTTGTTTACCGGGAAATACCAAATGAACACAGATCCTTTTCCAGTGGATGCCCAGGGAGAAAAGCTCCACAGAACAATAAATGAGCAGCAGAGTACATGAAGAACACCTGAATATACATAAAATAGCAAATAATACATACTGCAGCAAACATTAGCTATACATACAATATGAAACATAGTAATGAGTAGATATACCAATATCTGGCTAAAGACTAGGAATAAAGGTAGGATGTATATACAGACAGTACTAAGCTCAAGCAGATACTGTTCTAAACTCATATACCTAAATGTTATATAGAAATATTGCAGTAATTCAAGCAGATATAAAGCAGAAGCTCCACACAAAGGTGGAACAAGCTAGAAGGGCTAATGGGATGGAAGAGGAAGTAGAGGAGTAAGAGAGGAGACTGAGTGAGTAGTGTGTGTGGTAGTGAGAGGAAGCTAGGTGTACGTCAGCTGGATATGTATTTGGAGTTGAGATGGAGTGAGGTAGTTAAGCATGATAGAAACAGGTCTGAGAGATCGCGTAAGGAGGGAAGGGGAGGGGAAAGGGTGATTCTCATTAGTGGTAATATGTAAAGCTCAAAGTTATTCTCATTAGTGGTAATATATAATTATCAACCATTGGATGGATAAGGCCAGTCTATAACAAAATTAGATTTTTTTTGTGCAGAAAAAGGGAAACTGGCAAGGCTTAAAATGGCCTGCAAAGGCAGCTATCCTAATACTCACCTATTGACCTGTGAAACTATCCACATGTTGCAGTTCATAAAGATGACATCAAACACACTGAGTATTGTTTGTGGATATTCAACAAACCTATATGAAGTTACCTCTCAAACTGCCAACCAAAGTGTCTTGAAAAAAAGATGTCACCCTTAATGATTCTGAATTATTATAAGGGATGCCATACACATTACACTTGCACCACTGTGACCAAAGTTTATTCATTACAAAATAACATCTAACAATGTTAATGGAGATACTTTATAACAATCTAAAAGATATCACGTATCCAAATTTGATGGCACATGGCTGGGTAGTATCCATTAACATTCCCTCCACCCCCGCATCCTCATTCTATACTGACACCCACAGGCATCTGAACACCAATTTTTTTTCTGAACACCAAGTATTGAGCAGCATGGTACATTGCTTATTTACCATAACCAATAGCACAGGAAATCAGGAAGGAATAAAGGGAAGGAGGCCACCCTTAGCCAATCCCAAATAAAGGAGGGATTGAGGAGTAATAGTACTTTATCCAGTTGGACAGTCTTCTCAACTTGGCACATATATAACACTTTCCCAGTGCTCTGCCCCCTGCCACAGCCCTGGCATGGACAGGAAATAATTCTGCAGGCAGAATCCATTTGTTTAAAGCCTATGCCCTGAGAAGCACATTACATATGCTGCCATTGCAACCAAAGTTTACTTGTTACAATATAACAGCTAACAATGTAAACTGAGATAACATGTAACAGTGCAAAACATATCTAATATCCAAACTGGATGGCACAAGGCTGGCTAGCATCAATTACCATTGTTCACTGGAGTACTTATTCATATGGACACCAGAAGGTATCTGATCACCAAGTACTGAACAGCTTGGTGCACCACTTTGTCAACAACAACCGTCTAAGTAAATCTGTGAGATGGAAGGGGAAGAATACCCCACTCCCATTCAGCAGACTGACTGCTGCCTATTCCACCATTTTCTGGGGACTATATTATTTCAGTGAATGCTTAACATAGCGAATGCTGTTTAATCGACCCATTAAAGTCGAAATCCCTAAATCTCGAACACAAGGGAAAAAAATCTGCTGATTCGTAAAAAAAAAAAAAATCAAAACACAAAATAAAGTGGGGGGGCTTCGCTACAACCCCCAATGTGTGTGGGGGGTGCCCCCCACACACCCCTACTTAAACATACCAATTCTTGGATCGCACTATAGTGGAGGAAATGGCAAAGTCCTGAACACAGCCCAGTGATTTTTTTTCCATGGGAAAAAAAAAATCGCTGTTCCCTGTTTTCGGGATTTAGGGATTTCGACTTTATTGGGTCGATTAAACAGCGTTCATTATTTTAAGCATTTTCTGAAATAATATAGACCCATTTTCTGGATGTAACTCACCACATAAAGCCATGTGTGAGAAAGTATAAACTTGCATTCAGACTCTAAAATGTCTGTAATTTAAATTACACATTTAAATTTAATTAGCAGCCTTTCAATGATCTCTGAAGCAGTAAATAAGTAAGTAATGAAATAAAGTAGTGTAAATACTTGCTTCAAATACACCGTACTAGCTTTCCTTTTTTTCTTTCTTTTTTGATTCATGCAACAAATTCACCACTAAAGAATTGAACAAACGATAAACTTACACTGACCAAGTCTAAAGCATACATTTAGAAATGAACTCCATCAAGCACAAACATAGAAGCCATTAATCTGTGATTAGTAAATTTCCTGGAGTCTCAATGGATGTCAGCCTGCTGGGGTGACTGCTTTTGCTTGTGCCACTGCAGTTTGGTGCTGCAATCTACAAAATAACCCATTGGCATATGCAATGCCAAAGTAAAAGGCTTCCTCAGAAACCTTTTCTAGCAGAGGTCAATCCTCCTCCTGCATTGTCAGTGGCTGAAAAGCAATTTTCATATCAAGTTTAGCTAACCACTGATCCTTAAATGTCTTAATAACTTTAATGGCATCATCCAGAGATGCATAGTGTACCCTGAAATCTGCTCCCACAATTCTATTATTGACCACTGGCCCCAGAGGAAGTACAAATGATGTATTATACTGAA
>NC_056750.1:737285983-737290983 GCF_019279795.1 Protopterus annectens | reverse complement strand
TTAACCAGATATGACTGCAGGTTGAACAATATAAGGTAAAACTGCAAAATTCTGAAAATAATATATATAGTTTGAAAGAACTGCCTTAGCAACACTTCAGCTTTAATGCGTATTTGCAGACAAAAACTATACCTCAAGGGCTATGTGTTTTGAAAATGCCCACATACCGTGATTTTTACCCAGATTTATTAAAACAGCGTCAGCATTTGAACTTAACCTTATTTTTTTAGTATATGAACTAATGAATGCATTCTTTGAGCCTATGGAGAAGTCCTTAAAATCTGAAGTCATTAAACAATATAACGAGCTTGTTTCTACTGTGGAAAAAATGTTCATTGAGTTCTGCAGAGCAAAACTACTGATGCTATTGTCATTTTTGAACAAAAACTTAAAGAAGAAAAGAAGTGAAAGTTAAACTATGACTTTAAAAGTGAAGATGTTTTTTTCCTGGCAAATCCAAAACATGTTACTAAGCAACTGGTTGCACCTTCGCAATTAATCAATCAGAAGGTGATAAAAGATCCAGCTAATGCACTGTGTACACACCCTGTGATGTCGTCAGTAACTGAGAAGTCTCACAGTGTGTTTGGTGCTGAAGAACAAAATACTACTAGGCCTGGGGAATTATCTACAACTTCTACTAATAGTACCATGGATTCAAATCTCATTACAGCACTGGATCCAGCAGAAGTACCAGTTTTTCAATACTGATTTTTTTATTCAACCAATTGGAATCCTTTCCATTGCTTCCCAAATGGAAGAGAAGTTTCAGGCAACAAGGAAGAACATTATGGAGGTATATTAAATGACTTAGGTTCAGAGGTAGTGAATATTGTTTTTAACTTCTCAAAATACCAGCTAACCAAAGCTGAAGTTAAAGTTTTTAAAGGTTTGAACTTTATACCTGGTGACAGTATTGATGTGGCACAGGCCTTAACTGAACTATTTTTTTTTTTAAAAAGCTGAAATTAAAAGTGTTGTTCCAGCAGACTGTAATTAAACCATAGCTGTTTAAAATCATAGATCTAGTATTTTTATAGTTTTTTTTTGTGAAATTTATCACTGTTTTTGAGAACCTTGTTGAAAAAGAACTATATCACTTGTATAGTACTGATAGTAAAAGGTTTTCATAACTTAAATAAAGAAGAGTAGGTAGCAATGCAGTCTCTATGTTCAAATAAATGTTGTAGTTAAACCTGCTGACAAGGTAGGGGGTGTTATAATACTGGACAGCATTATGTAAGCAAAATGTATTTTATGTTAAGTACTGTAGACTATAAGCTTAATTTTGAAGAAGGAAAAAATGTTTCTAAATATGTAAAAATGCAGGTTATTGTGTTAAAGCAGGGGTGCATAACGCAAGATAATTTACATGTTGAAGCATCTATAATTCCTTTAATTTATGGAATTCCTAAGGTACCCACATGCCTTAGTAATCCCTCATTATGCCCCATAATGTCAGCAAGGTAATCCCTCATTATGCCCCATAATGTCAGCAAGGGGGTGACAGAGTCCATCTGTAAATACCTGGAAAATCAACTTAAGCAGGTGTTGGGTGCATCATATTGTTGTATTGAAGGGATCCTCTTCTGAAGCTCTAAGTTTCAAAACTTAAAGTGGCCGAGACCAGAAGAACAAAGTTTTGAAACTTCAAATGTTTTGAATGGTGGTCACCATACAGCACGGAATAGGATGTTTACCATTTTCCTCACTCTAGTGTGATCTCACAGTTAGTATGTTTATTTAGCAGGGGGTGTGAGGGTGCAGGGGTGCTTCCCCTCCCTACAGAAACTTAAAAATTAGTTTTTTATATGTTTTGTAATTTCATTTTTGAAGATTCAAAACTTCAGTCTTCTGGTCTTGGCTGTTTGAAGTTCAAGGTTTTGAATTTTCAAGTTTTAGGAGATCCTGTTAAAGGTAGTACTGACTTTTTTACAGCAGTTACGTAAGTGGACACTAGATCATACCACTCCTACTTGTTTATATGGTCACCTTAAGTGTTGACTCACTTTTTTCTTGTATCCGTAATATAAAGGCATAAGAATGATGGGATTGTATTGAGACAACCTGTACTAAGACATGGATTTAATATCTGACATGTTGAAAACTGTATTAGAGAATGTTTGTTTGTTTCAGGAACATGTTTACAGGCAAGGTGTTGGCATAGCCATGGGCATTCCAGTGGTGGACACTCATACCAGCATTGTGATGAATAACTGGGAAGTCGATGCAATTTTCTCTGATTATAATATTTTTTGTAAAAATGTTAATATGAAACGGAGAATGTTTGTTTCAGGAACATGTTTACAGGCAAGGTGTTGGCATAGCCATGGGCATTCCACTGGTGAACACTCATGCCAGCATTGTGATGAGTAACTGGGAAGTCGATGCAATTTTCTCTGATTATAATATTTTTTGTAAAAATGTAGCTTTATATAAAACATTTTGTCAATGTCCTGTTCTTATTATGGGATGGTTCTATGAGATGAACGCCTTTATTTTGTACTTGCATACTAAAACATATTTTCTTAAATTTAAGAAATGCATACAGTATAAATAAATAGATAATTTAGATATTACTCTAAAGAAATATACAAAAGGTATATCTGATACTACTATGTTTAAGATGTTGAAATTATACTTATTTGGCAAGGGACAGTATGCATCCCAGCTTTAACAACATATTTCAAAAATTGTACTTTCTGTATGTGTACATGTCGTCTTCCCAATGTGCACGTCCCTCACTGCTGCTAGTGGTAAGGATTGAGGCTCCTTGTACTCTATATCTTCCCGGTCATCAAATCTGTACTCACATTGTATATGTTTTGTTACTGCGTTATGCACTATTAACTTTTGATGCACTTTATTTCTTATTATGGTGCAAGCTACAACTTTTTGACTTGCACTTAATCTATATAGCCCCCAGCTTCATTTGCTATTGTCTGTGGATAATATTGTATAGTTTGCAGTTAGTAAGCCATGAAAATTTGTTATACATTAATACAATTTGCCCAGCACATCTACCCAACTTGCACAGCATATCTGTTGTGTGTTAGTGCTGTGATATGCCATGATTATTTTTCATGAGCTCTATCGTTGAACATTTCAGCAGTGCAAAACTATAAACATGCGAGTGGGAATACTCTCAGTACTGAGAGTTGTGCTTTGTCATATGCCTATTTGCATTGCATACACAATGGCATTATTTAATGTGACCTTTTATTTAAGAAACCTGTGCAAAAAACATTAACAGGTGGAACATGGTGTCTTTATACGTCTCAGTACTAAACAATCAAATAATGTGATTGCAAACACACAATGAATAACCACACCACAGATGTTAGAGGTTGTGCAAAGATGAGTTGAAAAAAAAATTGTAAACATAATCATGTTAGTAAATTGTCTGACTTCCTGCTTGGAAGCATCACTTATACTTTTAGGATTATGTATGTTTGCAAAGCCGTGCCAGTTCTGATTACGATTTGGTCTGATAGCTTATAGCTACGCAGTAAATGGATACATTCTCTTCTCGCCATTCCATATTCTATGTTCTCCTGCTACCCTGTTGCTTTTAATGTCACGGTTTCTGAGAAACTGCATCTGAAAGCATACCGCATAATATGGCTATTTTTTGGCATTAAAGTTTTGCAACCTTTAAAAGAGGATATATATATAATTTTTTTAAAAAACATTTTCTACCTTTATAAAAGGTCTAAGGTCATAAAAAAGCTTTCAGCTAAAGTGACTGGGCTGAAGTTTGAGTACATTTTCTTTGCGGTCTGCATGACTCCTTGTCATTATCTCTCCGCTATCCTTTTGATTTCTGCATCTTCAGTACTTGTTAGCGCATTTTAAATCCCTCTGTAGGTACGGAGTGCATATTACGTCTACAAGACTGATGCCTTAAGCCTGTCTGCAGTGATATGTAGACAACTCTTCCACTTGGTAGCTCACTTGCTTAATTGTGAAATTTCTCATGATGAAGGTTTTGTACATTATTATTGCCTGCTGTATATCTGGTCCAGTCGCATAAATAAGCACGCATCCCACTATGAATATGGATAATAGATGATAAGCATTTACAATAAATGTTGCAAAGTCACTCGGAGAGACCCAAGAACTTTAGTATTTACTGAAAAGTTGCATCTGAAGCATTCCACAGGTATGGATAAGTGCTTAATTGACATTTCCATAAATTGTGTACCTCTTGACCTGGGCTTTGCCTCCAAATAGTCAGTAGTAAAAATAAAATGCATACAGTACAAAGTTAGTATTCCTATAGTAAAGTTCTTAGTGTAGTGCAATATTTGTTTTGCAGCATAAATGCCTTTACTAGTTGATGTATTTCTACTAGTAGTAGTTTAGCAATCTATTGCCAACCTTGTAGTTACTAATCTTTTAACTTCTTTTATGTGCTTGATTGTATTATTGTTTTCGTAATTCAAATTACTGTGTAACCAACTTTTTAAAATTTCCTTGTATCATTTGTTTTGTTTTGTTTAATCTGCTTGTAAACCATATGCTGAGCCTGAAAATAATCCATTTGGATCAGTGTTTTACCCCATCAGCAAACGCATGTATGAATGAATGGATAAATAAATAAAATGTCTGTAGTGCTTGGGTAAAGTGGGGAGCACCTGTTCAAATAATGTCTTATAATGCTATTCGCTCTATAAATTAATCTATATATCTGAGGTGGTGGTGGTTATAGGGGGTGGGGTTACTAGTGTTTTCAGGTGGTAGGATTTTCTTAATAGTGGACCAAAACATCTGTGGGTTGTTTTGATGTTTAATTAAAATATATTTGTAGTGATCTGTTTTTGCTTTATTCCTAGATACCTGATATGCATGTTTAGTCACTTTTCTGTTTTGCCACAGATTTCAAGCTTTATATCTCTATTAATAGTCATCTGGGTTCTTTCGTTAACCATGGAGCATAGCTTTTATTCTTGTTGTTCCAGGGGAAGGTAGTCTATCCAGAATATTCATGAAAGTTAAGT
>NC_056750.1:737078483-737280983 GCF_019279795.1 Protopterus annectens | reverse complement strand
CTTTGACTAAGTTTGTAGATAACTGCATGTTAGGAGAAGCCTGACTTCCCTTTGATGTGGATTGTGATACTTGTGTCTTGCAACGTTTTTAATTTTTTGATGTTCTTGTCCTGACGTTCCCAGGTTCGATGAAAAGGTATTTCGATAAACTAATATAATCCCCTTGCACACACTTCTATACATACATACATATAACTAAAATGCATGTAGCAGTGTTTAAACTCTAAGACAAATTAAGTAACTATCTAAAAATGCAGCATGTGTAGTAAATATTCAGTACATGCAGTATACACAATTAGTAGTACATGGAGAGGAGATAAGTAAGGGAAGGTTGAAAGGAATGTGTAGAGGATGGGTAGCAGAGATGTCATAGGTAACAATATTATAATATATAAAGAAAGAGACGCCTGAGGAAGGTGATGAAGTGTAGCATGAATCTTTGTTTAATTGGAAACCGTTTAATAGTTCAAAGGACGTTGCAGAGATGTACTGTTTGGTGGCCATGGAGATGTATCTACAGATGTATGCTGTGGTTCGGAAGGACATCAGACTTGTAAACACTGGCTGTGATGTGAAGACTGTATACTAGACTCCCTTTGCCTGTAGCTGCTTTGGTAACACTGTAGAGAAAGTGCGGGATCTTTGTAGACCAGAAAAGTAGAGCGTTCACTTATTTAGGGGTATAGATGTGATACTGAAGATTTGGCTTTTGGCCGAGCTGTATAAATTAGGATTTGAAGCGAGTTAATGTTTCAAAGGGTAGTTGGCTGTCAACTGAAAGTTTTTGCTTGCTACCAAAGACCATAGAGGATGATTTCTTGGTACTGAGTACAAGTTTAGTTTTAAGTAGCTAAACAGAAAGGAGTAGAAGGTGTTCAAGTCTTGTCTCGAGGAGAAAGGGAAATCCTTTAACCAAGTTAGTGTGACTGTTATGATTTTCATATTGGATGAGTTTAGATTTCATGAGTGGACTGTTATTAGTGCTTTGGGTTCATATGGGTGTTAGTGAAAAATTTGTTTTAGTAGGTTTGGTGTTTATTGCATTGAAAAATGTAGCTCTTGGAATTATATGAATATCTCCTGATACTACAATTTTAGTAATGTTGCAGTAAGAAATGTTTTAATTTATTTGGCCTCTATAAGTAGAGTGGTTTGTTTTTTTATTTATTTTTCAGAAAAGTAAATTAAGTCCACTCACTTTTTAATCAAATGCCACCAAATGTTTATAGATAGAAGGAAGAATTTTGATTTTGGAATTGGTCCAAATTGCTGGAATTTGCTTTGGTTTAATGAATTCAAAAGAAATAGATGTGAATGTAGTATAAAGATGGTGATAAATGTGGGGCCAGCCAGTGTGTGTGTGTTTAAAACTGACTATAGAAATGCTTTGAAATTAACTTTTGGCATAAATTATGTTATCATTCTGCTTGATAAGAAATTAACTACTTTGTTTTACTTTATAATGATTATCTGCTTCTTTAAGAGAATACCCACACTCATGAGGAGCATGGAATACTCTGCCTACAAGTAAAAGAGGGTAGGATTGGTAAGGATTTGAGCAGAAGGAAAGATAAATTGGGCAGCCAGTGGTAAACATCAGTCCATGCCTGAGCAATCCAGAATGCATATCACTGACTTTATTACTTCTGTATAGAATGAGCTTTTCTTTGTTTACAGTTGCACAATATCTACATTTTATTTTCCATTCAAGCCCCAACTACAACCATTTTTTTCATTCACCTGCAAAGGACTAATATCAGTATTATTCGTAAAGCCCTGAATACGGAAAAATCGCCACTCTGTGTAAGCTGCGATAATTGGCTGAAGTGACTTTCTATTATCTGGCCATGTAACTATTTGAAATGTCGGGACCCACTAAAGTGTGTCCTGAAATAAGGAGACTGGCCGATAGAACAGACTTGCATATATTAAATCCAAAATGCCATTTCTTGGAATAATCCCCTTTTTCTGAGGTGGGCAATCTCAGATATGGTATATAGAACGGTGGTGTGATGGTGCAGGAGGAAGCTTGCACCCCTTCAAGAAGTTTTAAGGAAAAGAGTAATTTTAGAGATTAGGTCATCTTGTGTTGTATTTTTTAAGCTTGTCAGCATTTGATGTCCCGATATCTCATTAGATCTGCACATCCTGATATAACGATATCATGCAGTAGCTGTAGTTAAAGGCCATTCTGATATAGTGGTATCATGCACTAACTATTTAAGGCCATCCTTATATAACATCATGTAGTAACTATAGTTCAGGACCATCCTGATTATAACATCATGTGGTAACTGTAGTTCAGTACCATCCTATATACATAACTTCACGTAGTTTCCCAGCAAACAAAGGCAATAAAGATATACAGGTCTAGATTGCATTGAAGTTAGACGGTACTTTTTAAAAGATAGCAATATTATTTTTTATTTCTTTATTTGAATTTGTCAGCTGTGTGATTAGGCTAGTTCAAACAGTGCTGTAGCTTGGTCATCTGTTGCCTTGAGCATTCTCCAGATTGGTGCCCCTCAACTATACTTAAGCTCCAAAAATGGCAGCTGTGTTCTGAAATTTGCCAAGCAAATCAAGTGTTCAGTGCCTCTTTAAACAGTAGCAAACTGCTTATAGGTTCATAGATACCCTTATGGACTATTTTAACGCTAGCTAATTTCCTTCTAAGTTGAGAATCATACTCTGTACTTCATGTATGTGAGGTAAACAACTTGACCTTTACACCAATCTATAATATGCCCCTTGCTGAAATTACTAGCACATACACGCACTGAATTTGTACCATATTTCACCTATAACTGGAAATGTAGTATCAGTTATGAGCTGCGATATTATTGATATATAAATGAAGATCGGTACAGTACTCGCACCACATCAGTACCTGCTGATCATGGCCCCTAACAGCTTGCATTTCATGCAATGTCCCCCTTCATCCCGCCAAATTTAAAACTCTGGGTCTAAGCACCTTCTTCATCCAGTACCCAGCCTAGCCACAGCATACTTAGCAGTAGGTTTTATTACATTTGTGCAGTCTTGTTGAAACAAAGTATGACAGAGACTTAAAGGTAGACAGTTAAAGGTATGCAAATCTGGGGAATGTGCATCTAATACACTTTGCTTTCATGAACATTTGCCTGCAAATTAATTATAGGTTAAGGAAAAAAAGTGATGAGAGGAAAGCAAAAATAATTATCAGAAGGAAAAAGGAGAGACAGGTAAGTAGAGAACATGTTTACTAGAAGGCCTATATGCATATTGTAGCACTAAGAAATATAGACGTTTCTCACTTCTTGGGGGGGGGGGGGTAGAAAAAGTGAACAATAAGAGGGGAAGGTGTGGTGATGTGAGGATGAAATAAAGGGACGTGTTAGTTAGTTTTTTTCAATTGCAGAACTATAGGCTTTTTGTTGTTTGAAAGTGACTGGGATGGTAGTGATTCATCGGTCTACCCGTCTCTAAAAGACTTGAAACTTTGTCTCATCTCAGTTCTTTTGCTTGCTGCAGTTTACAGGAACCAGCTTACTTAAGTGTTTTTTTTTTTTTTTAAAGCGTGGTTTGTGTAGTGTAGAGGTGTTCTCTGTACTGGGGGGATTTTTTTCCTGCTATAAAGTTGGGAGCAGTATCCGCAGTTATTCTGCAGTGTACAGTATCTTGTGTGTGTGTGTGTGGGGGGGGGGGGGGAGAAGGCAGCCCTTATATTTAAAGGAAGCCACATGGTCTGTGCAGAGAGACAGTGGCTATTCTTGTTTGTACAAGGCTTGTATTATGTCAAGCATTTAAGGCAAGATGCAGTAGGCGTCATCTCAGTCCTGAAGTACACTTTTGGGTAATACTAACCAGGCTTCAAATGTAAATTTAAACCATGAGCA
Source organism: Protopterus annectens (assembly GCF_019279795.1). NCBI lineage: Eukaryota > Metazoa > Chordata > Ceratodontiformes > Protopteridae > Protopterus > Protopterus annectens. The sequence goes on along the minus strand of NC_056750.1, from coordinate 737,277,105 downwards.
GAAACTTTTAGCTCTGGGCCTACTTTCTCCACTGTATTTTGTATGAGAAAAGAAATTGTGTAGGGTCTAACTGGACTCCTAGGTGTCATCGAAAATGTTAGGTCCGTGAGACAGTTGGAAAGTTGAAGCATAGCCATGGCAGGGCAAAGCAAAAGCTACCTGGGTTCAAACATTCGACTGGGACATGGCGATTGATTAGTAGTGCAGCACCAGAGGTGGTCTTTCCTGTCCAGGCATTTCTGGACACCAGTAGAAAATAAACTTTGGTACTGCTTTTGTATTCAGTATGGTAGTACTGAAGCACTTGAACTTCATGTCACATGTGGTATGAGTCATGCAATGTGCATGGAACTTTTAACAGTAGAAATATCAGTCGTAAAAAAAAAAAAAAAAAAAATAACTTTTTTTGCTCCACATTGTACAGTTGAGGTGCTCTGGGGGCACTAGATCAGAAAATGCTACAAGGCACTAGATATGCCAGCAATGGCTGTGTTGGAAAGCCAGGAGACATTTGCATACAATCCTCCAGCCCTCACTGTTTGCTACTCAATATCTGTTTTCGGCTGATTCTACTTGAAACTAAGTAGGCTGTTATAAACTAGATATTAAGTAATTTACTGTATTCTTCATTTAACTACCATCATTGCAATTCCCTCTTCATTTACTATTCTGCAAAACTACATTTATTATTTTGATTAACTATCCTAACATAACTGGTCTATGCATGTATGTACATTTATTATGTAAATCTTGTATAACTGCCTTCAACTCCTTCTGTAAAATGAAGCATGTCTCCCTGGGCCTTCGCTGAAAATGGGAATTGTGCCCACTTGGACTTTCCCATTAAACAAAAGTAATAAATATAGAAGTGCAATGTTTGTAGCTTTTGTAGGGGAAGGAGGTGATCTACCACCCAAGGCTATTTTTAAGTCAGTGAAGATCCCTGCAAAGATATGCCCCTTCTACATAGTGATATAAATATGGTCTGTTGCTGTGTATATAGCTGTAAGTGTGGTAAGGCCTCCAGAAAAAATATGGTGAGAGTTTATAAGTAATTTCTGAGTTCAAAAATTTGTCTGTAAACTTTTTTCAAAATTTTATTATGGAGCAAAGTACGAAGATAGGTCTGTAGTGTTGTGGTCTTCAAAAGAGCGTGCCTTGGGGACCCAGAACCATGAGTAATTGCATAATTTCACCTAGGATCATAACTGATGTGGAGGCAGACTGAAAATTTGTGCCAAAGGTTTTGTCATTTGCTTGGTTTGATAGTTTTAATAGTTGGGGATGAAGAGTTTCATGACTGAGGTTGTAGTTATTTAATGTTAATAGACGATTTCTTACAGTTTTTGATGTGATATGTTTGAAATATAGAGTAGGAGGACAACTCCCTTGACTGTTTGTTAGTTTCTTAAATGTTGTAAATAGCTATGTGGAGGTGTTGCATGAGGAAGTGGGGATATTAGAGATGCTGCCCTTGAACTGCTGGTGAATGAATCTTTTCATTGTGCGCAATTGTAGAATCTGCATGTGAAACTATATTGAAGATTTCCTTTATGGTTTGCCAGAGCAGGTGAAATTTAAAGACATCACTGCCTTTCTTTTTCTATGGTAGCAATATTTGAATTCTTTAATAGCAACTTTACACTTATAACATACCACAGGAAAATGGGAGATGGTCTTTTTTTTTTTTTTTTTTTTTTTTTTTTTGGTGTTTTGCATCTAGATTTAATGGTTTATGTCATTACTGTTGCAATGTAGGGGCAATTGGTTACACAGACATTTTTTATTTCCCTTAAATTGGAGTACTTTGATTTGAATTTGGAGGAGAGTGTTAAATCTAGGGCCTTTCAGGCTCACTTATTTGGTAGGGGGGGTGCAATGAATGGAGATTAGTTCTGCTGCCAGGTCATCTTTCTTAGATTCCAGAATATCTCTGGTCTTAATGAGTTGAGGTACGGGATTCAGAGATTTCAGAGAGTTATGAAGGTTGTTTACGCTACGGATTTTATGAGGAATATTAGGAAAGAGCAGATAAGTGTACTTAGTGGTATTTGAGTTGAATACAGTAGATGAAGTTATAAATTGTGGCAATCTGTTTTATGAGAGAAGTCGTGACCTGTGGTTTCTTAAAACCAAACATGTCAAGTTAAAATCACCTATGAGTATGAGACTGTTGTTTTTGGACAATTTGATAATATCCTGTGTTCCGTCATAGAGGTGTTAGTAGGTGATGGGATATAAGCTGAACTAATATTTATTTTTATAGAGTTGGACTAATATTTATTTTTATAGAGTTGGTGATTTGGAGTTATAGCAATAACTAGTTGGAAGAGTGATTGGTTGAGATGTCACTTAGACCAAGAACTATTGTCTTGTACATTTTGTCTGAATTTTATGAATAGAATTACTCCTACATTGTGTCTTGTACCGTTTTCTGTTACTAGAATGTAGTGTACAATTGGAAACAATGTAGAAAGAAATGCTGTGTTTAAATTTTATCTCGATTTGTTGTAGACACCATCTGAAATCTTGTTGGTCCCTTGTTTAAACATATCTGAATATTCTGTGGACAGGTTTTTGCTCAGATTCCACTAAATCTGTATCACACATGCACATGGGACTTTTCTGCTTGCGCTTCTTTTTCCCCCTTTTTTTTTTTTTTTTTTTTTTTTATTTTTATTTATACACTTTCAATTTCATGTTTACACACCTGTTTGAGGTCTGCAGAAGTTCTATGTGAATGAAAGCGTTTACCGGTTGTTTTCTGTTTTATTAAACAGTATGTGTGTGTGTGTGTGTGTATGTGTGTATATATATATATATATATATATATATATCTATATATATCTATATACATATATATATATTGCTGTTTTGTCTTTTGGTTTCATAACACCTGCTTGTATGTTATATATAATGTACTCTTTCCTTTTCACATATTACATCTTCACTGTTGCAGGTGACCGTGCACCCACATGTTTAACTATTACATTAGTGAACTTTGACCTATGTCCATTATGTACTGTCACTTATGTCTGTTATTTCTCCTATTCATAAATGCACATTGTCATTTGATACTTTAAACCTCACTGTATATAGCACATTCTTGTATCGATAAGTAATGTCTATATTTTACTGCTTGCAGATTGTTTTTCTAGTACAGCTGTTTTCGGTTATTGTATGTCCATACTGTCATTTTAATAGTTACATTTTTCTGTTTTGTATAAAACTGCCTATTTTGTTACAGATCTTTTCTCCCCAGGTGTTATTTGTAAAGGGGGACACCACAGTCCAGTCTGACTACTCAGTGAGCAAAATCAACATATAAAAAATAATAAACATCACCCTGCTTTGTAATATGCAGTGGTAAATCATGTGTGTTTCTGAGCATAATGTACTCTGTTGCAAGTGGTAGGAAAGTTTTACATGAAGCATTTTAAAATCACTGAGGAATATGAGCCATGTTTTGTCTTGTCCATTATCAAAGACTGTGGACATTAGAGAACAGCATATGTGGGTACATTAATCCCTCTTTGCTAAATGCTTTCCTCACAGGATATTCTGTGCATTGTCCTGGGCACATAGTCAGCCAATGTGATTGAAGTGTCATTTGTGAAGTTTCATGTGCAAATCTGTATATGTTCATTCCCTGTCAGTGTTCTGAACTGATCCAAGGCTACTGTTATATATAGAATATGATTTCCTTGTTTACAAACATGCTGTGGTATGTTTCTTTTGAGTTGCTGGCTCATCATAAAATGGAGTCCTTTTTCTGGGATGTGATGCGCATGTATTTGAAAAGTTCCTGTTTCCATTTAGAAAAATAAAGTTGCTGCACATGGCATCGGCAACATTTACACTGTGCTTGTGTGTAAAGGACAGGGGATAGTGATCTGTGTCTACCTGAAAAACAAAATTGTTATCCCTCTTCGATGTTTGTGTTTCTATCATAGAGTGGTGCTATGACTCTGATTTCTAGCATTTCCAGAGTGAGCTGTGTTGTTAGATTTAGGTCTGGTTTACATTTAGAGGACAGCGTAGTCCTGACATGCATAGTGCTGCCTCTTTATGTTTAGTTGACTGATTTATGCATGCATGTGTGTAGGTATGTTTGTGATATTGAACTATAATCATGTTATTACCTTCAGCAATTCTCTTTGTAGCTCTTACCATCTGTGATGGTGCTGTCCAGCCTACAAATCTGACAGCAATTTTCTGGATAGTCCTGAGAGCATGTTATCAAGCTAGTTTATGCGAAGTAAAAAAGTTACTATCATTTATTAGAAAAAAATAAAGGTTAAAATCTTGAATTATTTCAGAATAGCTTTAAGAAAAACTTTTCGTATTGGTTATGTAAAGGTCCTCTCTCTTTGGTGTATAACACAATCATGGATTAGGTTCTACTTTAAAGTCTTTGTGTACAGAGCATCAGTTCTCCAATCTCTCAGCTTTCAAACTAATAGCAAAAGACCATCAAAATCAGTGGGAGTTCCGAAATCATAGCACATGAAGCTTGTTCATTTAAATTCTTGCACTTTGGAGGTGGGGAGGCATAATATCAAAAGTTGCCTGTTGGGGGGCATGGCCTATAAAATGAGGACCCTTAGAATTCTAATAGATGCACAACATCAGTTTTCCAGTAATTAACCCTTACTTGTGAAAAGTTACCCACGTGCACTTCCGTAATGTACAAAAGAGTCAGGTGGTAACAGGAGTCTGGATCTCTTAACTGCTAGAGCAACCATTTAAAATGGGGCTGGGATCAGAGATATGCTAGGAGCAATTTGTGAGGTAGAGATGAATGGCTTTTGAGCGAGTGCATAACTACTGAGTTGTAAGATAGAGAAGCGGATTGTAAAGTATAGTAGAGTAGCAGTAAACAGATGGAAGGATATTGAGATGAAAGCTAAAATAACATAGTGAAGTAAGCTGGAGGAAGTGTGTAAGAAAATTTAGCAAATGAATAAATGAAAAAGTAAGCAGGGGTGGATATTGATGGTTCTTGGATAAAGAGTGGGTTTCCGGAAAAGAAGTAGTTAAAGGCTGTTAAGAATTGCTTCATGACAGCAGATATTTAAGGCATTTGAAGGATGAGGTTTAATGCATATTAAGGCACTGACATATTACTCTTATACATGGCATAAACATGACTGTTTCCATTAGAGTGCAAGCACTTTGCAGTTCCTCTTAAACATTCAATAGACTATTTTGTATGTCTGGACACCAGAGAGAAAGTGTGCACCTATCATTTCAAGAGTCATGTTGTGCAAAAATAATTTTGATGATGTGAAGTATTTTTTCTAGATAAAACTGTTGTAAAATGTTTCACACAGCTGAACATAATGTGGACTGCATTGTTAACATTGTCACACCACTTGAGAAAGTTTTAATTAGCAGGATCAAAATGGGAAAAGCTTATGAAATTTATTTTGACCCTGGAAAGTAAAAAATTGAATCCTTATTCCGTTGTACTGAAACTCTTCTGTAAAAATGTTTCAAAATCTTGATTTTTACTCTCAACAGCCTTGTAAGTTTCTGAAATTAGGCAGCTGCCTGCCCCACGGCAGTCTGTGTGTATAAAACTAAATATTAACTTTATTTATACACAGTGTTTTCCATGCAATTATCGTTACACAACTTTGCTCGATCCACAGTTTTATACATATCTTTATTTCTGCTGTTTTTATTGAGAAAGGCAGCCAGTTTCTCGAAACTGAAAATGCTTGTTTATGCTACAGTACATCGCACTCCTTTCTTGCATAGCATTTATAAAATCCCCTTTGCCCTTGGCATGTAACGAGAGTTGTGTAATTGGCTCTGCCAAGACTTTGATACTCCAGGAATTTAAAAAGACATGCTTTGCTGATTATCAATTGAAATATGCTATTAGATGAGCGTGTACTTATTTCTTGCATTCCTTCACTAAACGGGCTTATCTGTTCAGTTATGAAGCTGTGAAACTGAGATACAGCAACTGTAAAAAGAAAGGTACAACTCTCCACTATCTGATAAGGCAAATACTGCCATGACTTAAATCTGCCAGTAACATGTGCAATACATTTGTCCTGGTCCCCTTCAATTAACACACAATACCAAATGACATTTGACGACCTTTATTAAATTTCCATAACATAGCTTTTTTCACCAAATTCATTAATTACAACTATTCATAATATAACTGATTCTAAACACAGCATTAACATCCTTGTTCATAGGTTCATACTAGGCTAGCTGCCCTAGGGCATTTATAAGCCTAGCCAGAGTGTGTTTGGCTTTTGCCACCCATTTTAAATGAATTTTGCTATGCCCTTTTTTGAGGTTAGTATACTGTGCCTCTGTCTAACAGTGACACAGAAGTGATACCCGGGGTAAACCTACTATCTCCCATCCACTCATCAAGATTCCTCTTGAAGAGAGTCAATGAGGGACTCTGCCTAACCTGGACTGGGATTTTATTCCAGAGTGAAGGGAGCCTCTGGGTTATTATGAATCTGTCCCTCCAGCATGTCCTATTTATTTCAGTGCTGAGGTTCAAGTCTCTCGAGCGCATAGCTTGATGGGATTTGGATTTTCTGAGGTGCAGCATGTCCATTAATTCCGGGTTGGACATGGCTTTATATGTCAGGCACAGATCGCCTCTGAGCAGGCGGTATGCCACTGAGTATAGCTGGAGTTTCTTTAACCGGGCAGCATATGGCATCTGTTTGAGCCCTTTGATCCTCTTGGTGAGGTACTTTTGGGGTCTTTCCAGTTGCTGCAGGTGTCTGGTAAAGTATATCCCAAAAGGGGCATTGTACTCCATTATGGGCCTGATGAGGGATGAGTAAAGAGGCATGATGACCTCCCCTGATCTAGATGTGAATCCCTTCATGATTAAGTGGGCTATATAAAATGTTTTTCTAACCACTTTGGCCACGTGGTTGTCAAATGAGAGATTGCTATCAACTTGGGTCCCCAGGTCCCTAATTACTTATTCCGTACTTAATGGATTACCACCTATGTGGTAATTTGTGGGCACTTTGATTTTGCCAAAGGGGATGACTATACACTTTTTGGCGTTTAACTTCAGGCCATGGCTCTGGCACCAGTTGTCTGTTTCTATGAGGCCCTTTTGTAGGATGCTTGTGTCGCCTGGAGCGTCTATTATGACGCCCAGTTTGCAGTCATCTACAAACTTGGTCAGCCACAGTCCTTCCGTGTTAGCCTGTACCTCCAAGAAATATATACCGAACAAGAGGTCCCAGGACTGAGCCTTGTGGGACGCCACTTCTAACTGGTTTGGAGTCTGACATGGCTCCAGCAATTCTAACCATGTGGGTTCTGTCCTGGAGCCAGTTTGCAACCCATCTAGTGACATAGGGGTTTATATTTAAGCTGGTGAGCTTATCTATAATGCCCGAGTGGGGTATTGTATCGAAGGCTTTTGCAAGGTCCAAGTAGGCTGTGTGGACCACCTTCCCCTCGTCAATGGCCTTGGTGACTGTTTCAAAGAAATCGACCAGGTTTAAGAGGCAGGATCTGCCCTTAACAAAGCCGAACTGGGTAGGATCCAGTGTCTTTAGGTCCCCAATATCTTTATTTATGAGGTCCATGATGATCCTTTCCATAGCTTTGCAGACCAAGCTAGTCAAGCTTATGGGGCGATAGTTTCCAGGATCCGTTGAGGCACCACCTTTGTGGAGAGGGACCACTGTTGCTGTACGCCACTCTTTGGATACATATCCTGTAGTAAGGCTGAGATAGAACAGTTGTTTTATGTTTGGGTTTAGTTCTTCTTGGAGTTAATGTGGGAAGCAGCCCGGGACACCATCTGGTCCCATTGATGCTGTGTTTTTTGCTTTGGAGAGGGCGGCTCTTACCTGAGCATCTGAGATGACAGGGGGGCAGCACTCTGCTGGGATAGATATTTGCCCTTTTGGTGGGGAAGGGGAGGAGAAGTTTGCGCTGAACCTGTCAGCTAGGATGTTGGCAATGTCTGTGGGTTCGGTGTATTTTTTGTCATTTTGGACTCATTCTGAGCATATCTGGGAATTCCCACCCAGGTTCCTAACATAACTAAAGAAAGCCTTGTGATTATCCTTACTGTCCTGTGCAATTTTTCTCTCGAAGCTGGCTTTAGACGATTTTATGAGTGCCAGTAGTTTTTTGCTAATACTGATCAGAGATGCCTTCCCTTTTTGGGATTTTGCTCTATCATGTAGTAGCTTCCTCCTTCTATTGTATAGTTTGTTTATGGCTGGGGTCCACCAGACAGGACGCCTAACTTTGGAGGATTGTGTTTTGGTTTTATGTGGGATTGCATGATCCATGCATTCCTGAAGGTGTTCATAGAATGCGTTTATAAAGGATTCTATGGTCTGGGCCGTATTTTCCACAGGCCTGGGGGCTTTGAAGGATTCCACCTCAGTTTTGAGGAGTGTGAAATTTGCTTTAGAGAAGTTTTTCACTGTGGTTTTCTGGGCAGGGGCTGGGGTCGGGATGTGAATATCTAGTGAGATTAGTTTATTGTCTGATCTTACCAGTGAGGGATACACTTCTGGTCTGGAGCATAGAGTCCCCATGTTGGTGATGATCAGGTCCAGTATGTTTTCCCCTCTTGTGGGAGTGGCAACAAGTTGTTCCATAGCATTTGAGTTTATAAATTCTAGGAACCTTTGGGCTAGGGTGTTGGAGCTAGAGTAATGCTCCCAGTCTACGTTAGGGTAGTTGAAGTCGCCCAATATAATGGTGTTTGGAGAGACCTTCATATTTTCCAGCATTCTCAGGAAGGCCGAGTGGGGTTCCTGGGTTTGGGAGGGTGGTCAGTAGCAGGCTATAAACTGGAAGGCAGTTTTACCCACTGTTAGTTGCACATGGATAGTCTCTGATGCTTCGTGCTGTGCCACCAACCTGGAGGTGTTGGTATCTTTGACGAATATTGATACTCCCCCTCCTTTTGTGGTGCAGTCCAAGTTTTGGGGCTGAAAAACATGGTATGAGGTATAATCTGGTAGTGCTGGGGTGCTCTCGAAAGCCTTGAACCAGGTTTCTGTTACTGCACAGATATCGATGTTCTCCATGCTAAGGAGAGTTTCGAGTGCGTGCATCTTGAAGTTTAGACTTCTGGCATTGAGTAGCATTACTCTTAGTTTCTTATCTCTTGTGATACCTATGGAGGTGGGTTTGTCTTTTGAGCCTTGCCTAAAAAAGGCACTATGGGGGTGGCAAGAGCCTTTGCCAATATCCGAAAGCCCAGGGGTGACTGGTACAAGCCGTCCCTAGCGAAGCATCGTGGCTTGTAGAGCATGTCATCCCAGGCAGACAGGCATTGGATCCCCTTTGAATGACACCAATACTTAAGCCAATTGTTGAAATTCATCATCTTGTCTTCATATTGTGGCATCATTCTTGGTGAGGGTAAGATGCTACTCAAGGTCAGGGTCATACCGGCCTGGGCTACATGCTCAGAGTGCTCCTCTGTCTCTTTTCATGTAGTCCAGGGAGGTACGTCTCGGGTCATTCACACCAGCATGGACAATGACTGAGTCATATTTGTACTTGCCTTGGATTGACCTGAGTGCTTGTGTTATGTGGCGGATCCTATCACCCGACAGGCAGCTCACCGTGACCTTCTCCTTGTTCAGCCTGGTGAGCGGGACGTCAGTGTGCCTGACTATAGTCACCTATTACAAGTGTATCAGGTGTGTTGTTTAGCCTTAAGGGCTGTGACTGTTTGGCACACTGGCTTTATGAGCTATGTGTTGCATGTGTTTGGTTTTGGGGTAGCGGTTGCTTTGGTGTCTGCTTTGGAGGTCTCTGCTGCTTAGGCAGATTTGTATTTAGAGCCTCCGAGTATGTTTTCGTGTGTTTGTGTTTGGTTTGCTGTCATGGTAGGTCTATGTGAAACTGGAATTGTAGTGGGTGCGGTTTCCTTCTCCTCCTGACTGGTTACACCAGTATTCAGTTGAGAGAGCTTAGCCTCCAGTTTGGCTATATGGTTGCATCTCTCACATGTGTTGGAATTTGTTGGGAGGAGGAGAGGGTTGTCTGTGTACATGAGGCAGTTGTAACATTGCCTCAAGATTCCCAGATTCACCAGCTGGACCAGAGAGGAGATTGACAACTGACCTTTGGACATGCTAGAATAGTATTGGAAATTCCTTTATAATTGAAAACAAGGGCCAATGGGGAACAAAGTACTCAAGGGGAGTTTGTGAGAGTGTAGTGCTTTTAATTTTTTAGTGCTGACTTATATAATTGCTTTAGTAAGCAAGTGCCAGGCTTTAGAGTGTGAATAGGGTGCTTATTATGAGAACTAGATCAGTTCTAAGGGAAAAAGTGAAGAGCAGACTTTGTGGAGCCGAGAATGTTTTAAACCCAATTAAGCGGTGCTGCCCAATTCTGCGTTATGTGCAAAATCGCGCAAAGCCGTGCTAAAGCGGGTTTTATACAGGGGGACTTGAAAGAGCTAGAAATTCGCCCAAAACGGCCAATAGACTACCAGATTCTTGTGCTGGGAACACTCCTCCAGGGATAGATAGGATGCTCCAAGCTCCCCACTGCCACTGGTGAACAAAGAAGCCTCCCTTTATCCAAGAAAGGAAATGGGCAACACAGGAACTTTCCAAAAGTCTAGAATACAGCAAAGCCTGTATTTGGACTACTCTAGGTCAGGAAAGACAACAAACAGCAGGAAAATGCAATAAATATGTAACACAGGTTAGCACACTTAGTGTGTAGCCTCAACAGGTAAATGCAACAAACAGGACAAACTTTAAATTACAAGCACAAAAGTGCACTAAAGCTGGCTTTAAAGCAGGGGGTTAGAAAGAGATAGGAAATGGCCCAAAACGGCCAATAAGCTACAGGTCACTGGGCTGGAACAGGGCAGCGCACCTTCTCACCCTGCCCAACAAGCAGGGTCCATACCTTTGCTCGCTTACTTTACTTATGAAGCAACGTCCCAACTCACTCCATACACCATCCATTGAATTACCTTCCACCAAATAAGCAGCATCCTTACCTCAGCTTGCTTATCTGTTTAGCAAGCTTCCTCCAGCTGCTCTTTTTCCTTTTCCCAGATCCTTGCAATGAACAGACACCAGAGAGGGAGCAGAAGAGGGCAAGTCTATCCCTCTTCTCTGCCAACCAGCCTGACCAGGATGTTCCCCCTCCCTTCTACCCAAATTTGTTCAACCCACTACTTCCCCTAAAGGGAAGGGTCGAGACAAACATCATTCAGTATACCCATCATCTGTAAGGCAGCTTAGAATCCAGCCATAAACCCCACCTTGCCATACCATCACTGAAACAAACTCGAATGAAACTAAAAGTAGGATTACCATGACCCCACTGTACCACCGGAACATCCACACCAAGGGAATACATACCCTTTCAGCCCACTACCTTCAAAGGTGAAATTGTGTCTCATCCTGAACGAATTGACAACCTATAACCACAACAAAAAACACAAACTATAACCCTTTGAACTCAAATTGACACCCAATCAAAACAACTAGTATTAATTCTCACTCCCAGGACCCTGTCAACTGTAGCATATCATCTTAGCCCACCAAACTACCCAGTTCTGGATGTGCAGTAAACTCGATTACTGTAGAGAATAGTCTAATTGCAAAACTTTAATGTCCTAACACTAAATGCCAGAAAACCAACACCCCTTCACCTGGTTCCTAAAAGCTCACCTATGCCCAACAATGAAGTACTCTACCTGCCCAGCCATAAACACCCCCAAATTTACTCATTACCAAATGACAATCCGAACTAGACTCCAAGCCACCCCACTTGGAACCTCAATTCCCCCTGCTCGCTTCTTCCTAGCAATCGTCCTAGCTAGAACACTCAAACTACTAACCATCCTTAACGACTGCTTGTCCCTGACCTTTCCTCTCAAAGGCTCTCTTCCCTTATGTTACCTAAACCTCTAGCAAGGAATTAAAACCAGACCTACAGTAGCCATAACCTGCAATCAAGCTGCCTTTAAACCTTCTTGCTCCTGTGTAAATAATGCACCCAGTTTCTAAATTTACCCCAACACCGACACCTACCTACCTACCATACTTCCTAAAACCCCACTTACAAAATTCACCCAAACCACCAGTGACTTGATGCTTGTGCTACTCTGTAAAACTTTAACCTGGTATGTGACATTACCACGTCTACTCAAGGGACAAATTTGTCACCCTAAAGATACCACCCACTAGGAAAACTCAGGCATCTGTTAAATTTACTGGAAACCTCGTTATCCAATGATCCCAAAAGCAACCCAGCCTCAAATGTTAAATCTATCCCACCTAGGTTTTATCCCAAAATTCCTTTAACTGCTAACTAACAATGCTGTAACATACCCCTAATTTCCTTGATCATCCCTGCAGCCACAATAATCTTAAAACATACAAACTTACAAGCCTGAATGGGCATCTGGAATCATGTCATTACCTGTAACCTCACTGCTTCCCAAGCCAATGATCAGAACTGACAACAGCAGCATCCTCTGTCCCATCACTTCCTCAGGCCCACCAGTCTGTGCTGAACCGTCTGTGACTGCCATTGCAAAACACTCCAAGTGGTGAAAGATCCATCCTAGCCCTGCCATCTGCAAAGAAAAATTAAATGCAAGTCATATGAAATGGCAACGTTCTACCACAACCTAACCCCTTTCATCTACCTGCCCCAGCTGTCCTCCAGCTTCACCATACACCACTCAAACCACTAAACTCCCTCTCTGACAGTTCAACTCATAACCCATGAAACACACTCAAAACTCCCTCTAATTTTGTCCACTTCTGAGCACAGGGAATTAAGTTTATATGTAACCCTCTCTATCCCCTTTAACAACTGAGAATGTTAACTGATAACATATCGATTGTGTCATCACCCTAAAATATTTAATAATTGAAGTAAGTACCATCCTGATTACCTTCCTGAGCTGCTCCCCCAACCATGCCCCCCCCCCACTGACATCACCATGACTGTCCTAAAACCCACCCATGCCATGCTGCCCCGGCTCACTGAACATTTCCCCTAAGCCTACCACAGTACGGCTAGAACAAGGAAAATGGTCCATGAGTTAAGTCTCCTGCTATGAGCTGTCCATCACAGTCGGCAACATCTCCATGCCTGTAACCAATGCGGTGACATGAACTTTATGAAGAAAAAAAAACTGCATGATGTAGCTTCTACTGCCGAGCACAGCATGTTGTAGATACCTAGGGTTGGACTAAACCTGCAGAATCCCCCCATGTGCTCAGCTTCTGCAAGAGAAAACAAAATTAAATTGAATAATCTAACCTATGTGAACACATTTAAGGACACCCCCCCTGACCGCTCTCAATGAATTCACCTTCTTGCCACATCCAAGAGGCTAATACATCTCAGTCTCGCACGATGAAATATCACCACATTTCCAATTGCTAAGCATTATGTGTTTATTTTTTGACAAACAATATAGCTTAACTGCCCTGTGACCTTACCCATCACCATTGTTAATAGGGTGATATATAAACCTGTTGTCTGTGGCCCACTGCATAGACCGCTTCACCCCAACCTTCTTCCTGTAGTCCTCTAGGAATAGACTGTATATAGCTGTTAGTGAATCAGACAGCTCTCAACAACCGTAAACCAATCCAGAGATGACAATGGCCACTTAGTATTAAGCTGACATCTACAGCATAAGGGAATGTGGATTAATAAATGTCTCTGCAACTATAATCACTGTGCTTATGTAGTAAGTGTAAGTCACCGATTCCGTTAAACCTTAAGAACCACACAGTTACTTAGTTTTAGTCACATGCAAACACATGTATGCCTAATCTGCAGATGCTGATCCTTGACAAGGAGGCCTCTACCCACGTCCCTATGCATAAGTTCCTATTTCTAGTAATGGCTCCACTGTCTACCATTCATACCTCCTTTAATAACTAATGGGCAAAATTACAAAATAGAAAAACAGAATTCTGACAGCTTCCGAAGCACTCATTAATCCAATCTTACACTATATTTGCCCCATCAAAATCCTAAATCAGGGGCACTTTAAAATATCAGTACCATTAACTGGAGACATCAGCAACATGAGAGCATACAAATTAATATACACTTTCTGAAGTAAAAGCAATCTACAAGTCCTATTACTGCCTCCATTCATTATTTTTAAATCACCCCTTTCCCTGCAAAAGTTATTAGCTTTAGAAGTGATTAAGGAGAAGGGGATACATAATATCCCTGAAAATCAGGGACAGTTGCGAGGTATGAATGTTAAGTAAACTGGACCTTCTGACACAATCTGCACTACCCGCCCTTCCCTTAACGTCCAACAGAACTCCAGGCCTGCACGAAAATGAATGACACTACAGTGCCCCACAGCCCATGAACAATACCCTGTAGCCATAAGTATAAGCTTGACCCAAATAGTCAACCATGCCTGCCCTCTCAAACCTCCCTAGGCCAAAATAGGTCATCCAAGCACACTGACAGCATGTACTTGTTCAAGATTAGTCTACACTATTACACAATTTTTTTTTTTTTTTTTTAATACATACGGTACCCCAGTGCCTGCTCCCCAAAGGGCATCCACAGGCCAAACACATACACACTCAACTGGCAAACCGCCAGAAACCACCATCAAAAGTATTCACCATCTTTGATCCACGTCAGCATGAATTCCCAGCTGACTGGTACCCCTCTTCACATCCCCGAGTCACTGCCATGACCCGAAACCAGCCTGCAGCTTATGAAAATGTATCCACGGACCCAATCAGCCACTGCCAAACAACCTCACTCCCTGCAAATGCCAAAACTGCTTCCGTAACTAAACCAGTATGTAATATTGACAAGTGATAGTTTGCTAATTATCCCAGAATAACATAATAAGAAATAAAATAAGGCCTGGTCTGGAGCAGTAAGATTTCTGCCAGGGCATAACATAAATCATACAAGCCTGGCATCCCATGTTTGCCGACAAATGTTTGCTATGCTACTTTCTGCCCCTCATGAATGTTTGGCCTCTTCATTCCCCATCACTAAAGTCAGAGAATCTATTTTTAAAACAAAAAAATAAGGCAATTTAAATCTATGATTGTATGTGTGTGTATTATATATATATATATATATATTTTTTTTTTTTTATATATGGAATCTGCATGTACTGTGCTATGTAACAGACTTTCACCTCCCTAAACATTAACTAACTGAACAAATATAATGTTTAGGTTTTCTTGCAGTTTTCTTAGTTTGGAAGCTTTCATCTCTGCCTGACTACCAGTTCTGTTAAAAATAGTATGCCATTCCAATGGGAAAAGAAGAAAAAATAAATAAAAAAAATACTGTAGAATAATTGAACAGCTGCAACAACATTTACAAGGCTGTATTCTACACACACACATTATTTCTGCCTGATCGTTAAACAGTGTGTGTTAAACATTTGTGTTGTATTTTCTTTAAATTGGCACTTTTTCTCAAGAAATATCAAACACAGCACATCCCCTTATGCGTAGTTGGCTCACAAGGGAAGATGGTTCATTAGACCTGCAGGGGAATTGGCATACTACACGTGTAGCATTTACGTCTTATTTTTGTGTGCGCGCGGACGCGCTTGTGTGAGGAAACAATGCGTGGGCCTGCCTGTTAGCACTGCGTATGAGCAGTGTGGACCTAACTACGAACTAATTCAGTCAAAGCTCGCAAAAGTGGCATAATAAATTGCCCACCAATAACACTTCACTTCCTGTCACATCCCAGAACTACCGCACCCACTTCTCTAACCTAGGATTCAACTATTTCAAACACCGTGGAATTGTTTTATTTAAATGCTCCAGTTGTAAGTCACAATTCTTTTAACATGATTAGAGCTTTCATTGTATTTGATAAACAGTTTTCTTTTAAAGGTACATTCAAGGTTGCTGTTTGACAGTCCCTGTGTCAGCACACGCCTCACAGCAGTGCCTGGGAAACCCCTCCGATTAGTGGCCTCCTCACACAAGAAAAACATCCACCAAAGTGTCAGACTTCACCATACTGTTTCACATGCATGTAGGGTGTTTGAACAGACTTTTACCCTACCTGCAATATTAAAAGCAGAATGTCTTCTGAAATAAAAAGCATCAATCGCTAGTTTTTTAATAATACTGCCAGAAAAGTAAAACTAGTGTAATAATGGGGAAGTCAGGACAGTTGAGGTACGCCTCAACTCGCACACCCAGCACCACTGCTCATGCAAAGCAAAACCACTGCACGTCACCACTTTCCAACCCATGAAAGAACCCAGGAAAATGCCACTCTCTGCAAAGCACACAACTAAGAAAAGACCTGAGCCAGACTGCCTACATCATCTCCAATACACCCAGACATCTCTACGTCAAACATCCGTGCTGAAAACAAATCTGAGCACAGAGCCACCAGGACCAAAACAACCTATTTTCTCTACCCGCACACTTCTCCATTTCCAATTCCTGACTAAAAGTAGTCCAAGGCCTACCTGCACCATAGTACCCACAGGTTGTCATGGACGTAACACTTGCAGTAGCAAGTTCATGCCAAAATGTGATTGCTTAACCCAGCTACACTAGACTAAACCTCTTAAGCCCCTCCCCATCTTATCTCATTTCCTCCCAACCATCCCTGCCTCCACTTAACCCTTTCACTTCCCCACTTAACTCCTCCTACTAACCTAACCCCTCTCCCCATGACGATGTCCCAGGACAACTTGGTTTGTTGCCAAACTTCACTTAGCAGCTGGTCTGCTGTCAATTTACCACTTTTTAAAAAATAAAAATAGCTTCATGACACCAAGTACTCACATTTAATATGAAGCGCACGTAACCAGGAGCATAATAAACTGGACAGCAAATATTAATGCTCTGTTTTACTTTTACTGGTCTTGTGTTACAATACTGTCTAAAGATGCATTCATAATTATTTATTTTTATTTATGTACTTGCTAGTGTATTTGTCAACTCTCTGATTTCAAAGATTACACTTGATTTTGCCTGATAGCTTTGCCTGCTTCCAGTAAAGTTATTGGCTTTCTTGCAAATCCTTGATTTCAATTGTTAAACAAATACAGACCTTTGAAGTGCAGATATCTTAACCTTCAGAAAGAGCTTAAATGCAAAATCTGTTTCTGTAGCAACTAAGTATGCAAGATTAAATGAAATATTCAAAATCTAAAATTAATTTTGGTGCTTTATCATTATTTTTCCTTTGTTTATGATTTCTGACTTGAGGGTTAGACCTTTGGCTTCTAGTCATAAAACAAAGGTGTATGTGTGGGTGTTTATAGGTTCATAGGTGTGGCCTTGGGGCCTTTACAGTCCTAGCCATAGGATTAACCTAGGATCATGCCTCCCGACCTTAGTTCCCCGTGCCTCTGTTGAGCAGAGTCACTGGAGTGATCCCCAGGGTGAATTTTCTATTTCCCATGTACTCCTCAAGATTTCTTTTGAGAGGGCCAGTGAGGTGCTCTATTTGACACGTATGGGAAGTCTATTCCATAGCATGGGCAGTCTCTGGGTTATGAACCTGTCCCTCCAGCACGTTCTGTTGATTGTGGTAAGGAATTTGAGGTCTCTGGAGCATCTGGTGTGGAAGAATTGGGATTTCTTTAGCTGTAGCATTTCTAACAGAGCTGGGTCAGACATGGCTTTCTAAGTCAAGCAGAGATCGCCTCTATGGCGATATGAGGCAGAGAATAGCTGGAGTTTTTTGAGTCAGTTCATAGAATCCTCTTTGAGGTACTTTTGCAGCCTCTCCAGTTGTTGTAGGTGTCTAGTGAGGTACATGACAAATGGGGCATTGTACTCCATGATTGGCCTAATGAGGGAAGAGTAGAGGGAGACGGTGACCTCTTTCTTCCTGGATGCAAAACCCTTAGTAATGAGATGACACACAGAAGGACTTTCTGACCACAGTGGCAATGTGGTAATCAAAAGAGAGGTTGCTGTCAACCTGTCTTCCCAGTTCTCTTATAATACCTTCTGTGTTCAGTGGACTACCATTGATGTGGTAATTCATGGGAACTGGGTTTTTCCCATGTGTATCTTTGTGAGAATAGTAGCGTGGATAACTCTTGTGCATAAAACTGTAGCCAATGTCTCATTAATCCATATATAAACCTACTCCCCGCAAATTATCTACACATCTGCATAATAGTTATTGTGGAAAACTGCAATACAGTGTTTATGATGGCCAATTTTAACGTGCTTCCCTTTGTATTCTTTGAGCTGCTATATTTCTTTTTCTGTTCATGCAGATACTCATCATAGCATTAATTTTTTCTTCTGCATTAGGTGGCTCATTTTCCTCAGTGTGCCATTTTGTGCAAATTGGGTATAAATCAGTAAGTAATTAGGAAGGTTTAATGATTGAGATGTCCTTCAAGGTTAAAAGTGAGGACATTATTCTGGCAACAGGAAAGTTAACAGCTGGAGTTGATCTGGATTCAGGGCTTGGGCCACTGCTGTTTAATATCTTCAAATCTGACTTTCCTACTCAAAGTACTAAAACATTTAGTATCTTTGCTGATGGTAAAAAATAGGGTCCATCATTAATTTGGTAACTGATCAAGCTCCACAACTGGAGCATTTGGATACCCTTTACACTTGGACGCGAAGTAAGAACAAGAGGTTTAATGCCAGTAAATCTTAAGTATAATCTGTGGTTGTAATATCATTACCCATGTTTTACATATGCTCTATTATATAATGAGAGCAAGTTTTGGGATTTAGGATTATTAGTAGTTACCAATTAAGACATGAGGACAATCTGTCATTGAGAAGTATGCAGTCATTGGCATTTTGCACAATATATCAAGTCCTGATGAAATTGTTTTAATTCCTGTTTATAAGGTTATTGTAGGGAATTATTAAATGCTGAGGAGATGCTTGTGTTAATTGTTCTTGGATAACTGGAAAAATCAGAAGTATCATACAAACAGATTTATATGTCCAACTTATGTTAACTGTTTAGAGTAACTGTCCCTGTATTCAGAAGGGTACAGGTTACTCGGAGGCGATGATATAATTATGTACAAATACACAAATGATGCTCTTACATTAGCTCCAATTGGTATGCATATAAAACAACCTAGTTATGGTACTAGGAAATGATACATTTCTTCTGAACAATTTAGTTTATAATACAATTTTGGAAAAAATATTGTCATCCGAGGGCTGTTAGATTATGGAATAAATTACCACTAGGGATTAAAAAAGGCCTTTAGTCGTGATATGTTCAAAGGTGATTTAAATAGTTTGGTGACAGGCTTGTGGAGTTCTTGGTAGGAGCAAACTTATTTTTGGTCTCCGAGGTTCATAGTTTGTGCCATATTTAAAACTGGATTGAACTTTGAATGCAAAGTTGTCTTCTTAAAATTTGATGTATTTTAGTGTGAAATATATGACTGGACTTTGCAGTATTCAAGTTTTTCATTCAGCTAAAAGAGGATTGAATTTTTTTTTTTTTAATTTTAAAAGCTTGTATATTATATCTGTGTGTGTGAGCTTATGCTCCTGTGATTGTATGTGGGAAGTAGAAAATGTTGTAGTATTAAGGCTTCGTTCTTATCTTTGTCCAGTTTTATTATTTACACTTTCACTTGCCTCCTTCCTTCTTCCTGTAGCAGCAGTACACGTATACATGTTGGAGAACAGTATAGCATGCAGTGTTTTACGGTTATGTTGCAAATGGCCACCTGGCACTGTGCACCGCATACTGCTATTGGCCTTTTTCATTTGTATTTTCTTTCCATGTTTCAGTACCGATTTCCATGTTCATTTCTTACAGAATGCAAATTTGTAGTGCTCTGAATCTAGGATCTTCTGTTTTGATTTCATTCTAAATATGTATCACTAAGGTCTTGAATAAACTTTTCAGATTCTCCGCACCATAACTCTGTTGCACTTCCTTGAATGGCTCTTGTAGCTAGTAGATTGTTTAAGATTTTATTATATTTACTTGCATGTATTATATTTACTTGCATGCATACTTAAGAGGCAGTGGAGTCCTATGTCCACACTCATCACTTAGGTTATTAGTTGAGAGGCTGCCAAAAAATACCGTGCACACTTCAGGAGTTATTTTGTTTACCCTGATTTATGTAGAGTGCTAAAGCTTAGTGCAAAACTGTCTGCTCTCACTTCTGTTGAGCAATTTGCACAACTTAGTTAAGAATCAAATATAGCGCCCTTTGTAGGAGGTCATGACCTTATACTGGATGATAAAATGTAGTACATATTTTCATTTGCTAATTGACTTTGACTGTAAACTGGCTTAAACATGAGTTATCTTTATATGTAACCATTTCATAGCTTTTTCCTCCACTCATGGGATTTTACTGTTTTGCAACAGTTTCTTCCTTCTCTTGTAGAGTTTGTTTATGGCAGGGGACCATCAGATTGGCTTCCTTTTTTTGGAGGATAGCATCTTGGTTCTGTGTGGATAGCACAATCCATGCACTCATGTATGTGCTTATAGAGTGCATCTGTGTAGGATTCAGCAGTTGTTACTGTATGCAGCTTTTACCTGCATAGATGTGATTACAGGGACTCTGCATTCTTCCTGTATAGATATGGGCCTTTTAGGGGGTCGGGGGGGGGGGGGTAAAGTTAGCACTGAACCTATCTGCCTGGATGTTGGCAATATCAGTTGGTTCTGTAATTTACTTGCCGTTGTGCTGTAACTTGGAGCAGATCTGGTTGTTGCCATTGAGATTCTTGATATAGCTATAGAATGCATTGTGGTTGCTCTTAGAATCAGTGGCAATTTTGTTTTCGTAGCTAGTTTTCTTACATGCACAGTCCCTATAATCACATCTATGCAGGTAAAAGCTGCATATTCTAAAACCAAAAACAGCATCCATGTGGACTGGACAACATCCCAGGCTGCTTTTTACATGAACTGCAGAACAAACTGGCTCCCTATGTTCAAACATAGTCTCATGTCAGGCTTTGAGCCCACTGAATGTCGCACAGCAACATTTATCCTACTCCACAAAGGGGGAGCCACCACTGATCCTGGGAACTCACCCTATTAGTCTGACAAGCCTGGTCTGCATGGCCATGGAAAGTATCATCATGGATCTCATAAACAAAAAGATTGGTAACCTCCAAACTCTAGACCCCATCCCCACCCATGGTTTGTGATAGACAGATCATGCCTTCTGAACCTGATCGAATTTGAGGCAGTCACAAAGGCCGTAGATGAGGTTAAGGTGGTTCACACAGCCTATCTTGACCTCG
This sequence comes from Protopterus annectens, assembly GCF_019279795.1. NCBI lineage: Eukaryota > Metazoa > Chordata > Ceratodontiformes > Protopteridae > Protopterus > Protopterus annectens. The sequence continues at coordinate 737,255,878 of NC_056750.1, read as the reverse complement.
ACAAAACTTTCAACACCATCCCCCATTCTGAAATTATAGCTAAGCTCACTAAACTAGGTATAAATCCCTATGTCACAAGAAGGGTTGCCAAATGGCTCATTGACAGAACCCACACTGTAAAAGTTGCAGACTCCAAACCTGACTTCATACCAGTGACAAGTGGAGTACCACAGGATTCAGTCCTGAGACCTCTCGTTTGGTATCTATTTTCTGAAGTACAGGCTAAAACAGAAGGCCTCTGGCTAGCAAAGTTTGCAGATGACTGCAAACTAGTAACCATAGTAGAGTCCCCAAATGATGTGGACATCCTACAGAAGGGCCTTACTGAGGCAGATGCCTGGTGTCCGAGGCATGATCTCAATCTCAATGGCAAAAAGTGCAGTGTCATCCCCTTTGGTAAAAACACTGTAACCATGAACTTCCACATAAACAGCAGTCTACTTAACGCCAAATGTGTGATAAGAGACCTTAGGACCCAGGTGGACAGTAGTCTCTCCTTTGATCACATTGCCACAATAGACAGGAAATCCTATGCGACGCACCTCATCACAAAAGGTTTCTCATCCAGGAAAAAAGAGGTCATTGTTCCCATCTACTCTGCACTCATTAGACCCATTATAGATTACAAAGCCCCTTCTGGAATGTACCTCACAAGACATCTGCAGCAGCTGGAAAGGCCACAGAAGTACCTCACAAAGAGGATTACTGGTCTCAAACAGATGACCTACACTGACCATCTCAAAAAAATTCCAGCTTTACTCTGTAGCATATCAACTACTGCAAGGAGATCTCTGCTTAACATACAAAGCTATGTTAAACCCAGAGCTGTTGGGACATGCTACACCTAAAGAAATCCCAATCTCTCCGAGCTAAACACTCTAGGGACCTAAACCTTGTCATCACAATAAACAGGACATGCTGGAGGGATAGATTCCTGTCCCAGAGACTTGCTATACTCTGGAACAAGACACCCATCTATGTCAAGCAAAGTTCCTCATTAGCACTCTTCAAGAAAAATCTTGATGAGTGGATGGGAAATGAACCCCGGGGATCACTTCTGTGGCTCTGCTCGACAGGGGCACAGAAAATTAACTTTCTTGGGTGGCGTAAGCCAGGGAACCTTGTTGGCTAGGTTTACTTAAGCCCTTGGGCTGATAGCCTAGTACCTACCTATGAACCTATAAAAACTACCAAGAAGAGGTCAAATAAAACCTAAAAAAGTTAATATGTGATAGAATTTTTTTCATTCCATTTTTGTCAGTCAAAGTGCGTATTCTACATGAAGAAAGCGTCTCACTGTTATGAACTGTTTTCATTACCAGAAACACTCTGATAATTATAAACTGTGTTGGATGGAAAATTAGAAATGTTTAAGGATTTTGCATTCCTAATGTACAGGCTGCGACATCATAAACAAGTCAATACTGTTAAAGATTTATGACCTTGTTAGTCATCCGAACTAGTATGTCAACATGAAAGTCTCTTCTGCTTGCCCTTAGTGTTAATTTATTGTAAGTGAAATGTCAGAATTAACCAAATGACCTATAATTATGTAAATTTCTCATCTGCAAATTTAATGTCAGTTTACCTCTTACTGTTCTGAAACCTAACATCATTAACTGCTTGATAGTTGGAATAAATTTGTCAGGAAAATATTGTAATACACATTGCAAAAGAGATCTTCTGCAGTTACTGTGGGTAAACATTGTTTTACTCTGCTCACATAATATATATAGATAACATACATTGCATTTTGATGGTGCATGTTTACTTTTCATTTTATTGGTGTAGTTTGTTTCAAACTAATCATTACAATACTTGTGGAAAACTCGGATATACTTAGTTTGCATTGCATGTTGACATTTATAGACTATTTCAAACTAAAAGTTACAATGCCACCTTCTGCTTGGGAATTGCTAAATTTCAACCAGAAATCTGACCATTATTTGCTATTAATTAGAAAACATTTTTTATGAATAACATGTTTTTATACTTTTTACTTGCAGCTTTATTTTGAATTTCAATCTATTTGCATATTATTGCTGTAACATTTGAAAACTAGAGGGAGTTTATGAGACTGCAATTATTTTTATGGTATGTTTCTCTGTGACCCCTTTGCCATTTATCACACATACCCTCTATGAAACATGAATAAAGTTTAACCATGTAATACTTTAAATATGTATGCTTACTACATGCAACTGGCTATTCTGTGCCATTTTATGTATGCACAACTTCATTATGAGCAGTACATTTGTTTTGTTGCAAAGATTGGCTGAGGTTTTGAATTATTCATAGCATGGCCATGCAAAGGCTGCACATAAAGACAGAGTGGTGTGGAACTTCACCACGGGTTATCATTGCAGAGGTGATTAATGGCTTTAGTTCAAAAATGTAATGTTGTGGTAGATTGTACTGCAATTTAATCTATTTGTACAAGTCAGCAGTGCATTTCATATGGCTGTATGTGTGTGTGTGTATACATATATATATATATATATATATATATATATATATATATATATATATATATAGGCTCATAGGTACAATATAAATACTTTTTTTTATTTTATCTTTCTTCATAGTAAAGTTGCTATATACAGCCCCAGACATGTGAGGTCTGAAGGGAAAGACCACCCCCCATGCAAAAATAATTACAGTATTAATGAATTTCTTTGTATCCATGCATAAAACAGAATTTTATTTATTTATTTTACATTTGTTGACTGGGCTAGTCCAGCTGGATACATGTCCATTTTCAGTAGAGGCCCGGGGAGAAAAGCTCCAGAAAAAAAAAAGTACAAAAAATTAAAAGTAATATAATCCTACAAAAGGCATCGACATACAATATTACAACATTCAGTTAAAGTTTACATAAAAAAATTGTAAAATTCAATTAAATAGTCAAATATGGAAAATAGTACTCAAGACTCATAAGCATTAGTATTTAAGTAAAAAAATAGGTTAGTTTATAGTGTGTAGAATATAGAGGTTTATAGGTAGGAATATAGTGGTTATAGAGTGTAACAGTCAGTAAAGGATAACAGTTAGTCAGGGTTGGTACAAGAGCATAACCAGTGGTTGGTGAGAAAAAAATTTTAGATTAGTTTTGAATTGTGGGAGAGAGGTCTGAGAAGTAAGATCATGTGGTAGTTGATTCCATACTTTACCAACAGAGTTAGAGAACAAGGAGTCACCTGCTAGGTATTTTGATAAGGTAGTATGAATCCACATTTTGTTTGAGGAGCGTAGATTCTTCAGACTATTATGGTATGATGAGGGCAGAAAGAATTGAAGTGTTGCTGGGTTGGTATAGGGCTTTATATGGCTATTGTAAGTTGGTTAAATCATAGCTGGTTAAGGAGTTCAAGCCAACCCAGTTGTTCTAGATTCAGACAGTGATGAGTCCTGAAAGGTGAATTTGTAGCAAATCTAGCAATATTGTTATATGATATGGCTAGTTTGTTGAGATTATTTTTAGAAAGGTTAGTATATATGGGGGAAGCATAGAATAGGGTAGATATTAAGTGGGTTCTAGCTATTGCTGTCCTGGCTTCTGGTGTAAGGAAAGGTTTGATTCTATAAAGGGATCCTAGTTTTCTGTTAATTGATATTATTGTAGTATTTATGTGGGTGTCATAGTTTAGGTGATTATCAATTGTAATTCCTAGGAGTTTGGTGATGGGGTCAGGAGAAATTAAGGGTGCCATTATTGGATGTAAGAATGAAGTGTAGAGAGGTAGACATTTGGGTAGGTGTAAAGAGCAAAAGTTTGTTTTTTTTTCAGGTTAAGGAGAAGACAACAGTTAGAGAACCATTGTTCTACAGTGCTGAAAGCTTTTTGTGTAAGAGAATAAAGTTTGGTTTGGGATGTGGCTGAACAAATTACAGTAGAGTCATCTGCATATTGAATGCAGGTGGAGAGTGGAGTGGATAGATGAAGGTCACTTATAAAAATGGAAAAAAGTAGAGGGCCTAATATGGAACCCTGAGGGACACCTAGAGAGATGGGGAGGAGATTCGAAAGATGATTTTGCCGAGAACTGCCTGTTGTCTATTTTCAAGGTAGGATGTAAAGTAGTTCATAGCTAGGCTGTCAAGTGAGAGGGACTTCAGTAGGTGTAGGAGGAGTTGGTGGTTAACCATGTCGAAGGCTTTCGATAGGTCAGCAAAGAAAGCAGAAGAAAGCATATTATTGTTGCGATTTTTGTTGATACAGTTAGTGAAGGATAGCAAGGCTGTGGTGGTACTATGGAATGGGCGGAAACCATGTTGACAGCTAGTAGATTGTGATGGAGAAGGTGGTTAAGTGATTGTTTGTGGATACATTTCTCCGTTATTTTAGCAAGTGGAGAGAGTAGAGCTATGGGGCGAAAGTTGGAGAAATCATTGGAGTTTCCACCTTTGTGAAGAGGAATTATGTAAGAAATTTTCCAGATAGATGGGATAGTGCTTTCTTTTATGATTCTATTGATCAATATGGAGATGGGATAAGCAATAGCTTTAGCTCCTTTTTGCAGGAATTCTTCTGGGAGTTTATCAACTGAGGGGGTAGTAAGTTTTAGTTTTTGTATTAGGGAACAGATAATAGGATGTCGGTATTGCTTCTAGGTGGAATAATGGGGGAGGAATGGAAGTAGGAATAGGCAGATTAGAGGGTTTACTATTGAAAATGCGAACGGCACTTGGGCGACAGTCGGATAGTCAAAGGTATAAGGTCGTAAACAAGGATGTCGAAGACAAAATAATCAATCTAGGAACAGTTTTAACATGGGTTGAGGTAGGGAAGATGTTTGTAGTAGGGAATAATACTGAACACCTACCTCGACCCATGTTAAAACCATTCCTAGATTGATTATTTTGTCTTCGACATCTTTGTTTACGACCTTATACTTTCGACTATCCGACTGTCGCCCAAGTGCCGTTCGCATTTTCAATAGTAAACCAGATTAGAGGTGTCAGGGGATAGATGGTTTGCAAGATTCAGTATATAAGTAGTAAAGAAAGAGTTGAAGGCATTTGCTGTTTGTGTTGGGCAGTCAGGGTTGGAGCCTAGAGGATTAGGTGTGGCAGTTTTGCCTGGGTACAGAAGTTTAATACTAGTCCAAAATGTTTGTGGTTCTTTGAGGGATGATTGTTGTAGTTGGATATAGAAGTTCCTTTTATCTAATAGGATGGCTTTTTTTGTCATATTTCTTTTGTCTAAAGGTTTGGTGATCAATAGTATTTTTTGTGGTACGCCATTAAATATAAACAATCCTCTATGCTCAACTGAACCAGACATCATCAGATCAAACAATTCTTTAATCAATACATTTCAGTCACAAATATGTCATATGATAAATGCACCAATTGTATTAATTTAATAGTATTAAAAAGCCTATTCAGCTCATACCCAATAGGAAATCATACCATTCAGACCTGGCACTTCATCTGCATTATATTCTGACTGATTTCTGTACTGTACCCACTTTTTAGATGGGCAATCCGAAATCTGGCGCACATTTTTCCAGAAAATTAGACAACTTTGAGAAGAAATTATTAAAATTCAAATCTCTTCAGTTGAAGAATGTATATTTTAGTGACTGTATTATTTATGACATCATTCCTAAAGCACATAGATTGCTTAAATTAAAGGAGATGAAGCAAACTGTTTATTTTATGCTGAACTGCTTTCATGTTTTGACCTTTATGGAAAATTGGATTTGATTACTAATCACAATGTTTTAAGGGAAGACTTGGATATATATGAAATGTTTCTTGCTGAATTCATCAAGCAGGCTTGAATATCTTCCAAATTTTGTTCTGCAGTTTCTTTTCTCTAGAGAATAGGCTTCCATCTCCTTTAGCGTCCTCTAGTTGTGGGTTATGCCCCATCATCTCAGTCATATGCATCTTTCTGATGGCTTTCCTTTAAACTCATTCTAACAGTCTGAGTTTTCTCCTTGTATGGTCTCCATAACTACATGGAATGCTGAAGGTGTGATGTAAATCAAACCTGTTGTGGGTCTTTGTTTACCTGTTCCAAATAACTGCCACACTCGTAATCACATCTGAAATAATAAAAGCAATGCTACTAATTTATTTGGCCTTTTTAGTTTATATATACAGTATATACTTTAGTCAAAATGCAGCACTGCCTTATCTAGTAATCCCTGATGCATTATTAATGTTTTCTTATACAGATGAATGCAGTAGCATATTTTAATAACTGACTTGTAAAATTTCTGTGACTATATAATTTGTTTTCAAAGTTACATGCTGAAGCTAGCCATCAGGTTATAGCTTTCTCCAGTGTGCGTAAACTGTTGTACAATTTAGATGTGAGGTAGCTGGAAACAGTTAAGTGACTAAAAATATCGTCTAATCAGTTTATAGCTCTCAAATTAGTGTTAATAATTCATGTAAAGTAGCTTCTTTAATATTCTTTTATTTGTTCACTAATGAAGACCTGTTTGTTTTCCTGTTTGCAAACTGATTGACAGAGAAAAAGTAAAACAACTGCTTACATGGGTCTGTCAGCTCTTTCTTGGGCTCTAGCAAATTATCGTCATGATTACTTGATTATTAGCATTTCTACAGTCCAGCTCAGGCCATATATTTATAAAGTATACATGATTAGTTGTAGTCATGCAGAGATCTTGATAAAATTTCTTGTTTTGCGTACCTTTTTGTTACAACCAATGGCTGAGCTCATTGTGCATCACATTTAGGTTTAACCAGTTCATCTCTTGTTCTCTGAATTGTATGGGAATCCATCCATTAAGTATTCGACAGACATTTTGCAAATTCCATGTTCTTTTCATTCAGCAGTTAGTATCCCGCAGGAAAAAACTGTGAGTGTTTATATTACAGGTGCTTTGTTTTAAACCTATCGATACTGATCTAAGGAATGATAATTTTCATTGATATGTTAGTTGTAGAAATTATGAAGTACTTGAACTGGAATAGTACTACTGAAAATGGAGTCTGAGGAACTTAACTGAAAAATATATCAATTTGCTGTAGTTTGATACAGAGAATTGTAATTTGCCAAGTTGATATATTGCAAGACCATTTGCTGAACCAATGGTCCAGTTCTGTAGGTGGGGATTATCAGTATAAAACAGATCTTCACCAGAGAAGAGTATTGTATCACAAAAAAAAAAATGATTTTTTTCTTTCCACTCCCTTTCTTTCTGTCTTTGTAGTTTTAATGCCCGTGGATTAAATATATATTTAAATAAACTCATTTAGGAAGTTTACATTTTCAAGTCCTTATCTTTCTGTAACAAACACTCTTGACCAGAAGTTTTGCCACCTATGCTGGTCATAATCCTTGAGATACTAGGCAGACACCTCTTACTTTTAAAATTAAATATTATAAATGATAAAACTTGTAGACTTTTCAATGGGTACAATCACTGGAAGTTCTTCCAGTGCCTTAATATTACGAGTCTGTGCGTTTGCCACACAGGACAATGCATTAAGAATCAACATTTCCCAAAAGTTGGTATATACACAACTAATGATTAATAATAATGCTTATTATAACCCCATGATTTTGAATAAATTTGATCTATAAACTTCATCATCATGCACTTGCTGTTCATTCCCTCATGCAGATCTCCTTCATGTGTTATGGTTTCGCAAATATTCACAAAACCTGTGGTGCTGTCTTAAGGTACGATTAGAAAAGATAGGATATTCTAAATCACCACAATCTTGGGAAATAGCCATCCTCCATATTACTAATCAAAATTTTCCAGCTTGAAATTATAGATCCTAATTACTTTGTGTTCTCTAATCAAACTGTATATAACCAAAAATTGGATGGACCGTACCAAACTTTCATGGAATGGTTTCAGAAATATGGCAACGACATATATTTCCTCTCAAAAACTCATTATAAAAGACACAAATGTGTCTACTATCAGAAATACTGCAAGTTATTCTTTGGACATACTTTGGACACATGACAACAGTGTTAAATTGTTTTAAGTGTAATAATTATGCGATAGAAGTATATTAAGCCCATTCTTCTCAAAGTATTATCAGACTTAATAGCTCATTTTAATGTATGAAGCTTGATCATATTTATAAGTTTGTTCTGTCATACTCCTCCCAATTTAGCATTTGTAGCACTATTGTAGATATTGTAAATAGTTGCTTGATTTAGAGTAGTTGTGTTCAGTAGTTTTTTAAGCTGGATCATATGTGCTACCAGGATTATATTCTTTTGTTTCATATACGTGTATTACGGAGTCTGTTTTTTTGGTGCACAAGATAATAAAATTGCTATTGGAAAAAAAAAGAATCAAAATTTATTTTAATAAAGTATAATCTTCATTTGAGACATTTCTTCTGTACTACACTAATTCAGTAAGTTGAGATTTTCATTTGTTGTATTTATTATACAATCTACATTACTTTTGTTTAAGCCATTTTGTAAATTTACCATGTTTCTTGACATTTGTTAAGTCTCTAGGAGTATGAATTTCAAGCACTTTCTGGTTTAAGATCTCACTTTGTTGAGTAGCAATAACCCTGGTTGTTGCTCTAAAATATTTTTAGTTGAAAATGTAGTTGCTTATAATTAAAGGTTGAGAATTCAAGCCTTTCCTCGTCCTGTTCCCTATTCAGTATCCCTGCGTAATTCAATAAACCTCACAGTTCTTGTAGGATGTCTGAAGAAGACCCGTGTGGATCTGTGCTCTACTGTGGTTAACAAACCAAATAAATCTATACATTTTCAGTAATCTCCGAGATTGCCCCTCTTAATGAAGTTGTTAGTTTGAAACCCTGCTTGCTCTATTAAAACAGAATCAGTCCTGTTACAAAACCATGAAGCAAATCAGAAAGAGTTTCAAAACTCAGATTATGTAATGTCAGAAATATTACAGCATAGCTTCATTTTAAATTATAGTAATGTCATACGCTTCCAAATAATTAACTTTTTATAAATAGCAGCTTGCATTTCTTGCCGTATTTTTTCTCTACCATTTTGTAAACAGCATATGGATTTCAGATGGATTTTTTTCCATTTCTCAAAATAAAGAAATGGGCCTTACTGTTTTCTTTGAAGAAATACACCAGCACATTTAGATTTTTAGCCATTCCTGTTACTGTTTGTATATCAAACACTTTCTTGTTGCTTCCCACCAATTTTTAGCACCTGCTATGCTAGTATCTCAGTAGCCTTCTCTGGCATACACATTTTAGTAATTACATTGCTTATTTTTTTATCAGTTTGAGATACATTTTGGCTCTCTATATCAATTTGATAAATGGTAGCATCCACAGACAATTGTTTATCAGCACTCACTTTGATTATATATTGTATTTTGGGTGCATGTTATTCCTATTCCTATTTCATTTTGTATTTCTATGCACTTTTTATCTCCACTTTCTCACTTTGCAGTTGACAAAGAATACACTAATGCATTCGTGAATTAGTAATGCACTGCTTTATTTTACCGTCTTTCTACCTGAACTGCATCTTTGTCTTCATTAGGTGCTAATACATGTTCAACTTAAGCACATGCATTGTTTTATTTCTTTTGCTTTTCATCTTACCAGTACAAGCAGTCCATTTCAAACTAAGTTTGCAAGGTTTTAGTATCAGATTGTATAGCAGTGTCTTTTATACGTCTTTCATTTCAAGCTTAAGATTTAGAACAACACTTTATTTTAATTCTTTTTATAATTGTAATTTCAGACCAGGTCTCATAGTGCACACTTAATTTCGCTACATTGTCTCAACTTGCCAGTAGTGTTTCAATCCAAATTATACCTCGGCCATATTCCACCTGCCTGCTATTTCCTTTACATGTCATACTGATCAATGATTGCAGTATATTTCGCAACTGCCACCTTTGATATGATTGTGAGGGGAGTATTTACAGTGAGCTGCTGCCCTTCAGCGACTTGAGAAACGTACTTGGGGGTTAATTTGATTTCCCACTCAGTAGTCAAGGTCATCTTTGAAAAAGGTTAGGGATGAACTCTGCTTCAAATAGATAAAGTATCCCCATACTTTGGAATCAGCTTTTTGAGACTTGCATCTGCCTCAACAGCATGCTTTTTTGTCATAGACAAAGTTTAAATCTTTGGACATAGTGTTTCTGTGGATGTGCAAAAGATCCATCCGGGCTAGATCTGAGGATGCCTTGTATGCCAAGCATAGATAACCTATTAACTTGTAGAAGACTGAGTATGAGGATAGGGTCTTTAAGTGATCTGAGTAGGATAGTGCATTTATATCCTGGATTTTCTTTGTGATGAACCTCTGGGTGTTCCATCTGGTGCATATGCCTGGTTAGGTACATTCCAAAGTGGGCATTGTACTCTAAGTCTGATAAGTTCCAACAAAACGGGTATTATACCGTCTTTTAAGCTGGGTGCCATACCTTATAAGTCAGGTGACATAAAATGATGGTCTTACTACAGTGGCTACATGTTGATCAAAGGCCAGATTACTGTCTACATACATTCCTAGATCATCCTCCTGCCTAATTTTATAAAAGCCAGCCTAAGCACATTTTTATGATAGTACAAACATTAATAAGAATTTCCAAATCTTTTAGGGAATATACAGTCCTATTGCTAAAAAAGAATTATTTTTTCATTACTTTTATATCAGTTTTTTTATTCCTTTAAGCAAACCATGTTTCATGTTTTTCATATACTAGCAATGCTTTCTAACATTTGGGGAAATTCACATCACTCGTCAAGTGGTTGTGAAATTATAGTGATTACAGTTCATTTGTTTTAGTTATACATTTAAATTAATGCAACTGACTTTTTGCAGACCGATAAGCCAACAGAACATGATTATACTTGTTGATAGTACATACCCAGCTTCAGTAATTTCATGAGCGCACAGCCTACTGCAAAAACATTTTTCCAGTAAATTACCTTCAGTAGCATGGCAGATTTTCTATGCTCTCATTCAGCAATTCTTCTTTTGCATACACATTTTCACCAACTCCTTTTGAATGCAATATTGATATAACAGAACATTTGGACTTGATTCAGCAATACTTCTTGGGGGGGGGGGGGTGTTCTCCACCCCCATTTCAAGGCATTTACCTATTCCAATACAAATGAACACACTGTTGTTTCACTTGCCACAAACTGATTTTCAAAGACTTCTGGTGTAAATACTAAACCTGTCTTGTTGGCGCACTGCTTTATTTTAGGCATCCATTCAAGTAAACAAAAATCTCTTGTCCCTAGCTATCATAGGCCTTTAACACATAGTGAACTTCTCAGCACAGATACTTTGATACATAGTCAAGCAACCTTCTCTTCAGCTAGATTCATGAAAGCTTTAGCATGTCAGTAACTTTTATAATCAGACTGTTTCCTCCTCTCTTCTTTGCATGGAGTATATTACACAATGAAAGGACATTTATGTTGCTTTTGTGTACATTTTCCTGGTAACAGTACTGGAGTGACTTGCCAATAAGTTTTCCTGTAGACCACGTTTTGTCATCTTTCTACTATGACCTGCTCATCTTGGGTGTCAGTCTAGTTTTATGTTGATATACAAGCCCCTTCTGCACTGCAAGGTGGTAAACTAAACAGGAAATGACTCATTGAAGTTCATAATTCATTAAAGCCTGATAACGCACAGTTTTGGTCAGTTCTATTTATACCAAGTATGCAGACCTTCCATGCTCATAGGTTCATAGGCTGGTACTAGGATATCTGCCCTAGGGCCTATACAAGCCTAGCCATAACAATTCCCTGGATGTTTCTTCCCACAATATTTATTTCCCTGGACTCCTGTCTAGCAAGAAGACTGACATGATTCCCGGGGTGAATTTCCTATCTCCAGTAATCAAGGTTCCTTTTGAAGAGGGCCGTAGAGTTGCTGTACTTGACATTTATGGGCAGTCTATTCCAGAGTATGGGGAGTCTCTGGGTCAGGAACCTATCCCTCCAGCATGTTTTGCTCATTATGATGACTAGGTATAGATCCTTGGAGCGTGTATCTCTGAGGGATTGGGATTTCTTTAAGTGGAGCATGTCCAGCAGCTCAGGGTTTGACATGGACTTGTATGTTAAGCAGAGATCGCCTCTGAGTAGACAATATGCCACAGAGTATAGCTGAAGATTTTTTAGACAGTCAGCATAGGACATCTGCTTTAGTCCTGTGATTCTTTTAGTGTGGTATTTCTGCAGCTTTTCCAGCTGTTGCAGATGTCTTGTGAGGTACATAACAAATGGGGTGTTGTGCTCTATAATGGGTCTAATGAGGGTTGAGTACATTGGGACAATGACCTCCTTTTTTCTGGATGAAAAGCCCTTAGTGATGAGATGTGCCACATTGGATTTCCTGACTGTCCACCTGTGTCCCTAAGTCTCTCATCACACTTTCAGTGTTTAGCGTACTGCCATCTATGTGCTAATTCATGGGTACATGTTTTTTTCCAAAGGGGATAACTATACATTTCTTGGCATTAAGCTTGAGCCCATGGCTCTGGCACCAGACATCTGTTTCTGTAAGGCCCTTTTGTAGAATATCTACATCATTAGGAGATAAAATAATGGCTCCCAATTTGCAGTGATCTGTGAACTTTGTTAGCCAGAGTCCCTTAGTGTTTGCCTGTACTTCAGAGAAGTAGATGCCAAACAAGAGCAGTCCCAAGACTGAACCCTGAGGCATTCCACTTGTCTGGAGCTGGATTTGGAGTCGGCTATTTATACAGGCTGGGTTCTGTCAGTAAGCCAGTTGGCAGCCCATCAAGTGACATAGGGATTTATGCCCAGCTTAGTAAGTTATCTATGAGTCCAGAGTGGGGTGATGGTGTTGAAGGCCTTGGCAAAGTCCAGATAGGCTGTGTGGACTGCCTTATCCTTGTCCACAGCTCTGGAGACTGATACAAAGATGCCAGGTTCAGGAGACAAGATCAGCCCTTCCAAACCCAAACTGGGTGGGGGTCTAGTGTTTGAAGGTTGCCAATGTCTTTGTTTATAAGTTCCATGATAACGCGTTCCATGCCCTTGCAGAACAGGCTTGTCAGACTGATGGGATGGTAGTTCCCGGGATCCAAGATGGATCCCCTTTTGTGGAGTGGGCTAACTGTAGCTGTGTGCCACTCAGTGGGCATGAAGCCTGAGGTGAGGCTATGATTAAACATGACACTTAGGTGAGGTGCTAGTTGATTCTGTAATTCATATAGTACACAGCCCGGGATGTAATACTGTTATCTTAGCTTTGTAGAGTGTCTGTTTCTACCTGTGTGGCTCTGATTACCAGAATTTGTCAGTCTTTTGGTATTGAGATGGGCCCTTTTGGGGGTGAAGCTGGCACTAAATCACTTTGGCAGGATATTGGCAATATCCTTGGGATCAGTATATTTAATGCCATTCTGTTGTAGCTCAGAGCAGATCTGAGCATTGTCATTTAGATTCTTGACATAACTATAGAATGCCTTGTGGCTGTCTTTGGAATCTTTGGCAATTTTATTTTCATAACTTGCTTTGGAGTATTTTATGAGGGATCTCTGCTTCTTACTGAGGCTGGTAAGGGAGTTTTTTGCATCCTGGGATTTTCCTCTTTTCTGCAACAATTTTTTTCCTTGCATCCTGGGATTTTCCTGTCTTCTGCAACAGTTTCTTCCTTCTGTTGTATAGTTTATGGCAGGGGACCCCCAGATTGGCTTTCTTTTTTGGAGGAGATCGTCTTGGTTCTATTTGGGATGGCACGATTCATGCACGAATGGATTTGCTCGTACAGTGCCTTAGTATAGGATTCAGCAGTCGAACGTTCAGATCCCGTCTGCATGAGTGTCATGAAGTTTGTCACTTCTGACTTGAGTAGCATGAAGTTGGCTTTAGAGAAGTTTTTTTTACAGAGGTTTCCTTACTGGGGGTTGGGGGTGGGATGTGGATGTCAAGGGTGATTTGCGTATGGTCAGACCTGACCAATGAGTGGGTTACCACTGGTGTGGAGCATCTATCTCCCATGTTGGTAATGACCAGGTCTAGGATATTGGAGCCCCTGGTGGGACAATGGATTTAGTTGATCCAGGACAATGGAATTTATGAATTCCAAGAACCGTTGGGAAAAGGTGTTGGTACCCAAGTAGTTTTCCCAGTTAATGGCAGGGTAGTTAAAATCACCCAGTATTAGGGCGTTTGGTTGTATCTTAATATTTTCAGTATGTTTAGAAAGGTGTAGTGAGAATCTTGGGGCATGGTGGGGGGTCTGTAGTAAGCTTCAATTTGGATTGCAGTCTTACCTAGTGTTAGTTGCACCTGGAGAATTTCAGATGCATTGTGCTGGGCAACTAGCCTGGAGGTGTGAATATCCTTGGTGAATATGGACACTCCTCCACCTTTAGTGTTTCAATCTTGGTTTGGTGGCCGAAAAGTGTGGTAAGAGTTGTAGCCTGGTATTGCAGAGGTGCTCTCTCGAGTCTTGAACCATGTCTCAGTTACTGCACAGTTATCTATGTCCTCTATTTTTAGGAGTACCTCGAGAGAGAGTGCATTTTGAGGTTTAGACTTTGAGCATTACCTTCAAATTTTGCATGCTTGTATCTGTTATGGTGGTGGTTTTGTCCTTTGAACCTTGCCTAAAAAAGGGGGTGGCAAGAGCTTTAGCCAGTAACCTGAATTCCAGGGGCGACAGGTACAGACCATCTCTGGCAAAGCATCATGGTTTGTTGATCATGTCTTCCCAGGCAGACAGATACTGGATCCCCTTTGAATGACACCAGAAGCTTAGCCAATTGTTGAAGTCAATCATTTTCTCCTTTATACTGTGATGTAATTCTGGGCGAGGGCAGGATGCTACTCCAGGCTAAAGTCATAACTGCCTGGGCACATGATGCGAGAGCGCTTCCATGTCTCTCTTCATGTAGTCCAGGGAGATATGCCTCAAGTCTTGCACTCCAACATGGACAATGACAGAGTCCTGTTTGTACTTGTTGTGGAGTGACTTGAGTGCACGCATTATGTGGTGGATCCTGGCACCTGACAGGCAGCGGACTGTAATTTTCCCCTTGTTCAGCCTAGTGAGAGGGACATCAGTGTGCCTGACTACAGAGTCATCTATGACTAATGGGTACGTTGTCTTGCCTTAGGGGCTACTGTTGGGTGGCACACTGGTGGTGTGAGCTATGTGTCACTTTGGTTGCGACTTGTGTTTTTTTGTGTTTCAGCTTCAGAGGTCCTTGTTGGTTGGTAATGTTAATGTTAAGGGCCTTCGCATATGTGGGTTTTGAAGGGCTATATGTTGAGGTGTAGTGCAGGTGTTAACCTTCTTCTCTTGACTGTCTAGCACAATCTTGGCTGGAGAGAGCTTTGCTTCTGATTTGGCTGTGTAAGTGCATCTCTCGCAGGTTGTAGTGTTGGGTGGTAGGAGGAGAGAGTCGTCTGTGTACATGAGGCAGTTGCTACATTACCCCAGTATGCCTAGATTCACCATGTGGACAAGAGAAATCACCGTAAGCTGACCCTTTGGACATGCCTGTTTAGGTGTGTTTTTTGTAAAGTACAAGAGCCGTTTTCCCTTACCTTTGCAAGGTACTTTGCAATTATAAGCTGTTTAGTGCCTACGATTAATTTCTCCTTATTGACAAGGAGAGTTGAGTGCTTGTATCACTTCAAGGCTTCCTAGTGCTTTCCAGCAGGTTCTAGAGCATGTGCTAGTCACAGGGGTTCAGATTTTAGTGCTACTACTGAGAAACCAGCTAGTTCTAAGGGAACATTTGAAGAGCAGACTTTCTGGCACCTGGAATAGTTTAACCGTAGCCCCATGGTGCTGCCCAATTTAAAGAATGTGCAAATGCACATTTTTTTTAAGCCAGAAAGTTGAAAGGGATAGAAATCAGCCCAGCAAGGCTAATAAAATTACAATTTCAGAGATGAAAACTACTCCTCCAGTGTTGAGCAGTACAATGCTCACCAGTCCCACTGGTAAGCAGTAGGTCTTCCCTCTACTCCAGCAAGGTATGGATAGCTCTGAACACAGAAAATAGTCCTGAGACAAGCAAGCCCTGGGATCTGGACTATACTAGCTAGGAAAGACAGGAAATGAGCAAACTGTATAGTAGTATTTTTTTTTTTTTTTTGGTTAAAACAGGCTAAACAATGCAATAATACAGTAAATAAACACAGAAAAGTCTAACGCACTTGAGTGTGTAACCCTAAACAGTAAATGCAATTAAAACTCTGCAAAATTAGCAATTTAAAGCTTTTTAAATGAACCAAGGCAAGTGCACAACTGAAAAACTATTTGAGGCAGTAATACAGTATAAAGAGCCTCTGCAAGGTTCGAACCCAGGACACGGATGCCAGTGATTTGCCACTAAGCCATGTCAGATGCCTGCATCTAGTCTTACTTTAGCCTGTCCTGCTGCTGATTCCCTCATTTTGATGCTTCTGCCCATGCCTCTCAAGTGCACCTCATTACGAGGAACGTACCTCATTTGGGGTTTAAAAAGTTCATGTTGCTCAAAGTTCCACATTGAAAGAGTCTGTCACACATTCAGTGTTAGGAATTTTTTTAAGTGAAATCCATGGTAAATGTTTTTATGTTTTTTATCATAGGGTAGTACTAGGCTAACTGCCCTTGTGAGCCATTTTAAGCCTAGCCAGTTATCCCTTGTCAGATTCAAACCCTGCACCTTGTGTTTGTAAGGCAGACACCTTAACCATTAGGCCACCCTCACAACCGCAATTAAATAGAAATTAATCATATTAATTCATTAAAAGATCTTCTTTATAAGTAAAACCAGCATATTTTAACCATCATATGGTCTTCCCAGTTGAAATTGTTAGTAAGCCATTAGTATGTGTTCCACATTTTGCCCATTTGTTCCACATTATGAGGGCTAGTGTTTCTCATTTTGGAGATGGAATGTTGAGAGCTATGCTTCTACCTAACCCAGGGTTGGGTCTTCTTTGCTGCCAGATCTGAAGAACTCCTTACTAAATGCATCCTGCCTTTGTCTGGGTATCAGGCTTTCACCTGCATAGCTCTTTTGGAAGAGACCCTTAACGTTGTATTTTTGAACTCCCTCTACAGGGTTACACTGATGCCCTTGATACTTCCACGTTCAGTTGTGTTGTAGGATAAGTACTCCTCCTGAGGTTAGTTTGGCTCCATCTACAGGCCATCTCATTACTGGACAGATCTTCCAGCTGATGTTCTTCGTTCCCCATTGCTGCAGTCCTTACTATTGGGTATAGTCCGCCGTCCAGTCGGCCCGGTACCAGAGTATAAGGCTGGCGTCAGGGCGCATTAGACTGACGCCAGCACGTCAGGGTACTAATGCGCATGACCGACGTCATATCCTCAGTCTTTTTTGCCGCATGGTCCGATGCAGAAGCAGATGTTCTTCGTCTTCCCTTGCTGCAGTCCTGACTATTGGGTATAGTCCGCGTCCCAGTCGGCCCGAATACCAGAGTATAAGGCTGGCGTCGGTCAGGGCGCATTAGACTGACGTCAGTGCGCCAGGGTACTAATGCGCATGACCGACGCCATATCCTCAGTCTTTTGCCGCATGGTCCGATGCAGAAGCAGTTTTGCGAGTGCAGGTTGGGCTGAAATATTTCAAACCGAGTTTCAGACCGAAACAGAGTTGGCTAAGTACCCGTTGGGGAACATTTTGGTTTTTTCTTGCCTCAGTATTTTACCGGATGTCAGAAAAAGTGAATAACTGTATTTCTTGTGGGAAACAGATACCTCATAGGGATTATCATACCTTGTGTATACCTTGTTTAGGGCCTGAGCACGACGTTGTTGGTTGCCGCCTTGTGCTAGGTTTAACAAACGCACTATTAAGAGGAGGTTAGACTGTGCCAGGTTAGTGTTTGGGAAGCGTTGTAATTATAAAATGCCGCCGGATGCTCCGGCGCCCGCTTCCAAGAAGCGCAAGGATAAAACAGTGAAGCCTAGGGTTGAGGAACCGCAGTCCCGGACGCCGGTTCTTTAGAAGGCTCAGTGGAGCCGGAGGTTTTGCCAGGAGTTTCCATAGAGTCCCAGGCAGAAACTTTACTCTTACAGGATGTGCCTTCTCAGGAGGTAGGCCAGGCTGAGGGGCTTCTCAGGTGACTGTTCTTCCTCTCTTCCCAAGGTAGTTAGGGCCTCTCCTTCTGTTGCCAAAACTTCTTTGAGAGGTAGGCCTACTTCAGCTTCAGTGGGGCTTCTCCTAGCATTTCGGTTCTGTTCCTAAGAAACATATGCT
The DNA here is from genome assembly GCF_019279795.1 of Protopterus annectens. Lineage (NCBI taxonomy): Eukaryota > Metazoa > Chordata > Ceratodontiformes > Protopteridae > Protopterus > Protopterus annectens. The sequence goes on along the minus strand of NC_056750.1, from coordinate 737,237,693 downwards.
TAAAATGGCAGAAGATTTGATTACTATGATTAGGGTTCTATGCCCCGCCTGATAAGAGGCCTAGGGTGGAACCGAGTTTGATAGTTTTGAACAGTGTTCAGAGGCTTCAGAATCTTCTGTGGAAGATATGCAGGAGTATCCTACTTATTCTGATTCTGATGTGGATGATTCCACCCCTACAGCTTCTCCACCTGAGGATTTCTCATTTTCAGAGACTTTGCATTCCATGAGGGAGCACTTTAAATGGGAAGGCCAGGATTACTCTGACTCCAGGAAAAGGCTTAGGAAGTTCTTGTTTTACCCCAGCATAGGCCTTTAGCTATTCCTCCTGTGTTGAATGTGGTGGAAGATGTTTTTGCAGAGGCTTCCCTGAACCCTGACTCTTTGCCTCCTGCTCCTGTTAAGCCTGATAGGTATTATAGGGTGCCCGAAGCTCATAAATATTTGTTTAAGAGTCCTAGGGCGGACCCAGAAACTATTTCTCAAGGGCCTAAGGGTGTAAAGGCTTCTGTGGTTAAAAATCCTGTTCCCACTGATAAAGAGGCAAGGGCTTTGGATAGGTGGGGAAAGAAAGTGTATACTTCTTCCACTCTAGCCATGAGAGCTTTGAATTGTCAGTTTCACATGCTAAAATATCAGAATTATCTCCTTTCACAATTGAAATCTAAGGTGGATGCTTTGGCGGAAGGTATTGAGTGTAAAGAGTTGCTGGATTTGGTTCATGTGTCTGAACAAGTGGGTAAGCATTCTTTGCAATGTGGTTTTGATGCTGTACAGGCCTCCTCGAGGGTGGCTGCTACCAGTTCTGTTCTTCGCAGGCATGCCTGGTTGAAGGATCAGAATTTAGCTGAGCATGTTAAGACAAGGATTTTGGATGCTCCTTTACAGTCTGATGTGTTGTTTGGTTCGCCTGTGGAAGCAGTTTTAAAGACAATGGAGGACAAAGCTAAGTCTATGCAAACTGTTAAAGATTTTTTGCAGGTGCAGCCACCGAAGTTTAGTAGAAATTGGCCTGCTAAGGGGTGGACATATCCTGCTTATGATTCTCAGTCTAGGGGTAGGTCTAGACGTGGTAGGGCAGGGCTCAAGGTTCTTTTAGGCCTAGAACAGGGAGTTCACCTGCTCAGACTTCTGGTGAGGGCAGGGGTCAGTCCTTTCGTAAACAGACCCAATGACCTGTCTTTTCAGCTGCCAGCGGATTCACGTTTGGCAGCTCCTTTGGGAGGAAGACTGTCTCTTTTCAAAGAAAACTGGGATTTAATTACTCAAGACAAATGGGTGTTGGATATCATTCACCACGGTTACAGATTTTATTTCCATACAATGCCCCCTTTCAAGGGCATGCCAGACGTTCCTCCTCAACAAAGAAAAGAGGCTCACAAGCAAGTTTTACAGTTACTTCACATAGGGGCCATCCAGCCAGTCCCTGTATCAGAAAGGGGCCTAGGATTTTATTCTCGCCTGTTCCTTGTACCAAAGAAGGGAAACACGTGGAGACCAATTTTGGATTTATCTATCCTCAACACTTATCTGGACATTCCCAAGTTCAAGATGTTGACGTTACAACAGCTTTTACCTCTGCTGGGCAAAAATCACTGGATGGTAACTTTAGATCTCAAAGAAGCTTACCTTCATGTGCCTATAAGGCTAAGTTGCAGGAAATATCTGAGGTTTCGAACTGGAAATTCTCATTATCAGTTCTCTGCATTGCCCTTTGGCTTATCTACTGCGCCCAGAGTGTTCACAAAGGTTCTGGCTCCAGTGATAGCTTACTTCAGGCTTCAAGGAATTCAAATCTATCCTTACTTGGACGACTGCCTGATTCTGGCTCAAGACAGGGAAGTTCTTCTACAGCACCTGGAATATGTTATCGCAGTGCTAAGATGCCTAGGGTATTCTGTGAACGAAATAAAGTCCAGTCTAGTACCCTCTCAAGACATGTGCTTTCTGGGTGTGAGACTGAATACAGCAGCCCAGATGGCCTTTTTAACCCCGGACAAACAAAAGAGTCTGTCACTTTACTTCCATCAACTATCTCATCAGTCCGTGCTGACTGCAAGGACAGTCCTTCAAGCATTAGGGTTCATGGCATCTTGTATTCTGGTGCTTCCCAATGCCAAACTGCATATGAGGAAGTTACAATGGTATCTCAAAAATGTATGGACACAGCACTGCCAGGATTTGGACACTGTCATTCAAATAATTCCTTGCCTTCAAAAAGAATTCTTGTGGTGGGCTCAGGAATGTCACCTAAACAAGGGACTCTCTGTGACCCGACCAGAGGCAAGTCAGATCTTGACGACAGATGCCTCGGACTTTGCTTGGGGAGCTCATCTAAATGGAAAGTGGATACAAGACAAGTGGCCTGCCAGACTACAGCATCTACATATCAACATGAAAGAGATGTTAGCAGTCCAGTTTGCATTACTGGCTTTCAAGGAGTTACTTCTTCCAGGGCAGGTGTTGATTCTAACAGACAACACAACTGTCATGTGGTACATCAACAAGCAAGGGGGAACACATTCTTATCCTCTGTGCAGGCAAGCAATGATTTTATGGGAGACTGCGCTAAGCCTGCAACTAACTCTTCAGGCAAGGTTTCTGCCAGGAGCACAGAACTCCTTAGCAGATGTGTTAAGCAGACAAATCATGGATCCCCACGAGTGGAAACTGGATCTTCATGTATTTCAGAAACTGACAGTGTCATGGGGAACTCCAGACATAGATCTGTTCGCTTCTCCACTAAACCACCAGCTGCCAAAGTATTGCACAAAGAGGTTTCATCACACGGCTTGGAAAGTGGATGCTCTGTCTTTCAGTTGGAAAAACCTTCATGTGTATGCCTTTCCACCTCTACCTCTTCTTCCAAAGGTACTGTTAAAGGTCAGACAAGACAGGCCAAGGATGATTTTGATAGCTCCAGATTGGCCTCGGCAACACTGGTACCCTCTACTGCGGAGTCTGGTAAAGAAGCCTCCATGGCCTTTACCTCTGCTTCCTCATCTGTTATCTCAGAAGGACGGTCATCTGCTCAATGTCAAGCTACACTCTCTTCATCTAACAGCTTGGCATATTCTGTGTTGAAACACGGCAGGTCTCAACTTCCTCAACAAGTTTTAAATGTGATTATGGAAGCTAGAAGACCTAGTACAAGGAAAGTGTATGCAGAAAAATGGAAGAGATTTTTATTTTGGAGTACAGCAAGGCATTTGGAGATTTCTGAGCCTAATTTGAGTGTGGCTCTTCAATATCTTACTGAATTGTTGGACAAAGGTTTGTCCTTCTCTTCCATAAAGATTCATGCTGCAGCAATTTCAGCTCACTATGATTGTGACCCACCTTTGTTTTCGCATCCTTTGTTCAAGCAGTTTCTTAGAGGGGCAAAGAATATAAGGCCCCCGTAGAGCTCCTACTCCTGCTTGGGATCTCAATTTTGTGTTGGAAAACTTACTCTACAACCTTTTGAGCCTGCAGCTACTGCTGAATTGAAATACTTGTCATGGAAGACTGCTTTTCTGCTGGCTATTACTTCTGCAAGAAGGGTGTCTGAGTTGCAGGCCCTTATGGCAGTAGAGCCCTTTTGATTTTCCATAAGGATAGGGTATCATTACGTACTAATCCTTCTTTTATGCCTAAGGTGGTTTCTAGTGTGGCTTTAAACCAAACTATTCATTTGCCTACGTTTTTGCAGAACCTCAAAATAAAGGGAAAAGATTTTGCACTCTTTAGATGTACACAGGCAATTGCGTTATTATTTAAGCAGGACTAAGGATTTTAGGCAGTCTCAGCAGTTGTTTGTTTCTTTTGCTTTGAGTTCTCAGGGCAAGCCTGTGTCAAAACAAACTATTTCTAGGTGGATTGGCTTTTGCATTGCATTTTGTTATTCCCATCATGGCAAGGAGATTCCAGCTGGGATTAGGCCTCATTCCACTAGGGCTACTGCCACTTCAACAGCATTTCTAAGGGGGGTGGCAACTAAAGATATTTTGGAAGCAGCTACTTGGAGTTCAGTGCATACTTTCTCTAAGCATTATCACCTTCCTATCTACTCTAAGTCTAGGGCTGGTTTTGCCACAGCTGTTTTGCAAGGCATGTTGTCAGCTCCTACTTCTTTATAATTTGCCAGCCTCCCTTACCTCTGCTTTGGGATTCTACCCAATAGTCAGGACTGCAGCAATGGAAGACGAAGAACATAGTACAGTTTTGTACCTACCATAAATGTAGATGTTCGAGGATTCCATTGCTGCAGTCCAATTTACCCTCCCTCCTTCCCCTCTGAATTTAGGGGTGGTTGTGTAGGTGAGTTTACATGCTTATATTTTGTATATATTGTTGTATATATTGTACATGTTTTTGGTGCAGGTTTTTTGGGACTTGTCTTTTTGGGATCTTCTGACATCTGGGGCAAGAAAAGACTGAGGATATGGCGTCGGTCATGCGCATTAGTACCCTGACGTACTGACGTCAGTCTAATGCGCCCTGACCGACGTCAGCCTTATTCTCTGGTATTCGGGCCGACTGGGACGCGGACTATACCCAATAGTCAGGACTGCAGCAATGGAATCCTCGAACATCTACATTTATGGTAGGTACAAAACTGTACTTTTTGCGAGTGCAGGTTGGCGTTCTGAAATATTTCCGAATCCGGAGTTTCAGACCGAAACAGAGTTGGCTAAGTACCCCGTTGGGGAACATTTTGGTTTTTTCTTGCCTCAGTATTTAACCGGATGTCAGAAAAAGTGAATAACTGTATTTCTTGTGGGAAACAGATACCTCATAGGGATTACCATACCTTGTGTATTCCTTGTTTAGGGCCTGAGCACGACGTTGTTGGTTGCCGCTCTTGTGCTAGGTTTAACAAACGCACTATTAAGAGGAGGTTAGACTGTGCCAGGTTAGTGTTTGGGAAGCGTTGCAATTATAAAATGCCGACGGATACTCCGACGCCCGCTTCGTCAAGAAGCGCAAGGACAAAACAGCGAAGCCTAGGGTTGATGAACCGCAGTCGGACGCCGGTTCTTTAGAAACTCAGTGGAGCCAGAGGTTTTGCCAGGAGTTTCCATGGAGTCTCAGGCAAAAACTTTACTGTTACAGGATGTGCCTTCTCAGGAGGTAGGCCAGGCTGAGGGGCTTCTCAGGTAACTGTTCTTCCCTCTCTTCCCAAGGTAGTTAGAGCCTCCTTCTATTGCCAAAACTTCTTTGAGAGGTAGGCCAAGTTCAGCTTCAGTGGGGCTTCTCCTAGCATTTCGGTTCTGTACCTAAGAAACATATGCTTAAAATGGCAGAAGATTTGTTTACTATGATTAGAGGTTCTATGCCCCCTCCTGATAAGAGGCCTAGGGTGGAACCGGAGTTTGATAGTTTTGAACAGTGTTCAGAGGCTTCAGAGTCTTCTGCGGAAGACTTGCAGGAGTATCCTACTTATTCTGATTCTGATGTGGATGATTCCACTCCTACAGCTTCTCCTCCTGAGGATTTCTCATTTTCAGAGACTCTGCATTCCATGAGGGAGCACTTTAAATGGGAAGGCCAGGATTACTCTGATTCCAAAGGTACTATTAAAGGTCAGACAAGACAGGCCAAGGATGATTTTGATAGCTCCAGATTGGCCTCGGCAACACTGGTACCCACTACTACGGAGTCTGGTAAAGAAGCCTCCATGGCCTTTACCTCTGATTCCTCATCTGTTATCTCAGAAGGACGGTCATCTGCTCAATGTCAAGCTTCACTCTCTTCATCTAACAGCCTGGCATATTCTGTGTTGAGACACAGCAGGTCTCAACTTCCTCAAGTTTTAAATGTGATTATGGAAGCTAGAAGACCTAGTACAAGGAAAGTGTACGCAGAAAAATGGAAGACATTTTTATTTTGGAGTACAGGAAAGAATTTGAAGATTTCTGAGTCTAGTTTGAGTGGCTCTTCAATATCTTACTGAGTTATTGGACAAGGGTTTGTCCTTCTCTTCCATTAAGATTCATGCTGCAGCAATTTCAGCTCACTATGATTGTGATCCACCATTGTTTTCGCATCCTTTGTTCAAGCAGTTTCTTAGAGGGGCAAAAAATATAAGACCCCAATGAGCTCCTACTCCTGCTTGGGATCTCAATTTTGTGTTGGAAAACTTACTCTACAACCTTTTGAGCCTGCGGCTACTGCTGAATTGAAATCACCGTAAGCTGACCCTTTGGACATGCCTGTTTAGGTGTGTTTTTTGTAAAGTACAAGAGCCGTTTTCCCTTACCTTTGCAAGGTACTTTGCAATTATAAGCTGTTTAGTGCCTACGATTAATTTCTCCTTATTGACAAGGAGAGTTGAGTGCTTGTATCACTTCAAGGCTTCCTAGTGCTTTCCAGCAGGTTCTAGAGCATGTGCTAGTCACAGGGGTTCAGATTTTAGTGCTACTACTGAGAAACCAGCTAGTTCTAAGGGAACATTTGAAGAGCAGACTTTCTGGCACCTGGAATAGTTTAACCGTAGCCCCATGGTGCTGCCCAATTTAAAGAATGTGCAAATGCACATTTTTTTTAAGCCAGAAAGTTGAAAGGGATAGAAATCAGCCCAGCAAGGCTAATAAAATTACAATTTCAGAGATGAAAACTACTCCTCCAGTGTTGAGCAGTACAATGCTCACCAGTCCCACTGGTAAGCAGTAGGTCTTCCCTCTACTCCAGCAAGGTATGGATAGCTCTGAACACAGAAAATAGTCCTGAGACAAGCAAGCCCTGGGATCTGGACTATACTAGCTAGGAAAGACAGGAAATGAGCAAACTGTATAGTAGTATTTTTTTTTTGGTTAAAACAGGCTAAACAATGCAATAATACAGTAAATAAACACAGAAAAGTCTAACGACTTGAGTGTGTAACCCTAAACAGTAAATGCAATTAAAACTCTGCAAAATTAGCAATTTAAAGCTTTTTAAATGAACCAAGGCAAGTGCACAACTGAAAAACTATTTGAGGCAGTAATACAGTATAAAGAGCCTCTGCAAGGTTCGAACCCAGGACACGGATGCCAGTGATTTGCCACTAAGCCATGTCAGATGCCTGCATCTAGTCTTACTTTAGCCTGTCCTGCTGCTGATTCCCTCATTTTGATGCTTCTGCCCATGCCTCTCAAGTGCACCTCATTACGAGGAACATACCTCATTTGGGGTCTTAAAAAGTTCATGTTCCTCAAAGTTCCACATTGAAAGAGTCTGTCACACATTCAGTGTTAGGAATTTTTTTAAGTGAAATCCATGGTAAATGTTTTTATGTTTTTTATCATAGGGTAGTACTAGGCTAACTGCCCTTGTGAGCCATTTTAAGCCTAGCCAATTATCCCTTGTCAGATTCAAACCCTGCACCTTGTGTTTGTAAGGCAGACACCTTAACCATTAGGCCACCCTCACAACCGCAATTAAATAGAAATTAATCATATTAATTCATTAAAAGATCTTCTTTATAAGTAAAACCAGCATATTTTAACCATCATATGGTCTTCCCAGTTGAAATTGTTAGTAAGCCATTAGTATGTGTTCCACATTTTGCCCATTTGTTCCACATTATGAGGGCTAGTGTTTCTCATTTTGGAGATGGAATGTTGAGAGCTATGCTTCTACCTAACCCAGGGTTGGGTCTTCTTTGCTGCCAGATCTGAAGAACTCCTTACTAAATGCATCCTGCCTTTGTCTGGGTATCAGGCTTTCACCTGCATAGCTCTTTTGGAAGAGACCCTTAACGTTGTATTTTTGAACTCCCTCTACAGGGTTACACTGATGCCCTTGATACTTCCACGTTCAGTTGTGTTGTAGCATAAGTACTACTCCTGAGGTTAGTTTGGCTCCATCTACAGGCCATCTCATTACTGGACAGATCTTCCAGCTGTTTCTGGGTCCACATTTTGACCACTTTATTGAATGAAAGGTGTTCTACCTCCTCCATATCACAACTGATTTGTGTGTATATTATACCCACACACACGTATATTAGCCATTTATAGGTTGCCCCTCTCCATTAGAGACTGTGCCCATCCATTTGCCCAAGTTACACTTGAATTAGGTTGTGGAGGAACTCTTCTTTACATGGATGGTGATCCTATTTTAGAGAAAGTGGTGGTCTCTGGGATGCACACCTTTCTCTGTAGCAGGTCCTATTTATATCACAGGCAAGGTTTAAGTCTTTAGAATGGGTAATTTGTGTGCTATTTGTTTTGCAGATATGCAGTAGGTCCATCAAAGTGTGGTCTGACAGTGCAGTTTGTCAGGCATAGTTCTCCCCTCAAAGGCCAGTAGAAAACAGAATACAGGGATAGGGCTCTGCATAGGGCATGTTACTTCCTCCATGCATTCATTTAGTGAGGAAGCTCCTATGGAATTTTTCAGTTGGATATGCCTAGTTCGATACATATCAAAGGGGGAATTGTACTCAATGGCAGGTCTGATGACTGCCAAATACAGTACAAGAATGACTTTCTTGGACCTAGATGCCATTGCTTTGTTTATAAGTTGCACAACATACAATGATTTCCTTCTTATTGTAGCCACATGATGGTCAAAGGCTAGATTACTGTCTGTGTTCCTAAGTCCCTGACAAATGGGTCAGATGTTAAGGGTGTGTAATCAATATGATAGTTACCAGGGGTGGATGACTTCCCTAAGTATACTGTTTTATGCATTTCTTGGTATTTAGTTTTAGTCCATGGCTCTGACAGCAGTTTTGTCTGTCAACACTTCGTAGAGAACATTTGTGTCTGTGGCGGATTTAATTACTGCAAATTTAGCCAGCCAGAGGCCATTGACATTGGCCTTGACTTCAGACAAGTAAATACCAAAAAGGATTCATCCCAAGACTGATCCCTGAGGGACTCCACTTGTGACTGGCCTCATTGTAGAGGTGGACTTCCCTACCTCTAACTTCCTGGGTCCTGTGTGTGAGCCAGTTATCTATCCATCAGGTGACATAAAGGTTTATACCAACCGCTTGAGTTTGTCAGCAATGCCTTATTGGAGTATTTTGTCAAATGCATTGGCCAAGTCAAGGCAGGCAGTATGAACCATTTTGCCCTCATCCATTTCTTTGCTGACCTTCTCAAAAAAGTCCACCATGTTAAGTAGACGTCACCTGACCTTAACGAAACCAAACAGGACTGGATATAGTGTCTGGAAGTTTCCAATGTCATTATTGATAATTTCCCTAATAATTATTTCCATGGCTTTGCATGCGAGACTAGTGAGACTTAAGGGTCTGTAGTTTCCAGGGTCTGTAGATGGGCCCACCTTTGTGGAGAGGGATTCCTTTTCTCCATTCATGAGGCATGAATCCCGTTTGGATGCTACAGTTAAATATTAATTCCAGAGGCTCTGATAGGTCATGTTTTATGCCATTTAGAAGGCATCCTGAAATATTGTCTGGGTCCATTGATGCAGTGTTCTTGGCCTAAGTAAGAGCATTAAGGAACTGTTCCCTAGTGACAGCAGGGGGTGTTATATTAGATGTTTCCTGAGGGACATTTGAGGAGGGAGATGGCAAAGTTGGAGCTGAATTTGTTGGCCTGTAGGTTTTCTACTACTTCTGGTTCAGTATAGGTGGCTTCGATAACAATGAGCTCTTCACACAATTGTGTATTGCCTTTGAGGTTGTGGACATAGCTAAAGTAAAACTCGTGGTTGTCCTTGGCCTTGGAGGCCAAGTGTACCTCACATTTGGCTTTGGTAGACATTACTTTTCTTCTAAGTTGTTTAGTTTGATGAGAGTGCTTTTATCCTGTTAGGTGCTAAACCTCCTGATTTTTGCCATGATTTTCTTCCTTCTGTTATGCAGCCTTCTGATCATGTGATTCCAACAAGGTGGCTTGCTTTTGAGTTAATTCTATACTACTACTACCTGGTGGGTACAGCTCTCTCAGTGCAACTGTTAACATTCTTGTATCTTGTTTCTGTGAACAGTTCCACCTAGCCAGCAGTGTTCCCAGGGTTTATGGGGTTTGAAAGATTGCTAGGTTATCATTTAATAGTAGGAAGTCTTAGAATAGTTCTCATATTCCAGGGTTAGCTGAACTGCCGAGCTTTATTTTTACTTCAAATGAGACCATTTTGTTGTCTGACCTTATGAGAAGAGACATTACAGTATAGGTGTGCAGCATTCTCCTACATTAGTGAGAACCAAATCAATATGGTTGCACCCCTGTTTGGTGTATTGAAAATCTGGTTCAGGTAGTTTGTGTTTACAAAATCCAGGAATCTGTGTGCCTGTGTTTGGTGTCACATAAGATTCCCATTTAATACTATGATGATTAAAATCACCCATGAATATTGTACTGGCTTGGATGGTGAGTGTTTTCAATACTTTTAAATACATGGTATGGGCTTTCTGGGTAATACAGGGGGTCTTGTAGCTTGCAAGGAAGTGGTATGGGATTTTGCCCAAAGTGATTTGAACATGCTGAAGTGCATTGTCCCGTTTGACCAGCCTTCAGGTATATGTATTCTTTTTGTAAAATCAAGACACATCCACCAGTGGTCCTTGTCTATGTAGTAGCTGGTCTGTGTGTGTGTGTCAGTGTGCTATCTGTAGCTTTAAACCATGCTTCAGTGAATGCACAGATGTCAACTTTCTCTAGACTGAAAAGGGAGTGGAGTTTGTTTAGACTCCTAGTACTGAGCAGAAACACCTTAAGGTTTTCTTGGTTTTGATTTGCTATGTCGGAAGTACTTTCAGTTTGGCACTACCTGAAAAAAGCACTATTGGGAGGACAATCTTTTAGCTAATGCTCAAAAGCCTAGAGGGGAGAAGTGCAAACCATCCCTGACAAAGGAGCAACATCTGTTGACCCTCTCCTTCCATGCTGACAGTGTCCCCTTAGAATGACACCAAAAACTATGCCAATTATTAACATCAGTCATCTTTTGTTCGTATTGTGGCAACATCTTTAGAAGTAAAATAGTACATAATGCTAGGCTCATACCAGCCTAGGACATAAATTCTGAGAGCCCCATGATGTGCTCTTCATATAGCCTAGGGAAGTATATCTCGGGTCATTCACACCCACATGGACTATGACTTTGTCATACTGATCCTTTTGGTCCAGTGACCCAAGTGCATTTGTAATGTGGCAGATCTTGGACCCTGATCAACTGGCTTTGACTTTCTCCGTACTCATCCTGTTGAGATGGACATCAGTGTGTGTCAGTGGTGTCTCTAATGATGTTGGATTGTTAGATGGCTTGCCTTATGGGCTTAAAGTAGAAGCTTCATGAAATACAGCTGCATGCATTGATATAAGTGGTGTTTTGAAGCAGTACATTCAGAGCTGCTGAAGGTATTTTTTGTAAGTACTTCATCTAGGATATCTTGGAGGTTTAAGAAGGTTATGTTTAAGTTCATTCACATATGTGGGTCTAAATGTCTGCTTTGAATTCTGTGTAATGGGCGCAATTTATACTACTGACAACCTTACTGACATCAGGAGTGCTTTTATGTGAGTTTTGCCTTCAGTGACATTGTGTGAATACATGTGTCACATATATCAGTTTGAGAAATAACTGTCTGTCAGTAACCATAAGACAATTTCAGTACAGCCTTAGGGTGCCCATATTCACCAAGCTGTTAACGGAGAGAGTAGGAAAGTTCATATCCATGGCAACAGAACTTTGTTTATTGGTTTGACAGTTGGAGTGGGAATATAAAGTAGTGTCAGGAGTATCCGGTTTGCAACTCTGGGGTGGTGATTGTCATTGCAAACTAGTTGTACTATGTGGAACTGGATATTGGTGAAATTTCAGTGGTGCTTTAACAGGAAAAATGTCAACTCAATGTCTTTGCATCTATACAGGGAACTGCCAAACCTTGAGGGGCAACTAGTAATTAGACCCTGATGATTTATTGGTGAAATATTTAGGCAGATATTTTGTTAGGTTAGACAGCAGGAAATCAAGCAGTATTTACAGAAAAAAAGAATTATCTTGTCATGAATAATGAAAAGGGGGGAGTCACATGAAGGGCTACGGTCTGGTTGCTATTAGTGCTTATCTCACTACAGCTTCATAGGTTGATAGGTTAGTACTAAGCTAACTGCCCTTGAGAGCCATTTTTAAGCTTAGCCAATTATCCCTTGTGAGACTCAAACTCTGCACCTTGTGTTTGTAAGGCAAACATCTTTAACCATTAGGCCATCCTCCCAATCATGTTGCTGGGGATACAATGCTCCTTTGCTGCTTCTGACCAGAAGCAAAACAATATCACCAATCCCAAGATAAGAAGCCGGCCACAGGCTCTTAGAACCACAGTCTTGTCCCAGGAGGTGCAAGAGTTTGTAGGGCAGACTTGTCATTGTCTTTTCATGGTAGATGCCTTGAGTAGCAACTAGACCAGGGCAGCCCATGCTATTGGACTGCAGCCCCCCAAGCTGTAAAAAAGAAAAGAAAATAGAAAAGAAGAAGAAAAAATTTTAAAAAATCGCAAATAGCGGACCCGTGCATGCGCACTAGAAGCATTTCTGATATCCAGACTGCTGCTGAGACTGTCTGGGGCATGCGCAGTCTGTCTCAGCAGCAGTCTGGATTAGGAAACATTCAAAAGCAGAGATCCCAGAAGTCTATGCAGTTGTAACTGCATAGACTGTCGCTGGGAAGGGACTCTGACTGCAATGTCATCAGGCTGGAGTCTCATCGGGGGAAGAACATCTCACGGGCTGTAATGCTCCAACGGACATAGGGCGCGGGCAGGCTTGTAGTGCAGTGGCTGTGGATTTAATGCAATGCTGCAACAGAGGGATCTACTGCTGTGTTTGTGTGTAAGTAAAATGCCCCAGGTACTACATGGTGGTGGGTAGAGAATAAGGCTTGAACCCTGCACCTTGGGCCCAGGTGGGAAGAGCCTGAATTCCCTACCCACCACCATTTGTAAAAATGTTGCAGATTTTTCACTCATACTTGTTCTTACTGTTAGTCATAAAATCTGTGGTTTCTGTATTTTTGTGTCCTTGAAAAACCAGTAGTGCATTGGTGCAGTGGTAGCATTGTTGCCTAACAGCTACATGTTCTCTGGTTTGATTCTTGGCTGGGGTGCCTTACATTCTGTGTGGAGTCTGTATGCCCTCCCTGTTTTTGTTTCCTCTAGAGTCCTCCCATCTTACAAAGACATGTGTCTGTCTGGAGTGGTTCTCCCTGGGCCTCTGCTAAAAATTGGCTTTTGTTCCCAAGTCAGACTTTCCTGGTGAACAAATGTTAAAAATGACACACATTTGATTATCAGACTTCATATTTTTCAGAAAGTGCATGGTAACACAAAAGCTTTTATTCTAGCAATTTTCTAAGTGTATAAGATGGATATTTGAAATTTGTGCCTATTTTTGGGACTGTATTCCCCCATTATTGGCTTCATCCAGGTTTTGTGCTAAGGTTGAGAGCTATGGTAAGAACTGAATTCACTGAATATGTTTGGGGGCTATATTCCCCCATTACTGGCTTTGTCTGGGTGTTTTTTGCTAATAGGTTGAGAGCTATGGTGAGAACTGTATTCCCCCATTGTTGGCTTTGTTCAGATGTTTTGTGCTAAGAGGTTGACAGCTGTGCTATGGTGAGAACTGAATTCACTAAATGGTAGCCATTTAAGTTTCCATCTTCCTCTTTTACAAAACAGCTGATTTGTCATAGTGGTATGTTGCTCTGACTGTTTTGCACAGGGTCCCCTGGGTTCAAGACATGGCAGTGAAATGTATGGTGGTAACACAGCATTTTGTTCTAGCAACTTTCCAACATTATATAACCAATGTTTAAAATGTGTCCCTGTTTTTTGACCTTTTGTCCCCCCTCCCAATAAAGTTTGGCTTTTTCCAGATTTCTTGTGCTCAAAGTTCAGAGATTACAGCTGAGTGTCAAGTAGATTTTACAAGGAGCTGAGAGCTGCAGGGGAACAAAAGTTTAGTGCTGCTTATGCTAAGTCTACTTGCACTGTTAATAGCACAACAGGTAGTGTACTTGCTTTTGATTGTAGAAGGCTGTGGGTTCTATTCCCACAGTAGGTAGATGCATTGCTGATACTGTACTGTGTTGCAAAGTGGGTGGATGCTGCAGTCCTTTATGGCAAAGATACCTAGTAACTATGAACCTGTTATCAGTTTGCTATCCATTCCCTATAGCGGTATTACTAGCTTATTTTTTTAATGCATGCAACATAGTCAATTTATTCTTCAAGGGCAAGAGGCACTTTATTTGTAGATGAAACAATGATGTATATAAAGTTGTTTGCTAGCAGCAACCTCTTTATTAGTTTTAATTTCTGTAATGTGGATTTTACTACTTCAGAGATTGTGCATATTTACTGATACTTGTGAACTATACAAGGTTGAGTAGACTTTTTATGATGGAAATGTTCTGAACTGGCCAGTTTTGTCATTGGTGGATGCATTTTGTTTTATTGTTTACTGGAAAAATGTTCAAAACAATAAATTTAAAATGCCCTCTTAACTGTACTGTATTGTACAAGGAATATAATGTAATACAGTCAGGAAGGTGTATCAAAGAACATGTGTATGTTTCATGTTCAAGGGGCCTATGATTTTGAAAACAGCTCAGAGTTTATCTTTATCTGCCACTGGCAAAATGTATTTTCTTTGAATGTGGGTTTCAATGCTGTTTCAATGCATGTGAGTTTCAAGGGCAGAGAAGTTTTAATGCTAAGTCTATTTTCATTGTGAGACTGCATTGCTTTGTTTAACAGATATCTATTAGGGTTTCTGCTGTAAAACGCAAAATAAAACTTTCAAATGAAATCGAAATCATCACAGAAGTAAAGCAGAGTATGCACATTACAGTGTTTATGGTAAATGGGGCAAAATAACCAAGGAATGGGACATTGGAATGGCTGCAGGGGGGAGGCTCCATTCAACCATGATTTTTGTGAGGAGGGGGGCGGTAGCAAACTCAGACAGCCCCGGTTGAACTATACCTCTCAGTTGTCCATATGTTTGCACAATGAATAGATATTTGCTTCCTATTTTTGGTTTGTTCCTCATAAAAGTTGTGGCTTTCTAGCAAATTATTTAGGAATGACGTCACTAAATGACAGACATTGAGTTTCAGACTTCATAACCTTCAGAAAAATGCATGCTAATGCAAGACCTGTTATTCTATCAACTGTCTTAAGTTTATACAAGAGCAATTTCTAGTAGTGTTTGTATGTTCCCCCAATATATTTGGCCTTGTCCAGATTTCCTGCATTAAGAGGTTGAGAGGTATGTGCAAATCACTTTGTAGAATTAGGAATATCTAAACCTCTCCATTGTCCCCAATTTTGGCTCAAAATGTTGCTCTCCCCTAATAATCCCTCCTCAAAATGGCAATTTTGGAAGAAAACGTGGAGGGTTTACAATTATATAACTGTAATAATCAGAGTTATAGATTACTTTTATTTCAGAAATGCATGTAGATGCTCTTATTTTGTTAGCTGCTCAAGTTAACAGTGTTGATATTAAAAAGGTGTCCCTTTTTTGACAGGTTCTCAGCTGTATTGTGTGGCAACTTTATATTTTTGCATCACATTTTGGTGTGTAAAATTGTGGTTTTCTGGCAAATTAGTGGCAAGTCATTAAAGATCGAAGTTGGAAAATAATGACAGACATTTGAGTATTTCATACCCTTCAGAAGATTCGTACTAATGCAAGACCTACTACTGTTCTATTATCTAAGTTAATAAGAGCAATATTTAAAAAATGGCCTTATTTTTGGGCCTATGTCCCACTTCTTGTTCTATGTATGGCTTTGTCCAGATTTCTTGCTCTGAAGTTGAGAGGTATGAGTGGCAGAGCCATCACTGTCAGCCAGAGACATTTCAAATTGTGACATACTTGTTGAACCCCACTCCCCATTGTAGTGGCTCTGGATGTGTCCAAGGAAGGCAAGGAGCAGTTATGCAGTGTAAGTGTGCAGAGTATTCCCCCATCAAAGGTAGCCCACAAGTACGACCGTGGCTTTTTATCTGTCCTTGATTTTGCAGAATGTTCTGGTTTTCTGTCATATTTTTATACTGTTGATTTTGCTTGTTCTTGTTCAGGAAATGCATGCTGTTACAGTGCCCTGTTGCTCTGTTTAAGTAGCAATTATTTAATGACCCTCAGGTAAGCTTGTTGGAGATTGTAAGATGCAAGTAAGCTTTAATATGCACACTGTTAAAGAATTACCAGCATTGAAATCCTTTTTGTTGTTGCCATGCTGAGAATATGTACATAACTAGATAATGTATAAGCCTTGGGTATTGAAATGCATATGACAGTATTTGTAATAAAAGGACAGGATTACAGTATTTTCAGAAGCTCATTACATTTGTTGGAGACTTGCAGTCATTTTTGCAGGCTTACCCGTAAACTAAATAGAATGCCAAACTATCATGTGTGGTCCATAACTTGTGCAGGAATCCTTTGAGCAATTTATCTTGAGCTTGTTTCTTGTTTGCTGTTCATTTTTTACTTTGCTCATGTCTTCCCCATGAAACAAGTAGATAGCTGTGTCAGGCAGCAGGTCTTTTTTGGATAAGAAACATTTTTACAAGTGGGGGTATCGCAGAGATTGCTACTTTCAGCATGTTACTTGGTACTTTAATAAAGCTGAATATAAATTTATAATTAGAACTGCAGTGCAAGGAGTAGTGGTTTGAGTTAAGTGCTGCTTGTTTTTTTATACTTGATTTTGACTGGCATTCCAGTAATGTATTTAAAAAGTAATTTATTTTTTCATGCCTTACAACCTTTTTGTTTCCATCTAGATATTAAGCTGTCATGCAGCCAATGCATTGACATTTTTTTTTCTTCTATACTTCATTTTGTCTTGATTGCACTCTCCCAATGACTGTTTGGTACCCAGGGCAGTGTATTTAAAGTTACAGTTTTTGTGGTTTTGAGCATAGCTCCTCCCCTTTCTTGGCCACACCCCTCCTCATTTACCCCACCCATTCACCTGTCTCCTGCGCCCCCCCCCTTAGATATGAAGTCAAAAGCCGCCACTGCCATAAACCTGGAAAAACTGAAATTACAATCTTGTGCTGTAATCCCAAGTATCCACATAAAATAGTGATAAGATCCAAAAAATAAACAATCAAAATCTTATTAATGAGATTAAATATAAAAGTGATGGTTCAATTAAGAGTACATCTAACTTAATGGGCATATTAGAAGTGTTCAAAAACTACTATAAAGATATAAATACACTAACACACCACTTTTGGAGACAGATAATGTAATAAGTACTATTATTCAAGAAAATATAACTACTAAGTGTCGATGCAACAAAAATAACATATTCAATAAACAACACTAACAGAAGTGAAAGGGCAAATTAAAAATTTAAAAGATGATAAAGCTCCAGGACTTGATGGAATAATTCCTGAACTATATAAGATTTTTTTCTGAATGTATAATGAAAACGAGTGCCTTTACTATGGTTAAGAAAAAATGTATAACACCCCCATTGTGGAAATACTCAATTATCTCCCTCCTATTAAAACAAGGTAAGGACCCCAAATCTTGTGATTCATATAGGCCAATTTCGTTACTAAACACTGATTATAAAATTTTCATGACAATATTAGCTAATAGGATAAAGAAAATATTATCTAATATAATACATAATGATCAGACAGGGTTCATTCTTCATAGAGAAGTGCACAATAACATTATTAAATTACTATCATTAACAGACATAGCATGCAAATAGAAAAAAAAATATTATCAGCCTAGATATAGAAAATACTTTTCTATTAGTTGATCTTATCTACAAAGAATTCTGATTGGTTTTGAATTCTCAGATTTTGTCAACTTATTAATGAAAATTTATAGTGGCACACAAGCTTGTGTGAAACTCAGATCATGTCTATCCTCGCCACTCGAAATCCTCAAGGGAACTAGACTAGGTTGTCCTTTGACACCATTCTGTTTGCTCTTTCAATGGAACCTTTTGCTACATATAACAGAAACAAGCAAAATATAAAAGACTTTAATAAGGACTGTTGTCCTAAGATAATTATTTGCTGATATGTAAACATTGGGTGATATTGATGGTTCTTTGCATGATGTTATAAATACCTTAAGCAAATTTGAAAGAAAGTTGGGGCTTAAATTTAATCATAATATATCCAAAACATTACTAATTAACAAAAAGATTAAAAAAAAAAAAAAAAAACTAAGACAGAATCACCTGTTTAATTGGGAGAATGATGTATTAGAATATGTGGGTGTCCATATAAAGAGAACATGGAGAGAGTCTGTTAAACTAAACTACAATCATTTAATAACCACCATTAGTGAACTAATCAAAAGATGAAATAAAATGTTCACAATGGAGGATCGGCTATCTTTAATTAAAATTATTTTACCTAAAATTCTGTTTTATATACAGTAATTGATACTACCCCCTCCCAAAAACTTACTTAAAAATTAGATTCATAGGTAGGTATTAGGCTATCTGCCTGAAGGCATTTATAAGTCTATCCAGAATGTGTTGGCTTTCGCCACCCCATTAGATTAGTTCCCTGTGCCTCTGACCAGCAGAACCACTGAAGCGATCCGGGGGTAAACTGTTTCCCATCCACTAGTCAAGGTTTCTCTTGGAGTGTTTAGTAAGGAGCTCTGCCTAATGTAGATAGGAATCTTGTTCCAAAGCATGGGAAGTCTTTGGGACAGGAATCTATCCCTCCAGCATGTCCTATTTATTGTTGTGGTGAAGTTTAGATCCCTAGAGTGCGTGACTCTAGGACATATGGTTTTCTTTAGGTGGAGCATGTCCATCAATTCTGGGTTGGAGATGGCCTTGTATGTCAGGCAGAGATCACCTCTGAGTAGGCAGTATGCAACCAAGTACAGCTGGAGTTTCTTCGTGCTACTTAAATTTTTATGGTTCCCCTTAAAATCTAGAATTGCATATAAATGGCACATTAGAGCTTGGAACAGTAATGGGACAGCATTCCCTAGCTTAGATCTTTATTCCAAATTAGTTATAATTAATGTAATATTACACTGGATCACACCTACCTATATATCTGTCTAGAAAACAATACGTGAGATTCATGTAACTGATGTCAGAACTATAGAAAATCAGTTTAAGGAACAATATGGAATAAGTAGAGTTCATTGGCTTTTACGTGAAATTTCTTTGTTTGATCATTTTTCTTATGACATTAATCAAATATTAACTTTAAAAATATCGATTGTAAATACAACATTATTAGAATTACTATGTAAGGATTAATAAAGAAAAAATATCTGAATCAAAAAAATGTTGAATTCTACATATGGTACCTCTTCATTATATTGGAAATTGTATACATAGAAATTGATGAACAGGAGTTTTTATATTCCACATAAAATACATTTTATACTCAAAAACAGTGAAAGTAAATGTTGGAAATGTGATGAATTACTAGAGGCCATCTAGGTTCACATGTTCATTGAATGTAGAAATGTTCAATACTGGGAAGACTTCAGATATTTTGTAAATGCTGTATGGTCTGATAACTGTCATATTTCGAACTCCTTAATCCTATTCAGTGTTCCTATACCTAATCTAACACCTAAATCTCAGATTCAGTTACTCTGGTCAATTCTTGCAATTGCCAGAAAAGTTGTTACTTTGAACTGGAAAAATAAACAAAATTTGATGTTTAAAGATTTTATTAATTTAGCAAATGTTTGTAAAAAAGAACTGCAAACCATTTGTTATAGAACTCATAACATTACTCATAAAAAATAGCATGGCAAAAATTGGAAAACCTTTTGAACAAATACTGATAACTTCTCATGGATAAACTGATGATTATGGTGATCATGGATGCATATAAATATTGTAAATTTTGTTTTATTGTATTTTAATGTACATTTGCATTTGTTTATAATGAAAACAAAATAAAAATGTTTTTGAATAAAAAAAGAATAACTGGTCCTGTCTTGGCATACAATTTCTGCAAAAATAAATGGCAATTACTTTCAGAGACGTACTAGGGGGGACAAGCAGCACAAATGTAGAGAAATTTTAAATATTGCTCTCCTAAACATGGAACTATTGCTCTTATAAATGTAGACATTTGCTAGAATAACAGGATCTTTCAGTAACATACTAGGGGGACAAGCAGCACAAATGTAGAGACATTTTAAATATTGTTCTTATAAACTTAGAAAGTTTCTAGAATAACAGGACCTGTCTTGGCATACATTTCCTCTTAAAAATGGCAATTACTTTTAGAGATGTACTAGAGGGATAAGAAGCACAAACAGAGACACTAAATATTGTTCTTATAAACTTAGAAAGTTGCTACAATAACAGGATCTGTGCTAGCATACCTGTTCTCAAGCAGAGAGAACCATTGCAGCTAAACACTTACCTCTGCCTATGTATACAGCACCAGCAGCTTGCCTCAATGTATTACATAGACTCCATTCCAGTAGCACAAATAATCCACGAAATAAACTGACTATCCCGGTTGTGCAGCTCCAGCAGGCAGCAAATAAAACCTCAGCCTTCTGACCCATCTTGATCCATCAAAGCCCTTCAGCTCATTGACACCTCTCCTGGCAGGCTGGCTTCCAAGTTCTGACATCCCCAAACTGTAGCTGGTCCTTCCTTCCTGAATCCCAGTCTTCTTCCAAGCAAGTTGTTCAACTTCAGAAAGTAAAATCCCTTATTCCTGGAAGCCTTTTTCAAGCCATTATTTTGGTGCAAAAAGGTTCCCTGAATGTGATTGGCCTGTATTGTGGAGCTATCATTGGCTCCCGTCCTCCTGAGAAGCTTTACTTGATTGGCTCATAGACTGCATTTGTGATTGGCTGTAAATGTGGTCTACAAGCCAATCAAAAACTGTGGAGCACAACCAACATTGTCTAATATGGAAGGACAGCAGAGCTATGCATTGGTTTGTATACCTCAATGCCAACTGGAAGTAATTGCAGTCCACAAACCAATCAGAATCTGTTTAGCGGAGCCACGGCTGTTCAGTGCAGAACAGCGGAACAGTGTCTTTGCTTGTCACTAAATGTGGAGCATTCTGCATAATCTGAAGCGCTTAGATGTTCAGCAAAATAGGAGGCGGCAAAGAAGAAATAGAAAATACAAGAAAGCAAAAACAAATGAACCTTTCCCTCATAGCAAGTTGTGGCAATCTGGGTTAGCTTTTCCAGTAAAGCCAAAAGTAAATACTATATCAGTATACAGACTGTTAAAAGCCTAGCCAATAACCAGAGGTCACATTCAGACCCTTTATGTTGTAGCTTTGAAGCAAAGACCATAACTATTATCCCAAGCCATCATTCAAGAATCAAATCCTGTACCTTACATTTGTGATGCAAAGACTTTAACCATTATTTCAACCCTGCCCCATGTGCATTTGCCAAGTTATGCCACTTAACTGATATTTGCCATACATTGTCTGACCATGGTATTCAAACATTTAACTGTGTAGCATCACTGAAAATGTGTATAAAAAAGTGATGACAGTTGTATGATTTCATTTCAACCCAGCTAGAAAAGAAAATAAACTGCATATGCTGTTCATTGTACTGAGCATCGTATGTCTTCGTTTATGACATTACATAGAAATAGCTGTTTTAACAGTTAACTACATTAAATTGCTTTAAAGAGGTTTTAATTCCATCCATTCCCTCAAAACAAAATATGTGGTTTGCATGGGGTTTTCACTTAAGTCTGTGTAATGCACCTTACAGCAAACGGTTCTCCAAGAGCATTAAAGTGTGCTTCTCTTTCAGTATCACCATGTGCATGTCTTCCTTGCATGACTTGGTGCTGTGATTAATTTAGTGCTAAAGCTGTCATGTTAGTTAAAATATTCGAAAGGAGGAAACCCATCAAAGATTAAATAGAATACTTAACTCTTTGCAACTTCACAGCCTTTGCAGTAGATACCAACAATTGTGTACTTAAGAGGGAAGGGTGAGGGAACTACGTAGAAATTATTGGTCATAAGATTTTTTTTGCTATCGAAATATTGCATTTTGTCCACACAAGCCACGACACATTCACATAGGCATGACTCAGGCTGAAATAAGTCAGCTGCATTATCAACAAGCCAATTAGCTGCTTATAACATTTGAATGTTACCTTAATGGTGAAGCTTCCTCACTTCACTGCTAATGCTGCCCATTTAATTCAGCCTGAGACATAGCTACCTCAATCTGCTTTGCCTCAGTGGGCAAACTGCAAAGTTCCCTCAGTACCCTTATAAACTAATATATTGTTAAATAGTTCCTTGCCATCCCACTCCTCACCAAAGTACCAGGGTACTCTTTTTCATAACTAATGCTGGAATTGTGAATTGTTGGGAAATTTAAAATACATGGTCAATAAATCTAAACTTTTATGAAATTATTAGTGATCAGTACTAATGCTGTAGTAACATTTACCCTTAGTAATTTAAATTTTGCTCATTTCATTAGGAAAGCAATGTAGTTGTTTACAAGGATTATAGAGTAAATTACTGTGAAACTTGCAGTAAATTCAAGGCTGCCTACATCTAGATTTCTATACGTTAGTACTGCATTCATAACAAAGTTGCCAGTCTTAACTGAAGACCTCCAGACTCCTGTCCTGAACTTCTACCAAAACAGAACAAGCAGGCATCAGTGCTGTCCCTGCTGATCATCATACCTGTGATGAGAATGCTCTTCTAAAGTTGGGATGCCAGCTATTTGGGATAATTCATTTAGTTTACTATGAAATGCTGACTTCCTGAAAGTGGACACTTAAAAAAAAAAAAAAGAAACTTTTTTTTTTCTTGGGGGGGGGGGGGGGAGTACTCCTGCACCTCGCAATGTGGGGGGCAAGCCCACCCACACCACACACACTTCTATAAAGCAACTCCAAGATTGCATCAACTTATAGAGCAAAACCTCCATAAAAAGTGAATCATTGCTGGCATACACTTAGAATTTGCACTAGCAATGATTTTCTATGGAAAAAAATTGTTTGGCCTTATGCTGTCTACTTTTTTAATGCAAATCCAGCTGTTTTTTTGGCCTTTGATTCCTGAAAAATCTTTAAGCATACTGCTTTCCTATTTTCCAATGGGCTTCTTTGAATATTTTTATCTATTTTGTGCTATTGCAAGTTGCCCCTGTTTGTGCAGCACTGCTCATCACTCAATTAACCGAGCACTATATAGATGCAGACAGTTCAAATCTTGACTTTATTTATGCAAAAATTCTATATCTGACCACCTCTATTAATTAATCTTGTATTTAGTACTCCATACTAGAGTGATGGTTTGTACTAATATACACACTAATACTTGTGTTTAAACTTGGAATGTTCATTCTGGACAAATAAAACTTCACTAAATCAAATCCAAACCTCAAATGCACTACTCCCCTATCATCCCACATTAATAAACACTTGGCGCCATGTATTTGAATGTTCCAACCATCTGTCTTACAAACTTTGTTGAAAAGGACATCCTAATAAAATGTAGCAGTTTTCATGTTTACTAAAAATGCATAGTACTAAAAGCAAGCGGACTGTGTGTGTGTGTGTGTGTGAGAGACGTAATTATACAGTTTTGTTGCATGAAAAACTTGAATCCACAACAAATGACAAGCAAATTGTAAGTATGACACAGCACCCCTCTAAACCAGTCACATTCAGCTCAGAGCAAATGTAGACCTTCATTTGCTTAAGGCTATTAAGCCCAACCTACCTAAATCAGAAACCGAGCTAGATCAAGGTCAAATGGGGCCTTGGGCAGGGTAATGGATCGGGGCTGCTCATGCACAGCCATTCCAGTGTCCATTACTTCTCTCTCTCTTCTCAGTTAACATAAACACTGTTCACTCCTCTGTGTGTATACTGTGATTACAGATATTTTGATTTAATTTAAAACTTTAATTTCAAATTTTATAGCACAAAAACTGATAGACATTTGCTAAGCAAAGCAATAGTCTCACAAAATAAAAAGAGCATTAAAACTTCTCTGCCCTTGAAATTCACATTCATTAATATCCATATTCATAGAAAATGCTTTTATCCAGTGGCAGATTGTTTACGTTTGGGATGTCTTCAAATCACAAGTCCCTTGCACAAATGTTAAGACAGTACAAACATGGATGAGCTCTTTCATTCACCCTCCTGATGGCATTAAATTGTATCCCTTGTATAACACAGAACCACTTGTTAGAGCATGTTTTATATTTATAGTCTTGAACATATTTCCAGTAAGCAATGAAACAAAGCATATGAACCAATAATGACAAAAATGCCCAATTCGGAAAATTTCAACAATAAAACGGCACTCAACCGCCTGACAGTACAATCCACCAATTTTGAAATAGGGAACTGTTGGCAAGCTGATAGCAGGTTCATAACGACTAGACATCTTATTCAAAGGAGACAATACTGAAGCACCCCTCCCCCATCTTAAAGTTCAACACACTGGCAGCAATCCATATATAAGCTGACGGAATAGAACCCATAGCCTTCTGCATCACAAGCAAGGAGTGTACTACCTGTTGTGCTACCAACCTTTTCATTTCTATATCACAATATCTGTTTCATTTGTTAAAACAGTTGCACATTGTAAACAGACTTAGCATGAACAGAAGTAATCTTCTCTTTCCTTGAAGCGCACAATTCCTTGAAAATGCACTTGAAAGTCAATTACTTGAAAAATGCTTAACCTGTAATTCAGACTCAGTCCATTGAAAATGTAACTGAAAGTCAATTTTTCAAAATGTGCAGCTTGGTAGTTGTGGTAGAGGATTTAGGCTGTTTCTTGTAACTAAGGTACAGAGTTTGAACCTGAGCAAATTACTAACCACCTGCTATCCCTAGCTAGGCTATTTAACTCTCACACACCTATACCTACCTGCTAGTGTAAGGAATCTGGACAAAGCCTAAAATAAACAGGGACACATTTTAAATGATTCTCTCATGAGCTTATAAAGCTGCTAGAATAACATAATTTGTTGTTATGCATTTTCTAAAGGAATATGAAGTCTGATACTCAAATGCCTGTCATTTGGTACTTCAGCCTCAAAGATTTTTCTGAAAATCACAAATTCTTTGAGGAAAAGACCAAAAAATATGGTGAAAAAATCTGGACTTTCTGCAAAATCTGGACAGTTGAGAGGTATGCTGCCTACATACCTCTTACACACACACACATACCCACACATACACACGCCATACCTCTCAACCTTTTAGAGCAAGAAATGTGTCAAAGCCATAAATAAAAGTGAGACAAAAGCCCAAAAACTGGAACTGCTCTTGCAAAGAGAAAAAGTTGATAGAATAACAGGTTTTTCATTAGCATGAATTTTCTGAAAGGTATGATGTCTGAAGCACAAATGTTTGTCATTATTTTCTAACTCCAGTCTTTAATGATTTGCCATTAATTTACCCAAAGAAAATGGACCAAAAATAAGAGGCAAAAATCTGGATATTCTGTGAAAATCTGTACAGCTGAGAGGTACGAGTCACACACTCCCATCTACCACTTCTACACACACATGCACACCCACCCCTATCTACCACTTTTACACACACACACCCTTATCTCTTACCTTTACATCTGTGGTCTGCAGTCCAAAAAACTTCTCATATTTGAATTTCGTGCCCACGCACACTTCAAACTTGTCTGATCTTGGTCCGCAGTTCAAACATCCTGTATTCAAATTCCACGCAAGCAGAAGATGTAAACAGGTCAAACAAACACATCAGGCGTGTGTTAACAGACAAACAGCATTCTTAAACAATGCTCTAAAATACATGCATTTTTTTTTTCAAAATTTAAAAAAAAAAAAAAAATTCCCTGGCCAGAGAGCCTTCTCGCAGCCAATGGGACCTAGGTGACTGCCTTGGTCGCCTAGTGCTGGATCTGGCTCTCATCGCAAAGGGTTTCCTAAATGTAATTGAAGAAATAAATTCTCTCAGTAACCTCACAAACACACAATACAGGCAGCAAGTCTGTATGAAACCTAGATCTAAGACACATGGTGTATGAAGTCAAAAGTCTGTTTGCCAAATATCTACAAAGTCCAATATCCTACTCATAGATGACTCCATAGTGAATTTCACCAATGTGCGCAAGGACATGTTTGTGCTCTGTTTACTATCAGGTGCCAGGATTCTCCACATCACGCATGCACTTGAATCACTGGACGAAAGGTACGCATGGCAGTCGTATTGCACATGGATTTATATCACCTGAGGCGTACTTACTTGGGCTGTATGAAAAGAGACCCGAGGGAGCTGTTAGAATATGTACTCAAGACAAGTATGACCCTTGTCTTGAGCAGCATTCTTACCATCACCAAAAATGATGCCACAGTACGAACAAAAGATTATTGAAATCAACAGTTGGTTTAGCTACTGGTGTAATTCGAAAGGGGTGCAATATATATCTCCCTGGGAGGAGATGGTAGACTTTCCAAACAGCTTTGCACCTTCACCCTCAAGGCTTTCATATATTGACTAAATCCTTCTGCACCTGCAAAGTACCTTTTACAGGCAAAGTCAGTCTTCTAAAGCTCCCAATGTAAGAAAAGAAAGTCCGAATAAGATAAAGGAAACACTGATTTACATTAAGAGCCTTGACAAGAAACTTCACTCCAGCATACTTATCCTAGAAAACATTGATGTATGCATCCTTACAGGTAACTGGATCAAAACCAGTGAGAGCACACTATGTCAGGGCATGGTATCTCTGCCTACACACTTCATACCTCTCAACTTCTTAATGCAAGCAATCTGGACACTGACTAAAAAAAGGGGGTAGGGATAAAGGCTTGAAAATGGAACAGATCTTGCATATTACTCTTGCAACCTAAGAAAGTTGCTAGGATAACATAATTTCTCTCTCTTAAAGTAATGAAGTCTGAATCTCAATGTGTGTCATCATTAACTCACTTTATTACCAAGTGATTTGCCAGAAAACCACAAATTTTATGAGAAACCGACCAAAAGTATGAGACAAGAAATCTGGGCACTCTATGAAAATCTAGGTAGTTGAAAGAAATGGGAGACATTCAGCCTTCCCTACATCTTTTCATACAACCACTAAATGAAAGCACTAAAGGTGATGGTCTCCACATATTCTTGAAAATAAAAAAGAAAAACACTTCATCTCCAGATGAGGTAGAGTGAGATTATGACCTACAGCTCTTCCACCTCCAACTTACTAATAAAACTCCTTATCATATCATAGCCAACTATAGGACCCTTTCTGTATCCTTCTCAGACTATAGCTCATATCTAACTAGGATTTAGTCTTTTTGCATTAAGCAAATCACCATTCTCCTGAGACTGTTCAGTTATCCCACCATTAACTTGGAAGCTTTTACATCCTTACACTTGTATGCCAAAAAATTTCTGGACTTGATCAGTACAAGTTCTCTGGGTTATTTAATCTGCACCCCTACGTGGAGTGATAAAATACAGAACTTAGTCCTTACTTTGCTCCCCATCAGTTCTTAGTCTGTCCCTTATCAGTTTGCAGGGTAATAGATAAAAGATCCCCCACCTTCATCCACAACCCCTGGTATTTGCACTTAGTAGCCATCCCAGTGTCCCATTACTTGCCTGCCTCTCCCTCCAATTATCATAAACACTTATCAAACCTGACAATGAGCATACTGTTTTCTTTACGTCCAAAATGATTGCAGCTATTTGGATTCAATTTAAAAGATTTATTTCATTTTTTTAGCACAAACATTGATTGCCATTTGCTAAACAAAACAGTACATTCCCACAATGAAGAGACTTAGTATGAGCAACATTAAACTTCTCTGCCCTTGAAACTTGGATTCTTTGACACTACATTGAAACCCACATTCATAAAAAATGCATCTGGCCAGTGGCAGATTGTATACCTTTGGGCTGTACTCAAACTATGGACCCCTGTATCCATTTTAAGGACCATGCATAAATTTGTTTTTGATTCACCTTTCTGATTGTATTAAATTATATTTGCTGCTTAATCAAGCACCACCTTGTGTTGTAAATTTGTATGTTTTTAACTTTTCCAGTAAGCAGTGAGACTTGTGTCTTTTGGCTTTTCCCGGTTAGGGGTTACCACAGCGGAACTCTGGTCCACTAATGATTGGCAGCTGATTTTTTACGTGCCGAGTTGCCAGCCCTGACGCACAACCTTCAACGAAGGTATGCCCATTCATGCATGTCTCCATGCAGAAGACGCTCTAGCTGAGAGTCGAACCGCACAGCGTCTTAATGTGAGGTGACAACGCTACCGCAGCACCACCACCACAGTGAGACTAAATATATGAAACAATGTCGACTACCCATTTCAGAACATTTCGACTATCAAAGGCTAGTCAAACTGTTGTCATTACAATCAATGATTATCAGTTTGTATGCATAATCTCTGCAGTAGCAAAAGTCATGAATAATTCCTCATTAAAGAGATCTATAACTAATGAAGATGTTGCTGCTGGAAACAACTTTGCATTTCAGTGCTTGTTGCCCTTGAAAAATAAATTCCCTATTCTACAAGAGGGGAAAAAAAAACGGTGAGCTAGTATTATGCAATAAAGAATGGCCTGCAAATGGACAGCAAGTTCATAGTTACCAAGCATGACATCCAAATTCCCCCCATCCAATATACTGCACAGTAATATCTGCAATTGATCTTTCTGGTGTAGGTAGGGAACACAAAGCCCCTTCACCAAAAGCGGGTATATGCTACCTGTTGTACCACTGGCACTGAATAACAAATCCTGTGACTGTCACCGGCAAGAATCTAATCCTGAATGAGTTACAGAAACAAAACAAATATAATTAAAATAAAGAAGACCTGGGAGTTGGTCTGGAGGTTTAAGGCATTTGCTTGCTAATAACCAAGGTAGGTTTATGGTTTAATTATGAATAAATTCACTTCACAAGTCAACCCTCTAACTCTGGCATTTAACAGAGGTCACAGACATGCGTGCACATGCGCACACACAGTCACACACATGATACTGTATAGTTTCAACTCTTCACTTGAGTACTAAATCAAATCTCCTGCCCACATACGAATTGCTGCTGTGCTCACTGTTGCAGCTCACGTGCACTACATCTCTGAGTGCTAAATCAAATCTCCTGCTGTCATTCCTAATGCTGAGGTTTCTGATGCTTGCTTTTCTTTAAAGAAAGTTTTCCTTTAGGTCCTAAAGCACTGATGTGTTTATAGAAGCCTTAAGTCTTTTCATAAAGATGGTATTTTTATCACCCTCCCAAGCCCACAGGGGCCCTAGGTAGATGCTTAGGTCACTTAGTTCTGGAATGTGCTTCTGACAGATGGTACTTGATATTTGATCATTATTTCATTTTTGTCAGTTCTTTGAAGTTAATGCTTCTTCACTTATTCTCTTATGAGATGCATCCTACTTCTAGACTGATTTTATGGACTGTGACACCTAAGGTGTTTTCAAGGCAAAGTGAGGGGAACAAATGTAGGTTATTGGGTCTGTCTTCCATGTCATGCATGCAAGAACTCTCACCTATGTGCAAATTCTAGTCCCTAATCCAATTTCCATACGTCTTTTGATGGCTGGTGGAAACTCGATCACCCACAGAAAAGAAATGTGAACACAAGGAGGACATGCAGACTCTGTACAGAACATATCCAGCGAATAACTTGCATGGAGAACCTCTTACTGTGAGGTGGCAACTTACTTATTGACATGTTATGATGTTTGCCAAATTAAGAACCTTGCCACATCATTGAGCCATTTAAGTATGCAAACTCTGAGCCGTAAGTATAGCAAGCCAGCAGACAAATGTTTGTAGTTCTGTAGCAGGGAACCTGCATTTGTCTAGATCTTCAACTTTTTCTGTAGGTTTTGTGAACCAGCATATATGCAGTCTGCTGCCTTGATCTGAAATTTTCTGATTGAAATTCTACTTTCATTAGCTATTCATGTGTCAACTCATGAACAGATGTGAAATTATTCAATGAATGGTCTACTCCTGATGCTGTAATTGTGGGCTTTACAGTTTAATTTCCTTTTTCAACTTGTCACAATCTTTTTAGATAACTATTTGTTGTTTTTTAGCATTTTCTGGTTTCTGTTGATTGTATTTTTCTTTTTTCCACTTCTGTGTGGATTTCTATACTCTCTCATTTCCTGCAAACTTCTGCTAAGCCGTGCAAAGAGGTCATTTTACACGTTTCTTTATGGTTTAAAACTTTGAGTATATTAGGCTCTGAAATCAGCAAATATGTATACCATCCCATGACTGCAGATCTACAAATGGTCATTATAGTAAGTTCAGGCATCCTCTAGAAAAGAGGATATACAGTTTTACCATAAGTTCATTTTCAGATTTCATGTGTTAAGCATGAAGCAGATTTCCTTCAGGTCATAGGCTGTTAACAGTGATCAGGGCTACAACATGTAGTTTGGCTGTGTACCAGTTCTAGTGGAGTAACATATCTGAGTGTGTCAAATACACACACACATCCACATGAGGGTGTGTGTGTGTGTGTGTGTGTGTGTATATACACGCATACACATGCATGTGCATATAATCTATAATATATATATATATACACACACACACACACACACACACACACACACACACACACACACAAATAAAACATAGAAGCTGCAAAATGAAGAAAGAACTTCACACTGGCAAAAAAAATCTACAGCTGCAGAAAAAAACACCACCACCAGTAATTGAGCACACTTCATTCTTTTAATATGTAAGAACTTCTTCAGAAATAAGAAGGTACAAAGAAAATCAGGAAATAAACACTCCATGTTGTCATATGGCAATAAAGCAGTAAAATAGTAACAGGTAACAAAATACCCCTATCCTACTTAAAATATGCACATATCATTATATGGTAATGAAGTGACCTGAAAAAACATGTACAGTATAAAGCAAACTAGTGAAAAAGGAGTCATAATGTTAACTCATGTAAACCATTTCAAAGCACATATTAAATTGATCCAATAAGCAGAAGTAAGATGAAGCAACATCAGGCTATCATAAAACCAGCAACAGTTTATTCAGGAAACAGGCACAGGCATAACCACCTTTGCAGTATTACAACTCCTTCATCAGATGCATAAAACCTAAATAATTAAATACCCTTTAACTAAAGTGAAAAAAGAATCACACGACATCCAAATAAAACTCTGAGATAACATTTGAATATATACAAGACTAATAATAATGTATAAAAAAATGTTTATAAAAGGTGGTTGGTTGAAAGGGAGTTTGTTTAAAACTCCCTTATTTAAATGAACATGAACAGAATAGTTTCTTGACTGAAAAGTTTGAAATGCTATGTGCTTTGCTTAAGATGATTTTATATAATAACGTCTGCGTATAGAGATAGTTTGGGTAAAATCAACACCAGGCTCTTTAGAAAAGCCTGTTGGAAAAATAGTCTTTTACTTTGTAATAGCATGCCTCCTAAGCACATATTCCCAAATATTATCATAGGGCAATTCATTAGAGCTAGCAATATATGCAATGTGCAAACTGATAGAGAAGTTAAGTACTTGGAGTAACTATTTTTTGGAGAGGGTGTATGATAAAACTATGCTTCAAACTGTGAAGAATGAAACTGCTGCTAACAGTAAAGGAATTCATTCCATCAGTGTAAAGCCAGCAATGAATGTAACTGTAAAAAGGAACCCCAAGCATAACGATAAAGTAGGTTTAGTTACCAAATATGCTAGTGATACTAACAAGGTTTGTGATAAAATTAAGAACTGGTATTTCCTGATAACTGATAAGGAAATAGAAATGTTATAGTAGAGTACCCAGTTTTGCATATAAGAACAAGAGCAATTTATAACAGTTACTTTGTAACAATTGGCTAAAGAATACTGCCCCCCCCCCCCACTGAAGCTTGGAACATATCCTTGCAATAAGTGCAAAATGTGTCAGTATGTTTCTTCTGTACAGGAATTTAAGCACCCTATTTTGTCTTATTATTTCAGCCTAAATTCTATGCTACTTGTAGAATAACTAGCTTAATATCCATGGCAGAGTGCACAGGATGTGCACGTATTTATATAGGGAAAACAGAAACTGCTCAGCATATGTATGATGTAAAAATAAGAACAAATTAAATGCTTTAGCTAAGCATACAGTGGAATTACCTTCACATAATTTTAGGTTTAGAGTCCTACAAAATGTTAATAATGACGAGAAGGGGTAATTTAAACAACTTAATTGAAATAAATGAATTAAAGTGGATATTAAAACTGCAAGCTCATGTATAGCCTAGACTGAACTATGTCTGCATTAAACCTGAGCTGGAAGCTCGCTCACTTAAATAAGATGTAACACTAGCTGAAGACTTAATTGATGTATTTTAAGGGTGAATTTATTTTAATGATGTATTTAATTGATAGTGCTTTTTCATATAAAATGTGTAGGGATTTTTACTGTTTTATTGAAGACGTGAAAGCGCTTGTCTAAATAAACCTGTTTTAAGCTGTGGGGGTCATCTGGATTTTTTTGCTCCAATAAATTGTGTAAATCACATGACATCCTAATAAAACTCTTAGAGAGAGAGCATTTGAATATAAACAATACTAATAGTAAACCTGTATAAAAGGGTGAATGTGTATAAAAGTTGGGGGGTTGAAAGGGAGTTTAAAACTCTCCTACTTATTTAAAAAGTTTTGCTTTCAACATTGGTTTCAGTAGTACTTTATCATTAAGTCCTGACCCTGTATCTATTATAATCTTATAATCCATTTGCTTTTTAAGCACTCTGTTTCATTCCTAATATCACCTCCCCTGAAGCTTTCCTGCACGATATCTATAACCTGAAACCTAAATACATGCTCTGGGGATGTCTGCTACATGTATTCCTAACCATAGTATTTCTGATATCAAGATTTTCTCTTACCCTTTCAGTCTTCTGTCCATTTTACCTACATGAAATTTACTGCAGGTTTTACACACTGCTAAGTAAACCACATGACTGCTTGTTACAAGTTGCCTCCACTATAAACTTATAGACCTTGTTCTGGTCTCAGTGAAAAAATTAACCTGCTTAATTTATATAACTGCAAAACCTACAGTTATAACAAGGTCTAGTATTATTATTACTGTTTTTTTATATAAGAATTATGTGGTTTCCTATCATACCCCATAAGACACTTGGGAGGGGTAACAGCTGAATTTAAGATTTATTTTTCTAAAACTATGCTGGGACATTCACCTATTAGAGGTTTCAATTCTGTACTTGTGGTCATGACACACCAGTGTTTCTTTAATAATGTTATCTACACCTTTAGAGTCTGTAGAATATGTTATCGGTACCCTACACCTAAACTCAAGTACCTTATTCACACATACAGGTGGATCTGAGGAAAAATAAGGACTTCCTTCATTCCCTCTTCTTTGTATTACTTCAACTTATCGGATACTTCCTTTTTAGCATACCCCATTGTTACAAACCTCATCTAGATCTCTCAGTTCTTTAGTACAATTTTCCTCACTTGCATTAGCTCATGATGTCACAAGCCAGTGCATTTCTTTGTGCCGGTCCCAAGCCCGGATAAATGGGGAGTGTTGCGTCAGGAAGGGCATCCGGCATAAAATTTGGCAAATCATACAAGCAGACAACAGTACAGAAATATATACCGGATAAGTTGAGGCCTGAGTTAACAACGACCGCCACCAGTACTGTTGGCCAACAGGGTGCTGGTGGAAATTGGGCTACTGTTGGCCGAAGGAGGAGAAGAGGGGGAAGGCATGCCTGAAAGCAGGTAAAAGCTAGGACTGTGATAGTAAGGGTTGGAACTTTGAATGTTGACAGTATGACTGGTATAGGGAGAGAGCTAGCTGATATGATGGACTGAAGGAAGGTTGGTATATTGTGTGCACAAGAGACAGATGGAAGGGGAGCAAGGCTAGGTGTATCTGAGGTGGTTTCAAATTGTTTTATCATTGTGCGGATGGAAGGAGAAATGGCATAGGCATTATCCTGAAGGAACTGTATGCTAAGAGTGTTTTGGAGGTGAAAAGAGTGTCAGATAGAGTGATGTTTATGAAGCTGGAAATTGATGGTGTAATGATGAATGTTGTTAGTGCATATGCTCCACAAGTCAGGTGTGCGATGGATGAGAAAGAAAAATTTTGGAGTGAATTGGATGAAGAGGTGATGACTTTACCCAAGGGTGAGAGACTGGTGATTGGAGCAGATTTCAATGGGCATGTTGGTGAAGGGAACAGAGGGGATGAGTAAGTGATGGGTAGGTATGGTGTTAAGCAAAGGAATGCAGAAGGTCAGATGGTGGTGGATTTTGCGAAAAGGATGGACATGGCTGTGATGAATACGTATTTTAACAAGGGAGGAGGAGCATATAGGTTGACATACAAGAGTGGAGGAAGATGCACACAGGTGTATTATATCTTGTGTAGAAGGGCCAGTCTGAAGGAGATTGGAGACTGTAAAGTGGTGGCAGGGGAAAGTGTAGTTAGGCAGCATAGGATGGTGGCTTCTAGGATGACATTAGTGATCAAGAAGAGGAGGATGAGTGTGAGGGCAGCACCAAAGATTAAATGGTGGAAATTGAAAAAGGGTAATTGTGAGGTGATGTTCAGGGAAGAGTTAAGACAGGCACTGGGTGGCAGTGAAGAGTTAGCGAATAGCTGGGTAACTACAGCAGAGCTAGTAAGAGAGATGGCTAGAAAGGTGCTTGGTGTGACATCTGGACAGAGGAAGGAGGACAAGGAGATGTGGTGGTGGAATGTACAAGAGAGTATACAGCGAAAGAGGTTGGGAAGAAGTGGGTTGTCAAAGAGATAAAGAAAGTAGACAAGGATATAAGAAGATGAGGTGCATGGCAAAGAGAGAGGTGGAGAAGGCTAAGGATAAGGTGTATATAGAGTTGCATAAAAGGTTGGACACTAAGGAGGGAGAAAAGGACCTGTACCGTTTGGCTAGACAGAGGGACCGAGCTAGTAAAGATGTGCAGCAGGTAAGGGTGATAAAGGATAATGAGGGAAACATACTCACAAGTGAGGAGAGTGTGTTGAGCAGATGGAAAGAGTACTTTGAGGGGTTGATGAATGAAGAGAATGAGAGGGAGAAGAAGGTTGGATGATGTGCGGATAGTAAATCATGAAGTACAATGGATTAGCAAGGAGGAAGTAAGGGAAGCTATGAAGAGGATGAAGAACAGAAAGGCTGTTGGTCCAGATGACATACCTGTGGAAGCATGGAGGTGTTTAGGTGAAATGTCTGTGGAGTTTTTAACTAATTGTTTAATGAAATCTTGGAAAGTGAGAGGATTCCTGAGGAATGGAGAAAGTGTTTTGGTACCGATTTTTAAGAATAAGGATGATGTGCAGAGCTGTAGTAACTACAGAGGGATTAAACTGATCAGTGTCAGCATGACGTTATGGGAAAGAGTAGTGGAAGGTAGATAATGCAGGTGATGATTAGTGATCAGCAGTATGGTTTCATGCCAGGAAAGAGCACTACAGATGTGACGTTTGCTCAGAGTGTTGATGGAGAAGTACAGAGAATGACAGAAGGAGTTGCATTGTGTGTCTGTGGATTTAGAGAAAGCATATGACAGGGTGCCTAGAGAGGAGTTGTACTGTATGACAAAGTCGGGAGTGTCAGAGAAGTACGTAAGAGTGGTACAGGATATGTACGAGGGTAGTGTGACAGTGGTGAGGTTTGCGGTAGGAGTGACGGTTGCATTTTAATGTGGAGGTGAGATTACATCAAGGATCAGCACTGAGCCCTTTCTTATTTGCAATGGTGATGGACAGGTTGACAGATGAGATCGGACAAGAGTCCCTGTGGACTATGATGTTTGCAGATGACATTGTGATCTGTAGTGAGAGTAGGTAACAGGTGGAGGAGACCCTGGAGAGGTGGAGATATGCTCTAGAGAGAAGAGGGTCAGCAGCGCTAAGACAGAATATATGTGTGTGAATGAGAGGAAGGATAGAGGAATGGTGAAGGATGCAGGGAGTAGAGGTGGGAAGGTGGATGAGTTTAAGTACTTGGGATCAACAGTTCAGAGTAATGGCAGTTGTGGAAGAGAGGTGAAGAAGAGAGTACAGGCAGGATGGAGTGGGTGGAGAAGTGTCAGGAGTGATTTGTGACAGACGAGTACCAGTAAGAGTGAAAGGGAAGGTCAACAAGAGGTTAGTGAGACCAGCTATGTTATATGGGTTGGAGACAGTGGCATTGACAAAAAGGCAGGAGTCACAGCTTGACGTGGCAGAGTTGAAGATCTTAAGATTTGCACTGGGTAAGACGAGGATGGACAGGATTAGGAATAAGTGTATTAAAGGGTCAGCCCAGGTTGGAGGGTTTGGAGACAAAGCCAGAGAGGCTAGATTACGTAGGTTTGGACATGTGCTGAGGAGGGATGCAGACTATATTGGGAAAAAGATGCTAAGGATGAAGCTGCCAGGTAACAGGAAAAGAGGGAGGCCTAAGATAAGGTTTATGGATGTGGTGAGAGAGGTCATGCAAGTGGTTGGTGTGACAGAGCAAGATGCAGAGGACAGGAAGAAATGGAAACAGTTATCTGCTGTGGCGACCCCTAATGGGAGCAGCCGAAAGAAGAAGCATTAACTCATCATGTCCTTATAGCTTGCCCCTTCACCACATTATTAGAAGTAAAACATGGGTGCATACCAATTCAATGCAAGTAAGTATTCTTGTATCAGGATTTTCAATCTAGTATTATTATAATTATTCATATCTATTGCCCTATCTTCCTTTACCTTCACTAACACATCCAGAAAACTAACCTCTCGATCTGAACAAGTCATTACAAACTTTAAAATGCTTGTCCTCGTATTAATATAGTTGTAAAAATCTGACAATTTCTTCGTAG
Organism: Protopterus annectens; assembly: GCF_019279795.1. Taxonomy (NCBI): domain Eukaryota; kingdom Metazoa; phylum Chordata; order Ceratodontiformes; family Protopteridae; genus Protopterus; species Protopterus annectens. The sequence continues at coordinate 737,200,881 of NC_056750.1, read as the reverse complement.
TGACTTACCCTATGAAAAACAGGTCATCCATGAATCTTTTATAGAAAAATTACATTTGCCTAACATGCTACCTAATGCATGTTCCATCTCCCATACAACATAAGACTAGCATAGATATTGGCACATGATGTGCCCATTGCTACACCATCTAACTGCAGTTAGTAATCCTTATCAAAAGGAAGACATTATTATATAAAATCATCTTAACCAAAGCACATACCATTTCAACCTTCTCAGTCCAGAAACAGTTCTGTTCATGTAAAAATTTTTTAACCCACGTTATGCCTATACTATTTGGTATTACAGTGATTAAGGACTGTACATGGAGTGTAACCAATGCCATTCACCTTTTTTTAAAACAGCCTTAGTAAAATCATATAAATCGCATAAAAAATGTCTGGAGTCCTGCCATATGTGAGTATTACAGTTAAATGGTCTTAAATTTGTCTCCACAAAAATAGAAATTGCTTTGTTACGCCACTTTTGGCCTGCCACTATGGGCCTCATCTGTGGAGTAGTAGGATTCTCGTGTACTTTTGGAAGACCTTCCTGAAAACATTGGAGGGGATAAATGTATCTCCAAACACCATCATACTAGGTGACTTCAACTACCCTAATATAGACTGGGAACACTACTCAAGCCCGAACACTCTAACCCAAAGATTCCTGGAGTTCATAAACTCAAATGCCATGGAACAACTAGTCACCATCCCCACAAGAGGAGAAAACATACTTGATCTCATCATCACGAACATGGGATCAAAATGTTCAACACCGGAAGTATACCCCTCACTGGTGAGATCAGATCATAAACTAATCTCGCTGGAGGTCCTCATCCCGGCTCCACCTGAAACAAAAAAGACCACAGTGAAAAACTTCTCAAAAGCCGATTTCACACTTCTAAAAACTAGTGTGGTCTCCTTTAAGGCCCCTGAGCCAGTGGTAAACATTACTCAAACTGCTGAATCACTTACAAATGCCTTCTACCAGCACCTACAGGACTGCATGGATCAGGCAATCCCAAACAAAACTAAGACTCTCTGTACCAAAGGCAAGCGTCCAGTCTGGTGGACCCCAGCCATAAACAAGCTCTACAACAAAAGGAGGAAGCTACTACAAGATAGAGCAAAATCCTTGAAAGGTAAGACACCTTTGATCATTATAAGTAAAAAACTAAGAGCTCTCATAAAATCATCAAAGGCAAATTTTGAGAGAAAAATCGCCAAGGACTCTAAAGAGAATCATAAGGCCTTCTTTAGCTATGTTAGAAACCTAGGAGGAAACTCCCAGATATGCTCAGAATTAGTTCAAAATGATGTGAAAATTACTGAACCTACACACATTGCCAACATACTGGCTGACAGGTTCAGTGCAAACCCCCCCCCCTCCCCCCGAAAAGGAGAGATATCTATTCCAGAGGATTGTAGCCCCCCCAAACATCTCCAACGCCCAGGTGAGAACTGCCCTCACTAAGGCAAAAAACACAGCATCCATGGGACCGGATGGTGTCCCCGGCTGTGTGCTTCATGAACTTAATGAGGAATTAAACCCACAGTTAGGACAGCTGTTTAATCTTAGCCTCACCTCAGGATACGCACTCCAAGGAGTGGCGCCGCGACTGTGGTCCCACTTCATAAGGGCGGTGCCTCCACAGACCCTGGAAATTACCGCCCCATTAGCTTGACAAGCCTCATCTGCAAAGCCATGGAGAGGATCATAATGGAACTCATAAATAAAGACATAGGGAACTTGCAGACTTTGGATCCAACTCAGTTTGGCTTTGTCAAAGGCAGATCCTGCCTCTTAAACTTGGTTGACTTTTCGAGACAGTCACCAAGGCCATTGATGAGGAAAGGCAGTCCATACAGCCTACCTCGACCTGGCAAAGGCCTTCGACACAATACCCCACTCAGGTATCATCGAAAAACTCATCAGCTTGAATGTAAACCCATACATCACAAGATGGGTTGCAAACTGGCTAAGTGACAGAACCCACAGGGTCAGAGTTGCTGGAGCCATGTCAGACTCAAAGCCTGTCACAAGTGGTGTCCCACAGGGCTCAGTCCTGGGTCCACTCTTGTTTGGCATCTACTTTTCTGAAGTACAAGCAAACACAGGAGGGTTATGGCTGACAAAGTTTGCAGATGACTGCAAACTGGCCGCCATAGTCGAAAACACATCTGACACAGATATCCTCCAGAAGGGCCTCACAGAAACGGATAACTGGTGCCAGAGCCATGGCCTGAAGTTAAACGCCAAAAAATGCATAGTCATACCCTTCGGGAAAAACAAGGTTACCCCTAGCTACCATATAGGTGGCAATCCACTGAGCACAGAAAAAGTCATCAGAGATCTGGGGACCCAGGTTGACAGTAGCCTTTCGTTTGACACTCATGTTGCTAAAGTAGTTAGGAAAACCTATATCACCCACCTGATCATGAAGGGATTCACATCTAGATCAAGGGAGGTCATCGTCCCCCTGTACTCATCACTTATTAGACCTATGATTGAGTACAATGCCCGTTCGAATGTATCTGACCAGACACCTGCTGCAGCTTGAAAGGCCCCAAAAGTTCCTCACCAAAAGGATAAAGGGTCTCAAAAATATGTCTTATGCTGCCCGACTGAAAGCACTCCAGCTCTATTCAGTCTCATACCGCTTGCTCAGAGGTGACCTGTGCCTGACATATAAGGCCATGTCAAACCCAGATTTGATGAATATGCTTCACCTCAAAAAATCTAGATCCCTCAGAACCACAAGGGCGGGAGACTTAAACCTTGACACAGTTATAAATAGAACGTGCTGGAGGGACAGATTCATCACCCAGAGACTCCCTATGCTGTGGAACAAAATCCCGGTACATGTGAGGCAGAGCACCTCTCTGGCCTTGTTCAAGAGGAATCTTGACCAATGGATGGGAGATTGCAGATATACCCCAGGGATTACTTCAGTGTCACTGCTTGACAGAGGCACAGCAAAATGATAGGCATAGTTTCTATTCAAACTAAAGGGGTGGCGAAAGCCACATAACTATGGGCTAGGCTTATAAATGCCCTTGGGCAGATAGCCTAGTATGAACCTATGAACCCTGTATAACTGGTATTTTAGTATGTTCCATATAAGAAGTCAAATAACCCTTCATACAACATTTTGTTAACATATTCCTCGACTCAATTTTCAGTGCATCAGCCATCTTTAATATGTCCTATATGGTAACCTTTCTATAAAACTTAACATTAACATCTCTCTCATCCTATATTTGTACCTGTTAGAATCCAGTAACACTGTGGGTCCCCCCTTATCTGCAGGACGAATTACTATACTATCCTCTCTCATTAATTTCAACATGGCCTGTCTCTGACATGTTCCTAAAATTTCTTACTTTCACTGTGTTTGTAAATATCATTAACGCAACTTTTCAAATGTTTCTACAAATGTGTGTAGTACAGGCATATACATGCACGGTCTTCTAAATTGTGAAAATGTACTATTAGAAGAATCATTATTGTCATGAAAATTAAATTTCAGCATAACATTTTGTGTAAACATTTTCAAGTTAGTGATAACTTCTGTAACATCCCCTTTACTTGGTACAAATGTTAAACCCTTTTGCAAAACATGGCATTCATCTATTGACAAAATTTTACTTAAATTATGTATTGAGTCATTTTTCAAAACTTTTTTTATGCTGGAACAGTCTGCTACCTCTAGAAGCAATTTTCATTTGTATCTGTTCCTGCTTGTAGAATGTGACCTATTTTCTGCCATCTGTTGTATAATAGGCAGAGGAAAATTGATTTTCATTCCACCCTAAGTCCATTAGTAGAGGAATGCACCTCTGCCATAACAGTTGGTTTTCCTCCTTGCTCCTAGTTGTGTACTACTAGGGAGTACATCCTGGTTACTTGTGACATCACTGGAGACTTCCTCACAGGCAGACATCTCTGAAGTACCTCCTGTTACTGCAGTGACATTACATGCAGAAATCACTTCAGTAGCTCCTGCTGCTGTGGCAACATTAGGTGTGGCCTGAGTTTGTTCTTTTGGATTACTTATTAATTCTCTGGAACCTTCAGATCTCAGCCAGGCAAAACCTGCCCCTTTTTAAATTCATTAGTCTCTCTAATCAGTATTTTCACTTTCACACAACAGTTTCTAAAACAACAAAAAGGAAGTGTGGTAGTCAGAACAAGTACTAAAGACAGTATTTATTAAGCGCTTTTCATTTGCTAACCATCAGCAAACTTCAGATAAATTACAACTACAAAATGTCCTTTTAAAGGCAATGATCCAAATCATGTGACACGAAACCACCAATGATATGGTCATATCCATTAAAACTCTCTCCTACAATTTCAGTTACTAACATAAATAAGTTACATACAAAATATACCTCATAAAATATTTCTATGCATAAAACTACTGACCGATATACTAAAAATCAAACTACAAAGTACTTCCATTCAGTCACGAAACCCACTGAATTCTGCAGACAAATAAATGGGGAAATAATGGAAGATAATGGCCTTTCAACCCCCCACCATTTATACACATTCACTCTTTTTTTATACATGTTTACTACTAGTTTTGTATATATTCAGATGTTCTCCTTAAGAGTATTAGGATGTCATATGATTATTTTTCACTTTATTTAATGGGCATTAAAATAGATTTTATGCATCTGATGAAGCAATTGTAATACTGAGCAAGCACTTATGCCTCTGCCTGTTTCCTGAATATACTGCTGCTTGGTTGTATGATAGCCTGGTGTTTCATCTTACTTCTGCTTGTTGGATTTATTTTTTGTTTCGAGAAGCATTTATTCAGCACACACTGGCATTATTGGACATTTACATTTTAAATTGATATCATATAAACCAGAAGCTGAATCAGTTCCCAGCAAAAGTTGCCATCAGTTTCCTAACCTCTAATTCTTGTCATTATTACTATGTGGGAAAGACTTGCAGGATGCTGTCGGACAGAATAAAGGAACATTGTGAGGCTATCAGAAGTTCTGACTCTAGAAATTTGCTAGCTAGGTATTTGTTAACCTGTACTAATTTTGAAAAATTTCTATTTTTAATATTAGAGCAAGTTGAACTGTTTTTTGATGACTATGCTACTCTTCTGGAGGATAGGGAACTGAGTTGGCAACTTTTGCTGGGAAGTGGATTCACCTCCAGGTTTGAATGATATAAATTTAAAATGTGCTTTGAAATGGTTTACATGAGTTCACTTGACAGAATCACTTTTCACTAGTTTGCTTTATACTGTACATGTTTTGTCAGGTCACTTCATTGCCATATAATGATATGTGCATATTTTAAGGATAGGGGTATTTCATTGGTTGTTAATAGTTGGCTGCCTATTACGCTATCGTAGATGTAGGTTGTCGAATGTGACTTTGTTGAACTGAAAAGCGTGAAAAGGCAAAATAGCGAAGTGGGCTTTTCAGTGAATTCTTTCCCTGGGAAAGAATTTGTTTGGCCGCTTTCGCTACTTTGCCTTTTCAGCACTGCAGTGCGATCTCAGAGTTGGTATATTTAAGTAGGGGAGGGTGAGGGGGCACAGCACTCAACATCGGGGGGGGTGAAGCCCCCCACATTATGTAATGTTTTACAGTTTTTTTTTTCTTTTGTTTCGGAACAGCAATTTTTTTTTCCCTTGGGAAAAAAATGTCTGTTCTGCAGTTTTGATGTAAGCTTTCGCTTACATGAGGTAGATTGTGTCGTTTGCTCTTCTGACCATGCAATATCATAATATAGACCCTTAAAATTTTACTGCTTTATTGCCAAATAATGACATGGAGTGTATGTTTACTAATTTTCTTTGTACCTTTTAATTTCTGAAGAAGTTTTTACATATTAAAAGAATGAAAACATGCTCAATTACTGGTTCTGGTGTTTTTTCCTAAAGCTGTAGAAGTTTTTTGCCTGTATGTGTGTGTATTTGGGATTACTGGGATATAGAAATGAGTATGTGTGTGTCTGTGTGTATATCTATATCTATCTCCATATATCTGTGTGTGTATGTGTGTGTATATGTATATGTGTGTGTGTGTGTGTGTGTGTGTGTGTGTGTATATATATATATATATATATATATATATATATATATATATATATATATATATATATATATTTATTTTGTACATATCGATGTATATACCTTTAATACGGCAGTGGCAACATATTACATACCAAGGCATAACATTCTACTTGGCAAACTTGGTATTATGAGAACGCTATGCAAATTTTTAATTCTTCTATGGATGGATTCATGTTTTCATTCCATTTCCTGGAGCAGAAACAAAGGCTGCACTTGGTGACTAATGTTACAAATCATTGCATACACACACGACTTGTCTTGGAACAGTGGTCACTTTTAGGTGCATGACAAGCTCAGGGTACACCACCTATACTGTGTATTAATTGATAGCCATGAATATATGCCTGGACTACAGCCTGCTTGGGCATAATAGGCAAGAGTTTAATGTGTAGTCCAAATAATATCCTTTGGCAGTATAAAGTCACTACTGGGATATGTTGATGGAGTTATAGCAGGACTATAATTCACTGACTTCTGGTCATCTTAGTATGAATGGCAGTTATGCATAGGGACATGAATTAGACTTCAGTAGCAGCAACACCACGGCCCATTTCCACTACCCTACTATCTGGTTAACCTTGCCAGCCTACAGGCCCAGGATGTCTGAAAGGTAATTTATATAGGAGACTGCACCACTATTTAACAAGCATCTGGTCAACCCTGCCAGGAAAAACAAAAATGGAAAACTTTAAAGTAATACATTTTAATAGATTATTTTATCATCTTTGCTCACTTGTAGCTCATCCCCCCCCCCCCTGCAACTAAAGTGTAGGGAGAGAGAGAGAGTGAGTAACGGGACTGGTCAACAGCCACATCTCGCATGTACTCTGATTATGTGACAGGCTGCTGACTTCACAGTCCGGTTAGCCTCATTTTCTTACTGGGGTGAAAACTGCAATGACTTCTAAGCATTTCATTGATGCTGTTTTTAAAACAGTCTGGAGACAAAAAGATTTTTTTTAAGCATACAATTTCGAAATGCACTGGTTCTTCTGGCATTCAACAGAACTGCCAGATGGTCAGTCTGCCCCTGGTTATGGAACACTGTTAACATTGTAGTACAGCTTTTTATTTGTTGTATTGCTCTGCAATTTTGCTAGTACTAACTTATCTTCTGTGTTGTAGGCATTTCCTTTAACTTTTCAGACAGAGCATGCTTTCATGAATCTGTTCTCATTATAATTACAAGCATCCATGTTTTCCCTGTCTTAACCTCATAAGCATGAGGTCTGTCCCCTGTGCACTTCACATCTATGAGTTGATTCACCCCATTTTGTATACATGGAGGGATTTTCCTTTGTGTTGTCTAATACAGGTATATTCATTTGCACAACTGTGCAGTAAAGGGTGCTACTTAAGCATATTTGTTAGATGCCTAGTTATGCAATTACATATTTTACCTTATGGGGCTACTGTCGCCAGCTGATATGGACAGTGGTGAGAATAAACATGTTTTTGGGATGCTATGATAGCCTCCAGTTAAGTATGTTACACTAGATATCGTCCTTGTTTTGCCATATCTAAAATCTGTATATAGGTTACACTAATAATCATTTTTGTGTTGGTGCATGAGTATGTATATACAGATGTGTGTATGTATGTATGTGTATATATATATATATATATATATATATATATATATATATATATATATATATAAAATAAAAAAAATATATACACACATATATATATATCTATATCTATATATATATATATATATGATTATATCATCAAGTACCTATAGTTAAAACACCAAAAGAAAAAATACTGGCCATTATAGAGCAAATCTAAAATAATTGAAAAGTACAAAAACAAAAATGTTTAGCGGGGGGAAATCTCCCTACACCCCCCCCCCCCATCCCTTGCTAATTGTGTATAGCTTCTTTGAGATTGCAAAGTAGTGGTAAAAAGCAAATTCCCTGACCCTGCTTCAGTGCAGACTCCTAAGGAAAGCAGGCAGGTGGCTAAAAAAGAAGGAAACTGAGCATTCGGTTGTGTCCACTGTTATCACAGCTTTTATCAACTACACCCGTATATGTGTGTGTGTAATTATATATATATATATATATATATATATATATATATATATATATATAAAATACACAGACATGCGTGTACTGTATTTATACAATGTATGTATGTATACACCCGCACACCACTTCCTTTTTTTTCTTTTTTTTTCAAGATTCAGACAAAAACCTTTGTTGGTATTTTGTGGCTTTTGGCATATTCCTCAAAATTGTGCACTTGTAATTAATTTGTCAATTGCTATATTCACACAATATCATTATAGATGTGTGAAGCAGCGGTAGGAGTGTGTTCTTAATGAAAAAATAAATGTCTTATTTTTTAAAACATTCTCATGAAGTATGAAAGTAATCAACATGTATTCACCGCAGACAATAATGTTAATGCATGTTACTTTGAAAAGCAATACAGAAAAAAAATTAGATTAACATGGCCAACAAATTGAATTTCATGCAGAATTATTTAATGCCCCATCACTTGAAAGTGTTTTACAGCGTACAGTAACAACTAAAGAAATCTGCATTTTGAAGGTTCCAATCGAAAGTGAACATATTTATCAGTTTAATCTACAGCTTATGAGGTTTGATTTGTTTCTGAAGTAGATGAAACTACATAAGCATTAATGTTCACTTTTCATGCAATCAATGTTTATTGCTGATGAGAAAAAAATATAATTTCACATTCCCCATTTGTACTGAAATATATTGCGCAGGACTTCAATTTCTGATAGAAGAAATGACATTACATGTTTATTCACTGTAAGATGACATTTGGTAACTATGAATATATTTTTAAATTTCATTTTTTCCAAGGAACAATTTGTATAAGTACTTTTGTTTTTGAAACCACTTGATGCAGAAGTCAGATAAACTGTACAACTTAAATCTATGTAACTCAGAAAAATAGTTGAACCATAAACTTTGAATGCAAATTGTAAAATAATTCATATGTCCAGCGTTGTTTATCTTTCACATATTCAAAAGAAAATGTGAAAGATTATAAGGAAGAGGACTTCAAAGCTATGTTTCTTACATCAGAAACATTGCATTTAGAAACAGAAATGTAGTTGTTGGTGGTTTAAATGTATTAAATAAGTCAGTCTAATCTGACTACAAAGCCAAGCAATAGGGAATATTACTTTAAATGCTTCATTTGAAAATGTATGCAAAATGTGAATGTCAGTGGTATCGTATAACAGAATTAGAAAATGGCACGTACCTTAAAAACAAAAGACATGAACCCTTTATATTGGTTTGTCTTTAACCACACATTGCTATTTCATAGCAGTTACTATTTTCTTTTTGTATCATGTGAAAAATAAAATGCATTGAATGGAAAGAATATTTCCAGAAAACAAGTTTGTTTATTTAATGGTTATTTTATTTTATATATGTTTACCAGGAGAGTCCGACCTGACACAGGTCCCTTTTCAGCAGACGGTCTGGGAGAAAAGCTCCAATATAATACAATATATAAAGAAAAAGTTCAGAACAATCAAAAACATTCATAAAGCAGTACATAGTTAGGATAAAATCATGCTGTGTAGTAAACGATCTAGCACCATATTATAATTGTTTATGACATGTTATGGTTGCTAAGAATATAGTACACCGGTCTTAGTACTATGCAGTAAATCTGAGGTATAATCAGAATAACAGCCTTACCAGGGGAATTGTATCACTTAACAGTATCCAAATAACAATACATTAGGATTAGTTGACCTGAGGAGTAACAAGAGCTTAGCCAGTTGTTTGTATAGTGGGTTTTCAGAAGTTTTTTAAATTGTGTAGTAGAGCTGTCAGTTGTTAGGTGGCTAGATAGTTCTGCTGCTCCAAGCCTCTGTTGACTGCTCTAATGATATTTGATCAGGGAGTTAGATTTGTGTTTTTTTTTGCAACTATAAAACCTGAACTTTAAAACTTTCTATCCAAATTTCATTCAGCAAACTGTAAGAACATGTCCATAATACATATATAATGAATCAGCGATTTTGCAATATCAATTTTAAAATCAGCTTGCAAATCAAGAGATTATGGTAACGGACTACATTTTCTGAAGCCACCACTCTCTGGTAGATGTCAGATTTTCATCTGCAGGGTAATAGGAGGATATTAGGACAAGGGTTTAACTGTCCATTAGAGATCCAGAGATAGGTAGGAAAAGAGGATGTGGTCTGGTTTTGAGACGGCAACATGTGCTGGATTATATAGACACTTTTCACAATGGACCATATGAAAAGAACCATGTAGCATTGAGTATTTCACTTTTCACATTAGTCATGAGGACTAAGTGAGCAAATAATTTCAACAAAGCTGAGTGTCAAATGAGAGAAGTAATTGTTAAAATTATAAATGGATATATTGAAACTGGAGAGGCAATGATTGACATGAGTCTTAAGATGCAGTCAGTCTACGGGGATATTATTCTTTAAGGAGGATTAAGTCCAAATATGTAAGGGGCAGTGTTATCCCAGTACCTTTAAACTGTGACATTTATAAGTAAAAAGAACATAGAAAATATGGACGGCTGTTCCTTGGTTCATGTTCGTGTTTTGTCAAAGGTGGAACAAAAACTTCAGTGATAGTAAAAGGTGTAGCTAGTGTGGGTTGAAGGGGCAGCTGTCCTAGGAGCAAAATGTTATGGTGAGAGCAATGGCAACATTCTACCAACTTATCCTAATATATTTATATCAATCTCAAGAGAATTTCATCACCAGACTTTTATTTGTTCCATTCATAGTAGAACTCTAAGAGGAAAGCTCAGAGCTATCGGAAAGTAATAACTGAAGTAATTCGGTGAAGGTGTTCATTTTGATTATCATTAGCTTTATTTTAAACATCGTAGTACTAAAACTGAAGAATATAAAAAATATCGATGCTAAGTTGTCTATCGCACCTTTGTTCTTGCTGGTTGGGATCGGAGCCGATCCTCGGCCATCTTCTTTAGCTCGGGAGCTGTGTACTGGCTCGAGGCTACCCCTTATCCCATGATGCCTAGCGATAGCTACCCAGATCTTGTTTGCCACTTCAGCTGCGAGGTGTCGTTTTTCTGGCTCAGGCTCATATAAGTTTTTTTATAGAATTTTCTTACCATTAGAAATAGTCCTCTTTCTGGTTTATTAACTTTTAGTCTTGTTTTTCTGTGTTAGCTAGCGTTTTATTGTAGCGTTTTTCCCCTTCCTTTTAGAACTCGTTTAACTTAGAGTGTCCCCCCCCCCCCTTATCCTCCTCTTGTCAGGTTAGCCATTTAGGTTAGAGGCTTTCCTTCTACCTTTCTTTCTTAGGCTAGCCATTTAAATTAGAGGCTTTCCTATTAAGGAAACCCTTTAGTGTTAGTCTGCTAGTATAGTGTGTTTTTGTGTAGACTGTATTTGCTTGATAGCTTTTGTTGTATTTCTAGTGTTCTTTTTCAGATGTCAAAAGAATCCAAAGTCTCTGGATTCAAGAAGTGTGACTCATGCTGTCAGAAAATGTCTGACAGATGGGCACACTTCTTGTGTCTATTTAGGCGCCGTGCACCTGCAGGACTCTTGTTCTATCTGCCATGCATTTAGCCCAAGAGTTCTGCAGGAGCATAAGAATAAGTTTATTCTTAGGGGTCTTTTAAAGCCCCAGGATTCACCAGTCAAGACTCAGCCTGTGTAATCCCCTAAATCTTCCAAGCCATCAGCTCCAAGTTCGGAGCCGTCCTTGGTTCAGATTCTACCTTCTACTTCAGTTCTGGCTGGTACCATCAGGATGTTCGGAGCCACAAGAGGCTAAGGTCCCTTTCCTTGGAATTGATTCATTCAGCTCCTCTGTCTCCCCTGCTTCAGAGCGAGCACAGTCACAGATGATCTCACTCCTCTCAGTCCTCCAGGCTGTCGGATCACGATGTGGAGAGAGTGGTCATTAGGTTTCTGAAATTGCAGGCACTTGCCAAGATGTTGTCCAGCCCTCTTCAACAGGTGTCAGCTCCATCCACTTATATCGATGTTCCTCCTCTAACTTCATTGAGGTCGGAGCCGGAGTTTGTTGGGGTTTGAGTAGTGGAACCGTCTGCTCCAGTAACGTTATCTCCTTTGGTTCCATCGTCGACTCAGATACCCTCGATGGTGCCATCCATTGAGGGATCTGGATGCCGGGGCTCCCTAGTCAGCTCCGAGGGGGCAAGTGGCATCGGACCCTTGTCTGACCCTGTTCTCCCTCTCGGAGCTTCGGTGCAGGTGAGCTCTGCTCCTACATCGGCCTTGGAGCCATCTCCCTCGGTGCGGAGAAAGATTCCGATTTCCTCGGAACCAGAGCTTTCTCTGCATTGTGGCAGGAATGCCTTCGATGTCGTGAGTGTGCTGGCCAGTGAGTCAGCTCCATGTCATGAGTGTGCTGGCCAGTGAGTCAGCTCCACTATTGGCCCCACCGGCTCCATCCCCTATAGTGCCTGTACCAACCTCTGCTTCTCCAGACCCCAAGCGTAGGGAACTGGCACTCCAGAACACCCCATTGGGTGTTTCCTCTTCTGAGGCCTCCCCTGATCATTCAGAGGAGCCCCCTCATAAGAAGTGCAAGAGTAAGCACATTGACTCCCCTGGGTATGTCACTTCTGATAAGACTTAGATGATTCAGAAGGGTCCCCGAGATCCCCCTCTGAAGATGTTTCCTTCTTGGACATCCTAGAAATGCTTAAGCAGAGGGGGAACTGGAATCCCCTAGCCCCTACTTAGGATGAGTCTGTATTTCTGGATGCATTCGGTTCCCGAACTTCCACCTCCTGGGTTTCTCCGCCTTTCGATCGACTTATGCAGTGGTGGCTCAAAAGGCTTGGTCAGCTCAGGATACAGTGGAACCGACTCCGAGGAGACCTGGTAAGTTCATCTCAGCACACCATGATAAGCAGTTCCTTACCAAAGGTGTCCCTGTTGATGCCAGCCACCAAAAAAGAGTTAGCGGAGACCTCTTAGTCTGTCCATCCTCCTAACAAGGAGTCTAGGACTATGGACAGATACGGGAATTAAATCTTTGCTTCAGCGACCTTCTCTATGAGGTCACTGAACTACTTAAGCCACTTTACCCAGCTTCAGAGGGATCTCCTTAAAGAGCTTGGAGATACCCTTCAAGATCCATCAGCTGAGGGGGTTCAAGCTAAAGTAGCTTTCCAGCTGGCGACTCTTAATTCTATAGTCAACTCCTCCATGAGGCTCATTTCATATGCAGCCGATGGTGCGAGTAGAGCCGCAGGTACAGGTGTAGCCCTTAGGAGGTATGCATGGATGCGGCTGTGCTTTTTTGCGTAACCCTTTCGAGCATCATTCACCAACACCCCCTTTGATGTTCCTTACTTTTTGGACGACAGGTGAAAGACACTTTGACTAGGTGTGAGCAAGAAGGCAAGACTCTCTCTGTCATGGGAGTCCATTTTTCCACTCCTAGACCATTTCCCAAAGGTCAGAAGAGTGGCAAAATATGGATCTGAAAATCCCAAGGAGCCTTGCCTGACACACTTAGTGATTTTTCCTCCAGGGGCAGAGGGGGAAACAATAAAAACAGATGCCGCCCTCGTGGCAGAGGTGTTCTGCAGAACCCAGGCAACAGAGACTCTTTTTCTGATGAGCCCTTTCAGCATACCTGAAGAGTTGCCCAGCTGCTCTCCTCTGGAGGCAGTCGGGGGAAGACTTTCACTGTATCCAAAAGCATGGCAAAATATAACGCAAGACAAATGGGTATGCTCCACTATATCCGAAGATTACAAAATTCCCTTCTGTCAACCCCCCTTGCAGTCAAGGAAATCCCTTCCAGATGTTCCACCCAATCTGAAGGACCAAGCAGTCATAGAAGTTTCAAAAATGCTAGAAAAAGTGTCATCCAGGAAGTCCCAGCAGACCAGCACGGATCCAAAACTTACTCAAGGTTCTTTTTGGTACCAAAAAAGACAGGGGACTGGAGACCAATTCTGGATCTCAGCAGACTAAACAGGTCTGTACAAATTATAAAGTTTTGGATGGTCACGCTACAGTCCATTCTACCCTTTCTGGGTCAGGACAATTGGATGTGTTCGATAGATCTTCAGGACGTGTACTACCATATCAAGATTGACAGGTGCTCCAGGAGATTTCTTCACTTACAGCTGGGAGCCAGTCATTACCAGCTCAGAGCTCTGCCCTTGTTATCACCACAGCCCCCAGGGTGTTAACCAAATGTATGGCAGTGGTCCCGGCTCACCTGAGATGTCAAGGATTCCAGGTGTTTCCATATCTAGACGACTGGCTCCTCACTGCTACTACCAGGCATCAACTTCTACAGGCCAGGGACTACACAATCACAATTGGCTCCCAGTTAGGCATTACAATAAATTTTGAAAAATCTGCCTTGTTGCCCTGTCAATCTATCACCGACATAGGAGCAGACTTAAATACAAGGAACATGTTCGCAAGACTACCGTTAGACAGGGTGTCTTCAATTCATCAGCAAGTACAAATTCTGATGCAGAGCAAAAGGATCCAAGTCAAGTTCATCCTTCAAACTCTGGGTTCCATGGCAGCAACCATTCTTTTAATCCCACTGGCCCACTTTTACATGAGGTTCCTTCAGTGGCTTCTGTTCACACAGTGGTCTTTCCAACAGCTGCCCATGTCTCACATGATTATGATTACGGAAGCATGCAAAAGGCACCTTTCCTGGTGGATGGTCTCCCCACTAGTGACTCAGGGCTCATTCATTCAGCCCCCTCTGGTAGCCATAGTTGACCACAGATGCCTCTCTGATAGGGTGAGGGGGGCATTATCAGAGCAGACATTCCAAGGCACTTGGCAGCCTCACGAGTACCATCTGCACATAAACGTCCTAGAAATGAGAGCCGTGCTCCTAGCATTGCAAGCCCTTCAGGACTCTCTTACTTGTGGGACCATCGCAATTCAAACGGGACAACATGACAGTGGTGTGTGGTACATCAACAAGCAGGGCGGAACCAGAACCTACCCCCTGTGTCGAGAAGCACTCAGACTGTTGCAGTGGGCGATTTCTTCCCAAAGTTTTCTGATTGCGACACACATCCCTGGGAGGACAAACGTTGTAGCAGACAGGATCAGCAGATTCATCCTCATACCTCATGTGTGGTCTCTGAATCAGGAAGTTGTGAATATTATTTTACACAAATGGGGACAGCCTTGCTGTGACCTCTTTACCACCCCCTTCAGCAGCAAATTCAGCAACTACTTATCCCTTCTTCCACTTCCAAGTCACTCACACCCAGAGATGCTCTAGTCCACGATTGGCCTCAGGGACTTCTTTATGCATTTCATCCATTTTCCCCTGATTCCAAACCTCCTACAGAAAGCAGTAACATTGGGTTGCAAAATGATCCTCATTGCCCCCTACTGGCCTCGACAGATATGGTTCCCATTCCTGCACCATTACCTTCTCGATCAGCCTTGGACTCTGGATCCGATTCCAGACCTACTGATTCATCAATCCCTCCAAACTCTCCAGCTCACAGCTTGATTGCTCCACTTCCTACCTTAGCCAGGCTTCCCAGCATTTCCCCGGCTGTGCGTGAGATTGTCTCCTCTCACAAGTCCACAACCAGAAAAACTTATGCTAGTAAATGGAAACATTTTTTTGTTGGGCAGGGACTAGGAACGTAGATCCCTTTTCAGCCCCAGTCCACAAAATTCTGGAATTCCTAGCACAGCTTTTTCATTCTGGGTCTGCTTCTGCTACAATTAGGGTTCAATTAGTGGCCATTTCTAACTTTCATGTTGGTTTATCAAATTAAAATGTCTCACAAGCTCTGTAAAGCCTTTTTGAGAGGGTCCTCTCTCTTTAGGCCTCCAGTGAGAGATCCCCCTTCTCCTTGGGACCTTAATTTGGTGTTAACTTCCTTAACTCTGCCCCCTTTTGAACCAGCAGCATCCTGCTCCATTAAGTTTCTATCTTGGAAGACATTCTTTCTGGTAGCCATTACTTCAGCCAGATGTGTCTCTGAACTTCAGGCAATGTGTGTTCGACCTCCATATTTGGTTTTTCATAAGGACAGGGTTGCTCTGAGTGCTAATCCTTCATTTCTTCCGAAAGTCTGCTCATAAAATAATTTGAACTAATCTATAGACCTTCCTGTGTTTTTCCCTAACCACACCAACAAGGCAGAGTACAAATTACACCAATTGGACATTCATAGACAATTTTTACCTGCACAGGACTAAGGAGATAAGGAAGTCAGACCAACTATTCCTTTCTTATGCTATAGGCAAACAAGGTCTCCCAGTTTCCAGGGTAACCTTATCCAGGTGGTTGTCTCACACTATTACTTTTATTTATCAATTAAGATAGAGTTACCTATTAAACCGAAAGGTCATTCTAATAGGGCCTTGGCCAACTCGGTAGCCTTCCAATCTATGTTGCCCTTGGATTCTATCTGTGCAGCTGCTATGTGGGCAAATCCTCATACATTTATTTCTCATTACAAGCTAAATATGGTCTCCACGAGCAGAGCTGTCTTTGGTTCCACTTTTCTGAAGAGTCTGTTCCAATGAGCTGCCCAAGACTATAGGTGCTAGGGACGCTGTCCCAACCAGCAAGAACGAAGGCGAGATAGACAACTTAACATAAAGAAGTTATGTACCTACCATAACATTCCATGTTAGTTGTCTTCATCTCGCCTTTCTTGTGTCCCACTCTCCGTCCCCCTGTCCTATTGGACTGAGTGGAATTCTGATTTCACTGGCTGAGTGTTCTCAGGGTTGTTTCCTCTGCTGATTTAGAGAATATGACAGGTATGCTCAACCTTTTTATTTGGACAGGTTTATTCTCTGGCTATGTCTGGAGTTAGCTATTTCAAATGAGATCTGGGTAGCTATTGCTAGGCCTTGAGCCAGTAAACAGCCCTGGAGCTATAGAAGATGGCCGAGGCAGAGCCGAGGATCGGCTCCGATCCCAACCAGCAAGAAAGAAGGCGAGATGAAGACAACTAACATGGAATGTAATGGTAGGTACATAACTTATTTTATATATTGCTGAGGAATCTCCTCATTAAAGACCTGAATAACAATGAGGATGTTTTTAAAACAACCAACACATACTATTGTAATGTGCTATGAATTTTATTTAACCAAATCCTGTTGTATTGTGTCTTGCTGCAAAGTTGTAGCCAGCATACAAGGGCACCAGTCAAGTATAAATAGTATTTGTTATATGAAAGTGTGTGTGTATATGTGTGTATATATATATATATATATATATATATATATATATAATACACGTATACATATTTCAAAATTTGAAAGACTGAAGCTTTGAAACTTGGAAATGTAAATAAAAATAAAGACATTTTTATTACAATTTTGAATGGGGCAAGTTCCCCTGCACCCCCCTATGGCCCCTTTTAATTAAATAATCTAACTCTGGTATTGCACTTCAGTGATGAAAATGGTTAAATATACTGTTCTACGCTATACGGCAATCTCCAATTAAACAGTTTGGAGTTTAAAAACTTTGATCTTATGGTATAGACCATACAAATTCCAAGTTTTGAAACTCGGAAATTTATAAGTAGACCCATATATAAATATATATATTAATATATATATATATATATATATATATATATATATATATATATATGTATGTATGTGTCCCAAAGTATACCAGCGCATTCACCACGGTTGTAGTCATAAAATTTTATTGAAAACAATTAAGTATAAAAGAATGAGTGCTTTTGGGTGGCTTCCACCCTTCTTCAGATTCAAAGTGTTAGAGCAGACAATAAGTATTTATATAAATCTTGTCCAATTACATTTGTCTACTGTAATTGTCAGCCAATAAAAAAAAACATGTTGACGTTCTAACCAATAAAAGTGAGGTTAGTTAAAGAATGCACCCAAAACATATATGAAATAAATGGCTGTTTTTCCTGTAATAGTCTCTAAATCACTAAGTAATAGGTAAAAATAATCAGGAGTAACAGATGTAAAAAACATTCACAAACCAATTATCATACTAATACCAGCCACACGACCAATGAGATGACAAGCAGTGAGCAATGGTAAAAAACTGAGTCTAGTCTGAGTGAGTTTAACATGAAATGCAAACAAGTATTCAAGTTGTTTGAATCTAAGAACAGACCAATAGAAAAGAGAGCCAATGCCATAACTCAAATCAAGATCTTAACCAATGAAGGACTATAAGTGAACAGCCAATCAAATTTTATAAATATGTATGTATACCCATGGAATAATCCACCAGTGTCCTAGCTCAAGTCAAATCAGTATATGAGCCACATTTTTAAACTAATAATGATAACTTTTTAGTCATAGTACTTTATTAGCATATACAACACTGCAGGCTAAATGGCCAGTTTTAATTGGCTAAGCATTCTACTCTAGCACTTTTTTGGTTAGAACTTCAACATGTTTTTATTGGCTGATAATTACTGTACAGTAATGTGATTGGACAGGATTTATATAAATACATCTTATTTGCTCAGACACTTTGAATCTGAAGAAGGGTGGTAGCCACCCGGAAGTACTCATTCTTTTATACTTTTTAAATTTTTCAATAAAAAATTTTATGATTACAGCTATGTTGACTGCACTGGTATACCTTCACTCCTTTGCAGGCAAGTCTTAACTCTCTGTATTAGCTTTGCAAATTATTTTTTTATATATTTATACCACCCTGAGCTAACAGAATGATAACTGTGATGATTGGATAGCACTAATCAGCACTGGCAGACAGGGTCATACTGTTATTATCTGGAGATTTTGTTGAGAACTTAGTTTCACACTTGTGTTGAAATGTTAGGTCTCATTCACAAATGCTTTATTAATGATTGCTCACTGACCAGTGGCAAGGGTTAATGCACCTACAAGAAGTGTGGTTAAGACATACTGAAGCGTAAATGAAACAATTTCAAGAGCAGCATCAGAATTGGCCCTCTGAGACAATGTGGTTGCTTTTAGTAACACTACATATTGGACTTATTTAGGGAATCCTCTGGATTTAACAAAGCAGCTTGCAGTGTTCCCATATCCATACAGGGTCTACCAGCATCTTCCGCTTATCCTATGGAATATTTCCAAATTTGATGCCAGGTTCAGCATGGTACCTAAAGGTGTCCAGGGAGGTTTCTGCTGTCCTACCATCAGACAGGGTTTTTTCTTCTTTAATCCTATCCTGTTTTTCCTTAACATGAATGCTGTGGCTGGTCTAAGGGAAAGTGCAATGGGAAGACTGTACCACCCTGCCTTCACACTTGTGCACTGTTATACCAACCGCAAGTTGTCCTAACTTTTCAACCTTGCACACTACAGTGGTCTTCCCAGCCTCTGCCACAAAGCTCCTATTGCTCTACATGCCCCACACTTGTCACCCTTCCCCATCCCCCTAGAATGGACAGTCCAATACAGTTCCACTGTATTCGGCATTTATCAGACCTATCATTGATTATGATGTCCCCTTTGGTATGTACCTAACCAGGAATATCAAACAACTGAAACATCCACATAGGTTCTTCACTAAAAGAATACAGGGCTTAAGTAAAATGTCCTATGCAGACCACCTCAAGGCTCTATCCCTGTATTCCATTTCCTACAGGCTTTTGAGGAGAGAGCTATTCCTGACATACAGGGTGTTGTCAGACCCTACTCTGATGGACCTCTTGCATATCTGCAAAACAAACGGCACCAAAATTGTCCATTTTTAAGTCTTAAACCTTGTCTGTGAAATAAATTGGACCTGCTGAAGAGAGAGATGTATGTATCCCATAGATTACTCCATCTCTGTAACAGGCTTCCCATCCATGTGAAGCAGAGTTTCTCCCTAACCCAATTCAAGTGGAACTTGGACAACTGGATGGGAAATAGGAAACACGTCCATCGTTTGGCACCTATGTCTCTAAAAGACACGGGCAGCCTGTAAATGTTTACTCTCCCAAGCCCCTCCTTACACTTATCAAGGGTATTAGAACTTGTCAGAGATTTGGGATGCATGGCTAGGCTTAAAAAGGCCCTTGTGGTCATTAGAATCCACACTGCAACACCATCAGCTGCTAGAGTCACTTATCGAGCCTATGTCAACTGGTCTGTAGTCAGAGCTACTTGAGTGTTAGAAAAAAGATTTATATAGATGTGTGTATGAGTATATATATATATATATATATATATATATATATATATATATATATATATATCGTTTACAATTAATAAAGAAAAAGGAAATAAATTAAAGTCTCTACCAGTTTCATATGGCTGTATTAAAAGCTTTAAAGGAGACATCCTTGAGTACCTTGTTTTTATATGTTAGCATATGTGTTGATGCAAATGCAGTATTCAGATTACTGGAAGTACCATTTATACTGTGACATGTTATGCACTGCAACTCATAGTTGTATGTGTAATTTTTTATAAGCCATGTGTTGAAGGAGAAATACATTTTAAAATACAAGAACACATTGCTTCAGGTGTCATGTTGTTCAGGCTACAGATTTTGTCCATTTTACTTTTATTTAACTTGCCACTAGTTGGTTCTAGGATGGCTTGAGTATACTCTATCCAAAGCTACAGCTAGATAAAATCAACCAGTTTGAAGTTTGACAAGAATCAGTAAGTAATGTTTTTTGCTAGTAGCCTCTTCTCAGAAGAGACCTGAGATTGCTTTTATACTACTAGGGCAAATTTGGCTAGGGCATTGAAGAACTTCCCTTAGTCTATTCTATAGGTGCTGTGGCATTTATGTCCACTTGAGCTACCACCGACTCTGGCAGAATGGGCTTCGTTTAATGTCTTATCTGATGGATGACACTGAGGGTTGCAGCATTCCCATTTTACTCCACTGCTGTGTCAGCCTGGCTGACAAAGCTCCACTTTCAGATCTGTGCAACATATACATACTTGTAATGCATTATACACACATGCGTGCACTTTGAAACACATAAGCATGTATCGTGTGGTCCATAACTTTACTCCATAGGTTAGTAAGATGTTAAGCTTGCAAGAGTAGTGTATACAAACAATGAGGCTGGTAGAAAAAATGTATGGTCTGTCACTAGGAAAGAATGAAGCAGGTGAGCTAAATGAAGGATTACTTCTACCGGTCAGCCTCTGGCTAACAGACAAGCCATTACAGAGTGGACACAGTGGCGCAGAGATTTGGAAGTGAAAGTAGACAAGCTATGGACTGAGAGTGCTTCTTATGGACTGCACAAGTTGTACAGATCAGTATTTTTGATCAGCAAAGATTTATCAAGTGTAGATACAGGAGGGGGGCTGATATGGACAGTGACTCATACCTACAGCATCTGGACATGCATGTTTTAAAGTGCTTTCAGTGTCTAGTGCTAACATAACAAGGAAGGTTAATGTCCAGCATTTGAATGGAGAGGGAACTTTTTGACAGTAGGGCAAAAGAAGGATGCAGAAATAGTCCTAGGATCATAGGAGGTTATTAGGCTATAACTGCCCTTGGGCCCTTAGAAGCCTAGCCAAATACAACCTTTGTTCCTTATAGGACCTAAATATATGGTCAATGATTATAAGCCAATCTAAATTGGCACTGACCCTATCCAAGAGGTAAACTGGTGAAACCCCTGGGGTTAATTTATGGTTTTTCATTCAATCATCCAAGTTGAGCTTAAATAGGGCCAATGAGAGGCTCTGACTTGAATTGGAAGTTTGTTCCAGAGGAGAGGTAACCTCAGAGACATATCTCTCTCTCCAGCAAGTCCTATTGATGTCAAATGCTAGATTCAGGGACCTAGAGTGAGTGAATCATGTACCATTTGTCTTACAAATGTGCAACATAGCCATTAAGGCAAGATCAGAGTTTGCAAAAAACAAACACAAACTAAATAAAATAAGAAAGACAAATATAGTTCAGTCTCCACATCTAAAGGCCACAAATCCAACAGTTCCAAAAGACATTTTATTAACAAAATTAAATCACTGTGTTAGCGCTTTCACAGACATTTTAAAAATTGTTACATCACATCCTTTTATACTGCCACTTCATTTTTCATTGGACCCTCAGCATGATTGACATGCATATGTAATAACCTAATAAATATTAAGTAGATGTATTAAGTATTATTAAAGATATATATTAAAAAATAGTAAAATACTTTGGATTTGCTCAAGGCATTCTTTAGCTAGGTCTGCAATCTGAAAGTATACAGTTTTGTGCAGAGTTCATTGTAAATGGAGCCAGCTATACTGAGCCAAAAGATATAGCAAACCTACTGGCTGATTCAGCTCCAACTTTCCCCCACTTTCTTCCTTAACCTTCCCTCAGGAAATACCATACATTCATAGGTAGGTACTAAGCAATCTGCCCGAAGGCATTTATAAGCCTAGCAGGAATTGTTTTGGCTTCCCCTTAGATTAGTTCCCTATGCCTCTGTCCAGCGGATCCATTTAAGTGATCCCTGGGATAAAGTTTCTATTTCCCATCCACTCGTTAAGGTTTCTCTTGATGACTGTTCATGAGAAGTTCTGCCTAATGTAGATTGGAATCTTGTTCCAGAGCATGGGAAGTCTCTGGGACAAGAATCTATCTATGTGGTGAGATTTAGATCCCTAGAGTGTGTGGCTCAAGGGGATATGGTTTTCTTTAGGTGGAGCATGTCTAGCAATTACGGGTTGGACATGGCCTTGTACGTCAGGCATAGTTCACCTCTGAGTAGGCGGTATGCAACTGAGTACAGCTGGAGTTTCTTCAGTCGAGCTGCATAGGGCATCTGTTTGAGGCCATTGACCCTCTTGGTAAGGTACTTCTGTGGTCTTTCCAGCTGTTGCAGGTGTCTTGTAAGGTACATCCCAAATGGGAAGTTTTACTCTATGATGGGTCTGATGAGTCATGTGTAGAGGGACCCAATGACCTCTTTCAATCTGGATGCAAATCCTTTTGTGATTAGGTGGGCCACATAGAAGGATTTTCTAATCACTTTGGCAATGTAATTATCAAATGAGAGATTACTGTCTACTTGGGTCCGCAGATCCCTTATTATGGCTTCCGTATTTAGGGGGCTACCACCTATGTGGTACTTTGTGGGTACTTTGTTTTTTCCAAAGGGGATGACTATGCACTTTCTGGCATTTAGCTTGAGGCCATGGTTTTGACACCAGGAGTCTGTCTCAGTGAGACCCTTTCGGAGGATGTCTGTCAGCTGGACAGTCAATTATAGCCCCTAGTTTGCAGTCGTCTGCAAACTTGGTCAGCCATAGACCTCCTGTGCTTGCCTGTACCTCTGAGAAGTATATGCTGAACAGGAGGGGCCTAGGACTGAGCCCTGGTGAATGCCACTTGTAACTGGTTTAGAGTCAGACCTAGCTCTCACATTTCTTACCATGTGGTTTCTGACTGTGAGCCAGTTGCCAACCCATTTTGTGATGTAGGGGTTTACATTCAGGCTGGTGAGCTTTTCTATAATACCAGAATGGGGAATGGTGCCAAAGTCCTTTGCGAGGTCTAGGTAGCCTGTATGGACCACCATTCCCTCATCTATAACCTTGGTAACTGTCTCAAAGAAGTCCACCAGGTTTAGGAGGCATGATCTGCCCTTAAAGCCGAACTGGGTAGGGTCCAGTGTTTGGAGGGGCCCAATGTCTCTGTTAATGAGATCCATGATGCACTCCATAGCCTTGCTGACCAAGCTAGTTAGCCTTATAGAGTGGTAGTTCCTGGGGTCTGTTGTGGCTCCACCTTTGTGGAGCATAATAACTGTTGCTGTGCACCACTCTATGGGCATGTAGCCTGTGGAGAGGCTGAGTTTGAACAGTGTGTTTAGGTGAGGGGTTAGTTCATCTTTGAGCTCATGTAGGATGCAGCCTGGGACACCATCCAGTCCCATTGATGCTGTGTTTTTGGCTTTGGAGAGGGCTATTTTAATGTCTGTGATTCCAGGGGCACTACATTCTTCTGGTATGGTTATGGGCCCTTTTGGGGGTGAGAGGGGGTTGAAGTTTGCACTGAACCTGTCTGCCTTGATGTTGGCGATATTGGTCGGTTCAGTGTATTTTGCGCCATTCTTCACTGAGCAGATCTTAGAATTGCCACTTGGATTCTTGACATAGCTAAAGAATGCCTTGTGGTTATCTTTGGAGTCCTTGACAATTTTTCTTTCTTAGTTAGCCTTGGATGATTTTATGAGGGATCGTAGTTTCTTGGTGATACTGATCAGGGATGTCTTGCCTTGGGATTTTACTCTTTTGTGTACTAGTTTCCTCTTTCTATTGTATAGCTTGTTTATGGCAGGGGTCCACCAGACTGGTTTCCTTTTCTTGGAGGACTAAGTCTTGATTTTGCTTGTGATAGCATGATCCATGCATTCTTGTAGGTGCCTGTAGATTGCATTAGTAAAGGATTCTGCAGCTTGGGCAGTGTTATCTTTAGCATGGGTGCTTTGAAACTTTCCAACTCAGTCTTAAGTAATGTGAAGTTTGCTTTTGAAAGGTTTTTCATGGTGGTTTCTTTAACCGGGGATGTGGGTGGAATGTGGATATCCACAGTCGGATCTAACCAGCAAAGGGTTGACCTCCGGTGTGGAACACCGGTCGTCCTTGGTGATGACCAGGTCCAATATGTTGCAGCCGAGGTTATCCAAGTTCAACTTACTCTGGGCAAAACTGCAACCCAAATTGTGGCTTGCTACATTTCACCCACCATGCCCCAGGATTCCCACTCCTTTTTTCTTGATGTACTGAAAATATTAGAGATCAGCCAAACACCCTTATAATGGGCAATTTCAACTACCCCACCATTAACTGGGAAAAATACTTGTGTACCAACTCCTTCGCTCAACGCTTTCTGGAATTCATAAACTCCAATGCCCTGGATCATCTTATCCGCACCCCCTCCAGGGGTAACAATATCCTAGATCTAGTCATTACCAACATGAGTGACTGGTGTTCCACACCTGAAGTCAATGCCTGATTGGTCCGATCTGCCCATAAGGTAATTTACCCTAGATAGCC
This sequence comes from Protopterus annectens, assembly GCF_019279795.1. NCBI lineage: Eukaryota > Metazoa > Chordata > Ceratodontiformes > Protopteridae > Protopterus > Protopterus annectens. The sequence continues at coordinate 737,175,811 of NC_056750.1, read as the reverse complement.
ACATCCTGCCCCCCCCCCCCCCCATTAAGGAAACCATGGTAAAAAATGTCTCCATAGCCAACTTCATGTTTCTTAAGACAGAAGTGGTGAACTTCATCCCATGCAGATGGACAATACAGTTATGACTACTGAATCCTACACAATTGCACTTTATAAGCACTTACATGAGTGCATGGATTGTGCTATCCCAAACAGAACCAAGATGCTATCCTCCAAAAAAGGAAGCCAATCTGGTGGTCCCCTGCCATAAACTGTACAACAGAAGGAGGAAATTGTTGCAAAAGAGAGTAAAATCACATGAGTGGAGGAGCTCCCTGGTCAGCCTCAGTAAGAAGCTGCGATCCCTGATAAAATACTCCGCTAGTTACAAAAACTAGTTACAAAAACAAAATCGTTACTGATTCTAAAGACAACCACAAAGCATTCTATAGCTATGTCAAGAATCTCAATGGTAAAACTCGTATCTGCTCTTTACAGTTGAAGCACAATGGCACTAAATATACAGACCCAACTGATATTGCCAACATCCTGGCAGATGGGTTCAGTGCTAACTTTACCCCCTTCCCACCCCGTAAAGAGCCCATCTGTATACCGGAAGAATGCAAAGTTCCTGTAATCACGGCTGCACAGGTAAAAAACACACACTCCAAAGCCAAAAACACAGCATCACTCATTAGACCTATGATTGAGTACAATGCCCCGTTCGGAATGTATCTGACCAGACACCTGCTGCAGCTTGAAAGGCCCCAGAAGTTCCTCACCAAAAGGATAAAGGGTCTCAAAAATATGTCTTATGCTGCCCGACTGAAAGAACTCCAGCTCTATTCAGTCTCATACCGCTTGCTCAGAGGTGACCTGTGCCTGACATATAAGGCCATGTCAAACCCAGATTTGATGAATATGCTTCACCTCAAAAAATCTAGATCCCTCAGAACCACAAGGGCGGGAGACTTAAACCTTGACACGGTTATAAATAGAACGTGCTGGAGGGACAGATTCATCACCCAGAGACTCCCTATGCTGTGGAACAAAATCCCGGTACATGTGAGGCAGAGCACCTCTCTGGCCTTGTTCGAGGAATCTTGACCAATGGATGGGAGATTGCAGATATACCCCAGGGATTACTTCAGTGTCACTGCTTGACAGAGGCACAGCAAAATGATAGGCATAGTTTTTATTCAAACTAAAGGGGTGGCGAAAGCCACATAACTATGGGCTAGGCTTATAAATGCCCTTGGGCAGATAGCCTAGTATGAACCTATGAACCTATGAATCCATGGGACCAGACAACATCCCAGGCTGCGTTCTACATGAACTACAGAACAAACTGGCACCCCACCTAAGTACCATGTTCAATCATAGCCTCACCTCAGGCTTTGTGCCTGCTGAATGGCACACAGCAACAGTCATCCCACTCCACAAGGGTGGGAGCCACTACGGACTCTGGGAACTACCGCCCCATTAGCCTGACGAGCCTGGTCTGCAAGGCCATGGAACGTATCATCATGGAACTTATAAACAAAGACATTGGTAATCTCCAAACTCTGGACCCCACCCAGTTCAGGTTCATAAAATGCTGATTATGTCTCCTAAACCTGATAGACTTCTTTGAAGCAGTCACCAAAGCCGTAGACAAGGGTAAGGTGGTTCACGCAGTCTATCTAGATCTTGCCAAGGCTTTCAACACCATCCCCCACTCTGGAATTTTAGATAAACTCACTAAACTAGGTATAAATCCCTACGTCACAAGATGGGTTGCCAACTGACTCACTGACAGAACCCACACTGTTAAAGTAGCAGACTCCATATCTGACTTCAGACCAGTGACAAGTGGAGTACCACAGGGTTCAGTCCTGGGTCCCCTCCTGTTTGGTATCTACTTCTCTGAAGTACAGTCTAACACAGAAGGTCTTTGGCAACTAAGTTCACAGATGACTCCAAACTAGGAGCCATAATCAAAGCTCCTAATGATGTGGACATCCTACAGAAGGGGCCTCACTAAGACAGATGCCTGGTGTCAAAGCCATGGCCTCAAGCTCAATGCCAAAAAGTGCATTGTCATCCCCTTAGGTAAAAACTCTGTACCCATGAACTACAACATAGGCGGTAGTATAATTAACACCGAAAGTTTGATGAGACCTTGGGACACAGGTGGACAGAAGTCTCAACTTTGAGAATCACATCACCACAGTAGTCAGGAAATCCTTCTATGTGGCACACCTCATCAAAAGAGGTTTCTCATCCAGAAAAAAGAGGTCATTGTTGCCCTCTACTCATCACTCATTAGACCCATTGTAGAGTACAACGCCCCTTTTGGTATGTACCTCAAGACATCCACAACAACTGGAAAGGCCGCAGAAGTACCTAACAGAGGATTACTGGCCTCAAACAGATGTCTTACGCAGACAGTCTCAAAAAATTCCAGCTTTACTCCATCGCATATCGCCTACTCAGGGGTGATCTCTGCCTAACATACAAAGCTATGTCAAACCCAAAGCTGTTGGACATGCTCCACTTACAGAAATCCCAATCCCTCCAAGCTACATGCTCTAGAGAGCTAAACCTTGTCACCACAATAAACAGAACATGCCGGAGGGATGGATTCCTGTCCCAGAGACTTCCCATACTCTGGAATAAACTACCTATCTATATCAAACAAAGCTCCTCATTAGCACTCTTCAAGAAAAATCTTGATGATTGGATGTTTGTGGCTCTGCTCAACAGTGGCACAGGAAAATAATTTTCTTGGGTTGGAAAAGCCAGGGTACTTTTTTGGCTGGGCTTGTATAGGCCCCAGGGCCGATAGCCTAGTTACCTACCTATGAACCTCTGGTGGGGGTGTTGACCAGTTTATCCAGGGCATTTGAGTTTATAAATTCTAGGAAATTTTGGGCAAGGGAGTTAGTACTTTGAGTAGTTCTCCCAGTTAATGTTTGGGTAATTGAAATTGCCCAATATAAGGGGGTTTAGTAGCACCTTTGTTTCCCAGTGTTTCCAGAAATACAGAATGGGTGTCCTGGAACATGGTGGGTGATCTGTAGTAAGCTACAATTTGAATTGCATTTTTGGCCATTCTATGAAGCATTGTGCTGTGCCACTAACCTGGAGGTGTGGGTATCCTTGATGAATATGGATATGCCCCCGCCTTTTGTATTTTGGTCTGGGTTTTGTGGCCGAAATGTATGGTATGAGTTGTTGCCTGGTAGTGCTGGGGTGTTCTCTGGAGCCTTAAACCAGCTTTCTGTTACTACACATATATAGATTTTTCTCCGTACTGAGGAGTGCCTCGAGTGCACTCATTTTGAGGTTTAGACTTCTGGCATTGAGCAACATTATCCTCAGTTTTTTGTTATTGTGCTATTTACGATGGTGGGTTTGTCTTTTGAGCCTTGCCTAAAAAAGGCACTATGGGAGTGGCAAGAGCCTTGGCCATTATTCAAAAGTGTAAGGGAGACAGGTGCAAGCCATCTCTATTGAAGCAGCATGGCTTGTCGAGCATGTCATCCCAGGCTGACAGACACTGGATACCCTTTGAATGACTCAAGCTTTACCAATTGTTGAAATTGGTAATTTTATCTTTATACTGTGGTATCATTCTTGGTGAGGGCAGAATACTACTCAAGGTCAGGGTCATACCGGCCTGGGCTACGTGATCAGAGAGCTCTTCCCTGTCTCTTTTCATTTAGTCCTGGGAGGTATGGCTCAGTTTATTCACACCAACATGGACAATAACAGGGTCATATTTCTACTTGTTCTGGAGTGACCCGAGTGAGTGTGTTATGTGGCCAGTCCTGGCACCAGACAGGCAGCTAACAGTAACCTTCTCCTTGTTCAGCCTAGTGAGTGGGACGTCAGTGTGCCTGACTATAGAGTCACCTATTACTAGTGTGTTGGGTATGTTATTTTGCCTTAAGGGCTGTGATTGCATGGCGCACTGGTTTTGTGAAGTATGTGTTTCCTGGTTTGTGTTGGGGGGGGGGTGGAGGTTGCTTGTGGGTCCACTTTGGAGGTCTCTGTTGGGTTTGCAGATTTTTGTTTAGAGCCTCTGAAAATGTTTTTTTGTATTTGTGTTTTTTTGCCTGTGCTGTTTTATAGGTCTATGTGAGACTGGTGGTGTGTGATGTAAGTAAATCCCTTCTTCTCTTGACTGTCTGGTACAGTCTTGGATTGAGAGAGTTTATCCTCCAGTCTGGCTGTATAATTGCATCTCTTGTATGTATTAGTGTTTGGTGGTAGGAGGAGAGGGTTGTCTGTGTACATGATGCAGTTGTAACATTGCCTCAAAATGCCCAGATTCACCAGTTGGACCAGAGTGTACACCTGAAACTGCCCTTTGGTCATGCCTGGATAGGTACAGTGAACTGTTTTACTGATTGGCCATTAAGGTTGAATAGAGAGCCTTGTCTTTCTCCACAGTATAGGAGGGGGGTCTAGTACTAAGGTTTATTAGTGCTTGCTATGAGTTTTGAGCAAGTGCCAGGCTGAGAAGTGAATGGTTTGAGTGCTTTAGTTGAAAGCTTGCGTAGTTCCAAGGGAAAATTTGAAGATTAGCCTTTGTGGAGCCGGGAATAGTCATAGGTAGATACTAGGCTATTGGCCCTAGGGCCTATACCAGCCTAGCCAAAATGGTACCTTGGCTTGCACCACCCAATACAATTATTTTCCTTGGCCCTGTCAAGCAGAACCACAGAAGTGAATCCCCAGGGTGAATTTCCTATTACTCATCCAGTCATCAAGATTTTTCTTGAAGAGTGCTAATAAGGAGCTCTGTTTGACATAGGTAGTCTGTTGCAGAGTATGGGAAGTCTCTGGGACAGGAATTTATCCTAGTTAACCGGTGCTGCCCGGAGCGCAAAACCTTGCAAATGCAGGTTTTATAGCAGGTAAATGAAAGAGCTAGAAATAGGCCCAAAATGGCCAATAAACTACTAATTTTGGGGCAGAAACCACTCCTCCAAGGACAGATAGGCTGCTCAAAGCTCCCCTCTTTCACAGGTGAACAGAGGGAACTTCCTTCTATCCAAGTAAGGTATGGGCAAACACAGGAACTTGTAACACAGCCCTGAATTCAGCACTAACCTGAAAACTGGATTATACTAGCTTAGAAAGGCGGGAAAACAAGTATATCTTTTTGTTTTTTCAGAAAAATATAATTACGCTTGCTATCACTAGGGAATGGATCCTTAACGCTTTCTCTCCAAGGCCAAGAACACTGCATTTTTGGGCCCAGACAATAGCCCAGGATGCCTTCTAAATAACATGACACATGACTTATCAGGCCTTCTGGAATTGCTATTTAACTGTAGCCTTCAGATAGGCTTTGTGCCTCATGAATGGAGAACAATGGTAGTCATCCTTCTGCACAAAGATGGGCCATCTACAGACCCTGGAAACTACAGGTCCCATACGTCTCACTAGTCTTGTATGTAACCCCATGGAAAGAATTAAGAGATATAGTAAACCTCCAGTCACTAGACCCAACCCAGATTGATTTCATCAAGGACAAACCATGCCTACTCAGCCTGGTGGACTTATTTGAGAAGGTCACCAGAGCAATGGATGAGAAGAAAATGGTTCACATTGCCTACTTTGAACTTGCCAAGGTATTTGACACAATACCCCACTGGGCCATTATTGACAAACTCAAGGTGGTTTACAAATACATGTCACCTGGTTGATAGTCAACTGGGTCACAGACAGGACCCAGGAAGTTTGAATTGGGGACTCCACCTCTACAAAGAGGCCAGTCACAAGTGGAGTCCCTCAAGGAATGGCCCTTGGACCACTCCTGTTTGGCACTTACTTCTCTGAAGTGAAGTCCAGTGTTAGTGGTCTCTGGCTGACTAAGTTTGCAGATGATTGCAAATTAGGAGCTGTCATTGAATCCCATTGTGACACACATGATGTCCTTCCATTTGTGTTGCAGTATTCCTTGCATCTTGAGATTCCCACGGGAGGCCAGATGTCCGGCAAGTATAGAAAAGTTTACTGTTTAAGGTAATTCCATATGTCACACACATGCTGTTTACATAGCATAGGGTATAAAGGTGACATCCGGATGTACCATCCTCAGAACTTCTTTGCCACCAGTCCAAATACATCTCTTGACCGTCTGTCTGTCTACATTTTTGCTACCATTCCAAATGCATCTTTCATTAATTGGTCTGAATGCCTATCTCCTATTTGGTTTCTGGGCCATTGCAGACAAGTACCCCATTGGGGTGTCATTATTATTGACATTTTAAAGCTTCTGAGGATTCTTTTCATCCAGGAAGGTTTAATGCCAGTGCAGGAGACAGATTTCCCCTAAAGACCACCATAAACAGTGTTTGTGTTGCCTAGCAACCTGTCATGACCATACCACCTTTTCTATCTCTCAGGCTTTCATATCAAAGACCCTGCATAGATGGCTTTCTCCCCTTGCTTTGTATCTGAAGAATCAATGACTTAAGCTTCTTATTAAGGATACCATGGAAGGAACTTCCTACCCCGGGGGTCAGTCATTAGGAAAGGAGGTTAAGAAACCAAGTGCAGAATCTTCTGCTGTCCAGCCTCTGCTGGTCATTTCTCTAGAGTTCAGTGAGAACTCCTAGGTCTCCCAGCTTTGTTGCTGGATTCCTCTGCTATGACTGGGTTGGAGGCTGGTGGGGATCTGGCTTTCTGCATGTTCAATGAGGCTTTGCAGACGTCCGTTTTGGACCGTTATTGAGAACCACGGTTGATTTCTGAGGAGCTTAGGGGTGTTCTCAGATTTTAGTTAGGGAAGAAGTCCCATCTACTGTTATTGAATGTTGCCCTTGGTCAGAGGCTTCTAAGTTTTTCAGGGAAGATGTCATATCAAAGAGAAAATGAAAAAAACAAACACCTCTCCTGCTCCTAGGTGTCACCAAAGTGAGAGGCAGGCCTTCAGTCAGGGTTTGCTTAATGCTTTGATGGCACTAAAACATCCTCAGGAGAGGCATGGCCAGGATTGTGAACTGGTAGCAGCACTTTCTCACCTTATCACTATGCACCAATGCAGCAATCTACATATTTATATTGCCAAAAAAGATGCACCTCTCACTGATTACCCAAACTGGATTTTAAAATTGAAACGTGTCGTGTGTGTGGAACAATCTAAATGTATCTAAAATGTTGAGACTTAGTCATGCCATTTATGGGTAAATGTGCAGGAGGTTTTTTGGATGGTGCTGCATTTAGTCCTGCAGACAGAGGACAGACTGCGTTTGAGTGCTGGCCTTAGCTGTATATAACTAGACCCATTCAGTCTGCTTTTCATGTGCATTTGCTCTTTCAAACATTTGTTGTTCAATGGGTTGGGGACAAGGGGTGAGGGATTTAGGCAGACGCGAACACATATATGCAAACATGACAGACTGTGCTGGTAGACCTTGGCAAATTGGCATATGTTGCCTGTTCTTACAATATAAAGTTTAGTCATTTTGTCACAAAGATGTTGCTCTTATGGTAAATGGGCTGGTTCAATGCACAGTTATCCAGTTTCTTTTAAGAGTTTTGGAAGGCAGAATGTGATAGGATGCAATATTTTGGGCAGACATCAGGAGCCAAGACCGGATTCCAGTGTCCTGGATTCTGGGGGGTGTCAATTTCTGTTGTGTTCTTTTGGAGGTTCAGGAGTGCGGCCAGCCAATGTGTGGCTAATGTTCTGTGGGCTGCATACTTTTAACAGGGAGGCTCTTCATGGATTGGTTTGGTGGGTTTCCCCTACATCACATACTGATTCCTGTTTCCATAATATGATGAAAGATAACAGTTAATTATGAAGGGTTTGGGAAGTGATTGTGATGATACCTGAATGCTACCAATCTTTTTGTTTAACTTATCTAGGACTGATTCAAGATCAATTGTTTTGAATTAATAACTAGATATTTTATACATATTCAGGGCAGTTGATCTGGACTTGTATATTGCACCAGTCCATTATTGTGAACAGTTCCAAAGAAATAATTTTTTTTATATTCCTATTTATAAAATAACCACTAAAATTTATAGAATTAGGGGAGTTCCCAGCAATTTGCGTTTTGTTCTCTAATCCAAAGTTGATACCCCCACTACCCACTTGCCAGTTTAAAAATGAACTCTGCACTCTAAATGATACCCTCAATTACTTAGGAAGAAGTACGTTATGTTCAAATGTAATTTATTCACATGACAGGATAGTTTGAGATGCATTCCTTTTACATGAGAATTACTTATACTGTTACAATGTGAATATTCTTCTACACATATTTAAATAATATCCTGTCCCAGAGACTTCCCATGCTTTGTAACAAGATTCCAATCTACATTAGGCAGAGCTCCTTGCTAATACTCATCAAAATAAACCTTGACGATTGAATGGGAAACAAAGTTTACCCTGGGGATCACTTCAGTGGCTCTGCTGATCAGAGGCACAGGGACTAATCTAAGGGGATGGCAAAAGCCAACACAGGCTAGGCTTATAAATGCCTTCGAGCAGATAGCCTAGTCCCTACCTATGAACATATATCGGATGTCTGAGTATTAGTATTTATAAGAGATGCTTAGAAAAAAAAAATACTTAATTCAATATAAAGAACAAGCCTAATTATATTCTTGGTATGATCTGCATGCTATGCCTATGTTCATTTGGAGATGCTCTTCTGTTCTTGAACAACAAAGACCTAAATGTTTCATCAAGAAACCCTAAATATATATAAAAGGGTTTATAAGAATTCAGAGCCAAAATAGACATTCAAACCCTACAATATTTATAAATGTACAAACTATCCAAAAAACAATTTTAATATAAAGTTAATATATTGTGATTTATGATTTTTTAGTCACATGGCAAAATCTACATGTTTTTGGTTTTAGTGCCAGAATTATGAAGGGACAACAGCTGTATTGTTTTGTACAGTCATATAATCTACCACATTATTTTGGAATGAATCTGAATGTAACTTGGAGAAATTATTTTTGTGAAGACACCTATTTTGTATATTATAGTTATGTAAACTACTACACTGTTTTTGAAGCAACTCTAGAGCCAAAACTAGAAGTTCTACTTTTTAAACTTTGGAAGCTAATATTGATATGCTCTAATGATAGGGTATAGGAAAAGTGATGTATCACTCTCACAATTATTCATTAATCAATATTTCCTTAACATAGCTATTAAGTAGCATTTATAAAAGCTATCTTAATATTGCCATATTAAACACACTGTAGTTTTTGGATGCGTAACTAACCATACATTTTTAGATACTCGTATACATTTTCCTACAAGCTTATTATATAACTTTCATAAAATTTGTAAATATTATATAAAGAGGTCGAGAGAATGTTGTAAACATTATTCACACACAGGTTTGTTGGGTAGTTTTACTAGTCAGACGAAGATGTATAATACTTCACGGAGATAGGAAATGGGTTATATGGTTAAAACTACAAGTTTTGAAGTTCATTTGTTTTTTTATAATGATATGGTGTCCTTCAGAAATATACATCATTTGTATATGAAAAAATATTTGTCATTTTCTCAAAACAAATTAAGAATCACAATTATTTACATATGCAGTAATACAAAATCACATAAAAATTAAATATGAAATGTTTATGCATAAATGCTAATGGTCTAAATAATGGCATAAAAGAAGTCTATTCAAATATAAAAATCTACACAAGCCACAAATACTTCGAGACACATTTATTAGATAAAGACGTAAGAAGTTTAAATATCAACAATTAAAAAGCATTAGTAAGCTTTGAATGTACACAGAAAAAGAGTAGCAATTTTATGTTGTAATACACCTATTTCACCTAGAATAATCAACACTTATCAAGATACATTTGGTATGTTTTGTCTACTGACTATGGAGTTAAATAAAAAAATACACTATAGTTACCTTATATTGGATACCAGAACTAGGAGTTGGAACAGTTTAACATCATTTTGAAGATCTAATTCATTTAGCTAAAGGCAGTCTAATTATAGCACATATAAACTCTATAACAGAGGACAAAGATACAGACTCTAAAACCATAAGAAGAAAGCTACCTATGTCAAAAGCAAGTTTATAGACACGAGGTGTATAAATGATATAAATGAATTTGCAGACCCAGATTCGTTATTTTTTTCATTTTATTTATACAGACCTAAAATTAACACTCGAAGTGATAGGATATACATATCTAATGAGTTAATAACAAAAATTGATAAAATTATAAATTGTCCTTTTGTCAGATCATAATGCTTTAGTTTTTGAGATAGAACTCACACCAATATGTTCAAACCCCATCACTAGAATACCTTCTTACATTGCAAAGTTAAGAGTTTAAAGAATTCTATGAAAAAGTAAAAACATTTCTTGAAATAGCACAGAGGATGTTTCAGAAATATATATTTGGGATTCATTAAAAGCATTTGTATATGGAAAAATACTATCCTGGTGCATTAACAAAAGAAAAACGTGGAATAAAGATATGATTGAATTTCAAGAAAAAGCAGATAAAGTGAAGTTAGAAGTTCAAAAAGGAAATACTGATTTAGTTCAGGAACTTTTACAAACCAATAAATATATGGAAATACTACATAATAAAATGATTAATATAGAGAAAATAACTTTAAACTCATTCTACAAATCTAGCACACCAGAGACAATTAGCTAATAGAACAAAAAAAATCAAATCCAAGCAAATAAAATAATTGTATATCGCTAACACTAAGAAAAAAGTTACTGATTTCAGTGGTATTTTAGAAGCATTTAGACTTCAGTATAACTTGGATAACTCCTTAAATTTTCAAGAAATACATACCAAAGATGCAAAGAATTGTATTAAAAATAAAAAGCTCTCTAAATTGACTCAAGAACAAATGGATATTATAAATAAATTATCATGACGGAACTGAAATCACAAATTATATGGTTTGAGCTTTTTAATTTGTGATTTCAGTTCCGTCATGATAATTAGTTTTAGGTCTGTGTAAATGAAATGAAAAAAATAATATATCTGGGTCTGCAAACATAATTTCGCTTGACATTAACAAGGCCTTTGATTCTGTTAATTGGAACTTCCTTTCATTAGTCTTAAAAGAATTTAGATTTACTACATCTTTTTACACTCTTATTCAGTCATTATACAAAGACTCCGTAGCATATGTAAAACTAGGATCACATAGATCAGGTTCGATACAATTAAACAAGGGAACTAAACAGGGTTATCCTTTATCACCATTGTTTTTCGTTTTACTGATGGAACCCTTTACAAGTTTAAATTAGATCAGGTAATGTTAAAGGCATACACACCAATAAAACTTTAAACTACAACTCTTTGCGGACGATGTACATCTAACTTTATCAGACACTAACAAATCTTTGCAGTCTTATTTAGTGCTATAAACAACTTTCAAAATATCTCAGGGTTACAATTTAATGAAAATAAATTATGACCTGCAATTCTAAAAGGAAAGATATCAGTAAAAAATATTATAAATACACAGTACCAGATAAAATACTAAATAGGTATAAATCTACTTGAAGACCTCGCTGACTCCCTTATATTCAATTATAATAAAACACTTGACAAAATAGAACCAAAAATATCTAATTGGAAGACTTATATGTTTACAATGGGAGACGTATTATATCTTATCAAATCAATTATTTTTCCCAAGATGATACAACTAATTCAAAGTTTCTCACTGCCACAAAGATGCAACAAATTAAACACAACTATATACAAGATCAATTATCCAGTGCATCAACACCCCTTATTTGGATGATAAAAGAATACTTAATGGGGAAAAATAAAAGCAGCATACTGCCATTGAGCTATATAAACATTACACTAACAATATTCAAAGCGTACATAAATAAAATTTCAAATCTTAATTCTTGGTTTTTCCAGATTTTTCCCATAGCCTTTACACCTACTATCTTTGACAACTCAAATTTAAAAATATAATGCACTAAAGAGAGAATCAATATGCTTTTGGCATCAACTGATGGAACAAGAAAAAGTTCACTAGTAACCAAATATTTATTTATTTTTATTATTTATTTTACATTTGTTGACCGGGCTAGTCTAACTGGATATATGTCCATTTTCAGTAGAGGCCCTGGGAGAAAAGCTCCACATAAAATATACAGCACATTAATAATTCAGTTTCAAGACATTAAACTTCAATTAAAGATACTAGTCATACAAAACATGTGGCACAAAGTAAATAAGCATATATGATATAAGACAGCAGGGAAAAATAAGATCACATAAATAAGGAGCAGCAGGAGAGAGTGGTTTAGGAGAAGAGAGTTGGTAGAAAATTGCTTGAGGGGTAGATTCTCTGAGCGACAGGAGAGAAGTTCAATTGTATATCTTGGGAAGAATAAGTCTGTCCTAGAGGAAGTGGACTTTAAGAAAAAACTGAATAGAGGTGGAAAGGCAAAAGAAGAAACAGATAATAAAGATAATAATCCACAAATATAATAAAAGTAATCTGTGGTTACTCGTAGAAAATCATCTTATAAATAAAACTGAACAAATGCATCCATCAGTTAAACATACTGTTCCAAAAATCATTTAATATTTTATTATAATTATAAATCAACCTTATGAAGGTAGTAGCTACCTCTCTAATATCTACAAATTTGTAAAGAAAACAAGTCTATCATCTTAACTCTTACTGTGGCATTATTACACACAAATAAATGCACACCCTCCAACTGAAGAAGAAAAAAAGATGAGAAGTTTTCAAAGCAGTCAACATTATCAGTTTATTGGCAATTATTCACCTGGAGATATCTACACAGAAGCTTTTTTACACCACACAAAATACCTATAATATATACCTGTGATGACCATTATTGGAGATGCCAGACTAAAATAAGAGCTGACTTGCCGATATGTTTTCCATGAATGTAAGAGTCTCACTTTATATTGAAATAATATTAACTATTTTTTTCAGATTGCTTTTAATGATAGTTGCCAACTGACAAAATCGGTGATTCTATTTCATACTCCCATTCTGGACTGTATTCCTAAAAAAAAAAAAAAAAGACTTTAAAATCCTATGGTGTCTACTCCAGTAGCACGCAAAATCATCACCCTTCATTGGAAAAGTGAGACTTCTCCCACATTCAGGGAATTTAAAAACTTTAACAGTGGGACATATGGAAATATCCACACTGAAGATCAGAACTAACAGACCAACATCATTTTACAACTCTTGGAAGAAAATACAGGGAATTCTTGAAAATGCACAAGGATATACGATTTTGTTTCATTCTTTTTAAATAAAAGTTTGAATGTATTTATTTCTTTTTTCTGTATGGCCACCAATGCATATCATTTTATAATGTTCTGAAGTTAATTGATTTAAAGTAGTGTATATGTTATCAATTCTTTCTTCATGTCATGTTTATTTAAAAATGAAAAAAAAAGTAAAAAAAAAGCCTCATCAGGGGGGTTTCTGTACCAGATCCCCCTTTGGTCCTCTACAGAATTCCTCTGAGGAGTTGGATTCTGATAAGGAATCCCTCGCTTACTCTTCCCAAATTCCTTCTCCTTGGGACTATGGGTCAGAGAAGAGGAATCTTAACAGTTTTGATACTCCCTTCAAAAAAATGCTTTTGGGGACAAGATCTAATTTGCAGGATGATAGGTTTTTAAATGGGATTGTGCTCAGGTGTCTGAGATCTGTACAGATGGAATCTTTGAAACCTTGTATTCCTTCTGTTCTGGCTGCTTTGTTGGGTGAATTTTCCAATGTCTCTAAAGCTCATGATTCTTTTCCTTCTGCTTCCAAGAAACCCGATAGGTTTTATAGGGTTCCTGAGGACTGTAACTTTTTGTACAAATTTCCTGCTGCTGACCCCTCAGTGGTGCCTTTAGCCTCTGAGAAGCTCTCTCAATTGCTTCCTTATACATATATATGATAAAGACAGCAGAATCATGGAAAGGCTACATAAGAAGTTTTACACATTGGCTTTTAGGGGTATTAATTATCAGACCCATATGTCCAAGTATGCGTTGGCTCTTATTTCTCTGGCTTTTCAGGTTATTTCGGATCATCCTTAGACTCTGAGATTAAAACTTCTGTTCTTTCTCTGTTAGGGGATTCCTCTCAGGTGGTTCATTATTCTATAAAGTGTAGTTATGATGATGCAGATGCTTCTTCTAGGGGCTCCTAGGGCTCCTGCTTTTGGTTCAGTGATGAGAACGTTTTCTTGGCTTAAACTTCAATCATTGCTTGATGATACCAAGTCTAAGTTGATGGATGCTCCACTTGATAAACACTTGTTTGGCAAAGCTGTTGCTGGTTTAAGTCCTTTCAGGAATGTCTTTCAGGAACTCGAGCATTTTTCTGTCTCAACTGTTGCTAAATTTCAAAGAAACTATCCCAATAAGCCTGGCTTTGTTTGCAGGCAATCTTCCCCATCTACTTAGGGCAAAAAAAGTTGCAAATGGCCTCTTCCTGCTAAAGATCCTCAACCAGGTGCTGTCTGACTATCCATCTCATCCCAGCCATGTTCCTCTTTCACTTTTCTTGTTTTGCTTCGAATTACTCAGGATTCCTGGGTGCTGGCCATTGTTTCCCAGGGTTTTTTCATGGTGTGGAAATTTTGTTCCCCTTTTATGGGCATTCCTCAGCCTCCTTGGGAACAACTCCCTTTTCTCCCAGAGGTAATACGAAACCTTTTGACTCAGGTTACTATTCAAGAAGTATCCTTCCCCAAAGAGGAAAGGGGTTTTTACTCCAGAATGTTTCTAGTTCCTAGAAAATAAAATACTTGGATGCCAAGGCTATACCTCTCTCATCTGAACACTTTTCTGAAGGTGCTTACTTTTAAAATGCTGTCCCTTCAGGTTCTGTTTCCTCTCTTGCTTTCTCAGGTTATATGATGTCTTTGGATCTCAAGGATGCTTATCTTCATTTTCCGATCCATCCCCTTTTCAGGAAGTTGGTGTTCTGTTGCTTCCTTGTAATTTCAGTTCTCTGCTTTGTACTTTGGCCTTTCTACTGCTCTAAGTGTATTCATTAAATGCCTCTCTCCTGTGATTACTTTTTTCTGGCTTCAGGGGATCCAAGTATTTCCTTATCTGGGTGACCTGATGATACAGGCCTCCACACCAGACATCCTGTTGCAAAACCTTAATTTTGTTATTTCCCTTCTTCAGAGCCTGGGTTTCACAATAAACTTCAAAAAGTCTTCTCTGACTCCTTGTCAGGGTCAGGTGTTTCTGGCTTGCAGGATTTATACAGTACCTATGCTGGCATCCCTGCCTCCTGCCAAAGCTTTAAGTCTTATTTCCTTGTTTAAAACTCATCTTACGCTGGTCTCTGTTACAGCCATGGAGATCCTGAGAGCTCTGGGTTTCATGGCATCCACCATCCCTATGCTCCTTCTGCCAAATTCCACAGAGAAAGTTTCAGTGGTTCTTGAAGTCAGTTTGGCTTCAACTTGCATATCTTTTACACTTAGTAGTTCCTTTTCTTTGTTTCAAGAAGGAACTTCAGTACTGGATCCATCAGTTTTCTAAATTTAGGGCTTACTTCCCCCTCATCCTGCTCAGGAGCTTTTCACAGATGCTTCACAAGTGGGATGGGGAGCAGCGTTTGGATCCCTAAATGTACTGGGGGTGTGGTCGCCTCTTCAGCAGAAGGAGCACATGAATGTCAGAGATGATAGCTCTTCTGGCTATTCAGGCTTTTCACACTCTTCTACCCAGGACATCTCAAGGTATTTACAGACAATACCACAGTGATGTGGTATATGAACAAACAGGGCGAACATGATCTTACCTTCTTTGCTGTTTGGCTGTATGGGGTCTTGCTGTCCGTAGCAAGTGACTCTTCAGGGAGTTTACAATTCCTGAGGTCAAAATATTGTGGCAAACACTTCAATCAGTTCCTTAACTCAATCCCATGAATGGATGCTTCACAGGGATGTGTTTCTGTTCATTGTCTACCAATGGGGTACTGAAGTAGATGTATTTGCCTGCCCTCTGAACAGACCACTTCCTCTATTTTGTGCCAGAGTCCCAGGTCCTCTGGTGTGAAAGCTGGATGCCTTCTCTTTTTCTTGGAAGGAAAGATTTCTTTATGCATTCCCTCCCTTTCCTCTCATTCCAAATGTCCGTTTCAAAATTCAACAGGATACTCCCACAATTTTGTTGGCAATTCCCTTTTGGCTGAGACAGCATTGGTTCCTCTTCTGCATTTATCCAAAGGCAATCATAGTAACTTACTTCACAGGATGGGGGTGGAACTGATCACACAAGACAACGGATCTTTCTTCTGTCCCTATCTGTCCACTCTTCAACTGACACTGTGGGTGGTAGCGTTTTGAATCCACATAGACACCTTTTTTCTGAGGATGTGCTTAGAGTCCTGCAGGATGCCAGGAAACCTAATACTAGGAATTCCTACCTACTCAAATTGAAGAGGTTTCCTGTTTGGTGTCTCCATCGTAACCTGGCTACACTTACTGTGGATGTTTCTTTGGTTTATTCTTCCTTGTGTGAATTTCTCTCTGCTGGTTTGGCCTATTCTTCTAAGGCCCACTTATCAGCTGGATCTGTTAGTCTGTTATGTCCTCATCCTTTAGCTTCTGGATTTGAAGATATACAATTCCTTAAAGGCATCCTTCATACTAGGCTTCCAAGGAAGCTGGTTTCTCTTCCCTGGGATCTTCATTTTGTTTTGAACAAGTTGACTCTGGCTCCTTTTGAGCCTGCTGCTTCAGCTTCCTTGAAACATTGCTCTTTGAAGACTGTTCTTTTGTTGGCCTTTCCTTCTGCAAGATGGCTGTCTGAACGTCAAGCCCTTATTGTGTGTCCTCCTTTTTTGGTGTTACAGAAGGACAGTGTGTCCTTGCATACTAATCCTTTTATGCCTAAGGTGGTTAATGAGTTGTCACCATATCAGGCTATTCATTTGCCTACTTTTCTCATTTCCACTATCTGCCAGTGAAGTTGCTGCACACTTTGGACATGCATATGAAACTCAGATTTTATTTGGATAAGACTAAGTCTGTTAGATAATCTGATCAGTTCTTTCTTTTTATCCTAGGTCCCTAGGTTTAGCTGTATCCAAGCAACTATTTCTTCTTGGATCTCTAAGGCTATTTTTTTGTTATACTTTTCATGGTAAGAGCCTTCCTTCTTCTTTAAAGTCTCATTCTACTAGGGCTGTGGCTACTTTTTGTTCTTTTTTTGAAGGAGTTGGATACTAACTTTATTCTTGAAGCAGCTACCTGGACTTCTGTGCATACATTTACCAAGCACTATAAGTTAACTGGTTTTGCTAAGGCCATCCTTCATGGTCTTGCAGAGGGTTCTGCTGGTTCTTCCTCCTCCTCCCATAGTTTTTCCTGAGCTTTGGCATTCTCCCAAGATGTATGAAATACTGCAACACATTAATGGAGTGACAGTACGGTTGTGTAAAATCTTAGCATAACTGTAGATGTCCTTACCTTCACTGTTGCAGTATTTACTCCCACCCTCCTCCTGCTGGTCCATTTCCTTCCTGGATGTACTGGTTAATTCTTGGTTTTCCTTGGACTGGCATTCCTACTGAGGCTTTTGGTTTGAGGATGGTACTTCTGGACACATCACCTTTATGCCCTACACTACCCGAGGAGCATGTGTGTGATCTACGGTGTACCCTAAAACATTGGGCTATGTGAGGCAGGGAATCCCAAGTTGCAAGGAATACTGCAACAGTGAAGAAAAGGACATCTACTGTAATGTTAAGATTTTACTCAACTGTACTTTCTCCAGGAGGGTCTGACACAGAAAAACAACTTGTGTCAGAGCCATGTACTAAAATTAAATTCCAAGAAATGCATAATAGTATTTCAGGAAGTAATCCACCGATAGTAACTATCATATTGATAACACATGGCTTAGAGCTGACCCAGTGGTCAGCAACTTAGGGACATACACAGTAATCTGTTCCTTGGCCATCACATGTCTACAGTAGTGAGGAACTCATTCCATGCTGAGCAGCTTATAAACTAAGATATGGCATCTAGGTCCAAGGAAAACATTGTTCCACTCTATTTGGCATTCATCAGACCTATCATTGAATACAATGTCCCCTTTGGTATGTATCTTACTAGGCATTTCCAACAATTGGGAAGTCCATAGAGGTTCCTCAATAAAAGAAAACAGGCCGCAAGTAAAATGTCCTATGTAGACTGCCTCAAGACTCTATCTCTGTATTCTGTCTTCTACAGACTTTTGAGAGATCATCTATGCCTGGCATACAGGGCATTGTCAGACCCCACTCTGGACCTCCTGCATATCCACAAACCAAACAGCACCAGAATTACCCATTCTAATGACTTTAACCTTGCCTGTGATATAAATAGGACCTGCTGGAGGGACAGGTATGTATCCCAGAGACTACCCCATCTCTGGAACAGACGCCCCATCTTTGTGAAACAAAGTTCCTTCCTAACCCTATTCATGTGTAACTTGGATAATTGGATGGGGAACAGGAAATTCATCCCTGGTTTGGTACCTATGTCTCTAACAGATACAGGCAAACTGTAAATGGTTCATCTCCCAGGCCTCTGCTTGTAAATGCTTCATATCCAAAGCCCCTGCTTACACTTAAAATGGTACCAGAACTTGACAGAGATTTGGGATGCATGAGTTGGCTTAAAAGGTCATTGTGGTCATTGGCCTAGTAAACACCTATGGAGCTATGAACAAGGATTTGATAGGACATTTGCATGTTTCCATTATCTAAGAGTTAAACGGGTGCTAAACTGGGTGTAGAATTTGTGGATAACAAACCAGTCATGCAAACTACATTTGCATAGATTAAGAGAAGTACTTACTTTACACGAAGTGGAAGACTGTTCCATAGATGTGGTAGTCTGTGTTATAAAACCATGTGACATGTTCTATTTATTTTGTTAAAAAGATTGAGATACTTTGAATGATTTTTATATCACTGGACTTGTGAATGTATAACATGATATGAAATGGCCTGCATAATTTTTATGATTTAGGCTCTTGATATTCAGTGATAAAGCACTGTGGTTATTCCAATTATGACAAGTGATGACGCCTGTAAAAACTGGTATAAAAATAGAACTCAAAATGCCCTCCAGCAATTTATACATGCAAAACTCCATGTCAAACAGGATAAGTAAGCATATACTATACCAGCGTATAAGACAAACATATAAAGAGCCCAAAACTTTTTTGGTCATCACTAAATAAATTACTCCACACTTGCAAGACCACTAGTCCCTCTTCAAAAACAGACAGTATGGCATACTCTATCCCCACACAGTTTAATTCCTACTTTATACAATCGGTATTCTCTCTCTGACACTAACACATCTGCCCCCTCTCTTTTCCTGTCCAATTATAACTACCTGCAGCTCTTCATGTTTTAGTCCGGTAAGTACCTACTTCACACATAATGAAGTTGATCCTCAAACAGAAACTACTACTGTAGCTGTAGGCCAAATACCATCAGACTACCTAAAAATGGCTGCAGAAATCATAGCCTTCCCTTTATCCATACTTAATAGGTCCATTGCAGAGGGATGCATCCTATCACTGTGGAAAACATTCCTACATCATACCACTTTATAAAGGTGGCAATACAGTTTAATAATTAAGACAGTGAACCCCCCCCCCCCTACAAAGTATTAGAGAAAAGCATCCATATGCAGTTGATGCAATACATAATGTCAAATAGCCAGGTCTCAGAAACACAACATGGCTTTAAGCCCCAGTGCAACACCAACACTGCTCTCCTACATTTTACCAATATAATAAACCAACATAGAAATGATGCTCTGCTTGTGTCCACCATGTTCTTAGACTTGTCAAAGGCATTTGATACAGTCTCACTCCAGCAACTGCTCGTTCAGCATTCCTCAACATAAATTTCACAACACTCATTGTTATGGATGTTCTTCATCTCACATTGCTGCAGTCCTGACACTTGGGTAGTCCGCTGTCCACGGTCGGCCCGAATATCAAAGTATAAGGCTGACGTCGGCCAGGGCGCATTTAACTGACGTCAGGACGTCAGGGTACAAATGTGCATGACCGTCATATCCTCAGTCTTTTTTTGCCGCATGGTCCGATGCAGAAGCAGCATTGCAAGTGCCGGTTGGCGTTCTGAGATTTTTCGATTTAGAAGTTTCAGACCGAGTTCAAAGTTGGCTAAGTACCCCGTTGGGGAATATTTTAGTTTTTTCTTGCCTCAGTCATTTACCGGATGTCAGAAAAAGTTAATAATTGCGTTTCTTGTGGGAAACAGATACCGCATAGAGATTATCATACTTTGTGTATTCCTTGCTTAGGGCCTGAGCACGACGTTGTTGGCTGTCGCTCTTGTGCTAGATTTAATAAACGCACTATAAAGAGAAGGTTGGATTGTGCAAGGTTAGTCTTTGGGAAGCGGTGCAATTATAAAATGCCGTCGGATGCTCCGACGCCCGCTTCCTCAAAGAAGCGCAAGGACAAGGCAGTTAAGCCTAGGCTAGAAGAACCGTCTGTACCGGACGCCGGTTCTTTAGAGGTGTCGGTGGAGCCGGTGGCTCCACCGGAGATTTCTTTGTGTTCCCAGAGTGAGACCTTATTATTGCAAGATGTGGCCTCTCAGGAGGCAAGTCAGGCTGAGGGGGCTTCTCAGGTTACTATACTCCCCTCCCTTCCTAAGGTGGCTAGGCCCTCTCCTTCTGTTTCTAAGGCTTCTCCCAGGGGCAGGCCAGGTTTAGCTTCAGTTGGTGTTACCCCTAGCTCTTCAGGTACTATGCCCAAGAAGCATATGCTTAAAATGGCAGAAGATTTGATTACTTTGATTAGGGGTTCTATGCCCCCTCCTGCTAAGAGACCTTGGGTGGAGCCTGAGCTGGGGGGTTTTGAGCAAGCTTCAGATGTTTCAGAGTCTTCGGCTGAAGACTTGCAGGAGTACTCTCCTTATTCTGATTCTGATGTGGACGATTCTACTCCTTCTGCTACTCCTCCTGAGGATTTTTCTTTTTCAGAAACTCTTCATTCCATGAGGGAGCATTTTAAGTGGGAGGGTCAGGACTTCTCTGATTCCAGGAAACGGCTTAGGGAATTTCTGTTTTTACCCCAGCATAGGCCTTTGGCTATACCTCCTGTTTTGGATGTAGTGGATGATGTTTTTACAGAGGCTTCTCTTAATCCTGATTCTTTGCCTCCTGCTCCTGTTAAGCCGGATAGGTATTACAGAGTGCCTGAAGTTCATAAGTATCTTTTTAAGAGTCCTAGGGCAGACCCAGAAACTGTTAGCCAGGGGCCTAAGGGTGTCAAGGCTTCTGTTGTTAAGAATCCGGTTCCTACAGACAAGGAGGCTAGGGCCTTGGATAGATGGGGAAAGAAAGTTTATACTACTTCCACTCTTGCTATGAGGGCTCTGAATTGCCAGTTTCACATGTTGAAATACCAAAACTATCTCCTTTCACAATTGAAGTCTAAGGTTGATGCTCTGGCAGTAGGTATTGATTGTAAAGAGTTGCAAGATTTAGTACATGTTTCTGAACAGGTGGGTAAGCATTCTTTGCAATGTGGTTTTGATGCTGTACAGGCCTCGTCTAGGGTGGCTGCCACTGGGACTGTTCTTCGCAGGCACGCCTGGCTGAGGGATCAGAATTTGTCTGAACATGTTAAAACAAGGATTTTAGATGCTCCTTTACAATCTGACGTGTTGTTTGGTCCTCCTGTTGAGACAGTCTTGAAGAAAATGGAAGACAAGGCTAAGTCTATGCAGACTGTTAAAGATTTTTTGCAGGTCCAGCCTCCAAAGTTTAGTAGAAATTGGCCTACTAAGGGGTGGACGTATCCTTCTTATGATTCCCAGTCTAAGGGTAGATCTAGACGTGGTAAGGGCAGAGCTCAGGGCTCTTTCAGGCCTAGAACAGGGAGTTCTCCTGCACAGGCTTTGGGTGAGGGCAGGGGTCAGTCCTTTCGTAAGCAGACCCAATGACCTACCTTTTCAGCTGCCAGAGCCTGCTCGTCTGGCAGCACCTTTGGGAGGAAGGTTGGCACTTTTCAAAGAAAATTGGAGTTTAATTACCCAGGACAGATGGGTATTGGATATCATACACCACGGCTACAGGTTTTATTTCCATACCTTGCCTCCTTTCCAAGGCATGCCAGACGTTCCTCCTCAACAAAGAATAGAGGCTCACAAACAGGTTTCTCTGTTGCTCCAACTAGGGGCCATACAGCCGGTCCCTCTGCCAGAAGTGGGCCTAGGATTTTATTCTCGCCTGTTCCTAGTACCAAAGAAGGGGAACACGTGGAGACCAATTTTGGATTTATCTATCCTCAACACTTATCTGGACATTCCCAAGTTCAAAATGTTGACGTTGCAGTAGCTTTTACCTCTGCTGGGCAAAGATCATTGGATGGTAACTTTGGATCTCAAAGAGGCTTACCTTCATGTTCCTATCAGACTCAGTTGCAGAAAGTATCTGCGTTTTCGAGCTGGGACTTCTCACTATCAGTTCTCTGCATTGCCCTTTGGCTTATCTACTGCGCCCAGAGTGTTCACGAAAGTTCTGGCTCCAGTGATAGCTTTCTTCAGACTAAAAGGAATACAGATCTATCCTTATTTGGACGACTGCCTAATTCTGGCTCAAGGAAGGGAAGAGCTTCTTCATCATTTGGAATGTGTGATAGCAGTGCTAAGATGCCTAGGGTATTCTGTGAACGAAATAAAGTCCAGTCTAGTACCCTCTCAAGATATGTGCTTTCTGGGTGTGAGACTGAATACAGCAGCCCAGATGGCCTTTTTAACCCCAGACAAACAAAAGAGTCTATCCCTTTACTTCCATCAACTATCTCATCAGTCCGGGCTGACTGCAAGGACAGTCCTTCATGCCTTAGGGTTCATGGCATCTTGTATTCTGGTGCTTCCCAATGCCAAACTGCATATGAGGAAGCTACAATGGTATCTCAAAAATGTATGGACACAGCACTGCCAGGATCTGGACATTGTCATTCAAATAATACCTTGCATTCAGAAGGAATTTTTGTGGTGGGCTCAGGAATGTCACCTAAACAAGGGACTCTCTGTGACCCGGCCAGAGGCAAGTCAAATTTTAACGACAGATGCCTCAGACAAAGCTTGGGGAGCTCATCTAAATGGAAAGTGGATACAAAACAAGTGGCCTGTCAGACTACAACATCTACATATCAACATGAAGGAGATGTTAGCAGTCCAGTTTGCATTAATAGCTTTCAAGGAATTCCTTCTTCCAGGACAGGTGTTGATTCTAACAGACAACACAACTGTCATGTGGTACATCAACAAGCAAGGGGGAACAGATTCTTATCCTCTATGCAGGCAAGCAATGATTTTGTGGGAGACTGCTCTCAGTTTACAGCTCAATCTTCAGGCAAGGTTTCTGCCAGGAGCACAGAACTCCTTAGCAGATATGTTGAGCAGACGAATTATGGATCCCCACGAGTGGAAATTGGATCCTCATGTATTTCAGAAATTGACAGTGTCATGGGGAACTCCAGACATAGATCTGTTCGCTTCTCCACTAAACCATCAGCTGCCAAAGTTTTGCACAAAAGGTTTCATCCCACAGCTTGGAGAGTGGATGCTCTTTCTTTCAATTGGAGCAATCTTCATGTGTATGCCTTTCCACCTCTGCCTCTCCTCCCAAAGGTACTTCTGAAGGTCAGACAGGACAAGCCAAGGATGATTTTAATAGCTCCAGATTGGCCTCGACAGCACTGGTACCCATTACTAAGAAGTCTAGTACGGAAGCCTCCATGGCCTTTGCCTTCGATTCCACACCTGTTGTCTCAGGAGGACAGCCATTTGCTCAATGTCAAGCTTCACTCTCTGCACCTAACAGCCTGGCATATTCTGTTTTGAACCATAATGGGCCTCCACTTCCTCAGCAAGTTTTGAATGTTATTTTGGAAGCTAGAAGGCCTAGTACAAGGAAAGTGTACGCTGATAAATGGAAGAGATTTTTGTTTTGGAGTGCAGCGAAAGATTTTGATGTTTCTGAGCCTAATTTGTGTGTGGCTCTTCAATATCTTACTGAGTTACTAGACAAAGGTTTGTCTTTCTCTTCTATTAAAGTTCATGCTGCAGCAATTTCAGCTCACTATGATTGCAACCCACCATTGTTTTCTCATCCTTTGTTCAAGCAATTTCTTAGAGGGGCAAAGAATATAAGACCCCCACGAAGAGCTCCTACTCCTGCTTGGGATCTCAATTTTGTGTTGGAGAAACTCACTCTACAACCTTTTGAGCCTGCAGCTACTGCTGAGTTGAAATATTTATCATGGAAGACTGCTTTTTTGTTGGCCATTACCTCTGCAAGAAGGGTTTCTGAATTCCAGGCCCTTATGGCGGTTGAGCCTTTCTTGATTTTCCATAAGGATAGGGTATCATTACGTACTAATCCTTCCTTTATGCCTAAGGTGGTTTCTAGTGTGGCTTTAAACCAAACTATTCATTTGCCTACTTTTTATGCAAATCCCCAAAATAAAGGGGAAAAGATTTTGCACACTTTAGATGTCCACAGGCAGTTGCGTTATTATTTGGACAGAACTAAAGGGTTCAGGCAGTCTCAGCAGTTGTTTGTTTCTTTTGCTTTGAGTTCTCAGGGCAAGCCTGTGTCGAAACAAACTATTTCTAAGTGGATTGGGTTTTGCATTGCTTTCTGTTGTTCCCATCATGGCAAGGAGGTTCCAGCTGGGATTAGGCCTCATTCCACTAGGGCTACTGCCACTTCAACAGCTTTTTTGAGGGGAGTGGCAACCAAGGATATTTTGGAGGCAGCTACTTGGAGTTCTGTGCATACTTTCTCTAGGCATTATCACCTGCCACTTTACTCTAAGTCCAGGGCTGGTTTTGCCACTGCGGTTTTGCAGGGCATTTTGGCAGCTCCTGCTTCCTTATAGTTAGCCATCCGCCCTTACCTCTGCTTTGGGATTCTACCCAAGTGTCAGGACTGCAGCAATGTGAGATGAAGAACATAGTACAGTTTTGTACCTACCATAAATGTAGATGTTCGAAGATCCACATTGCTGCAGTCCAATTTACCCTCCCTCCTTCCCCTCTGTAGTTGGAGGTGGTTGTGTGGGTTGGGTTGTACATCTTGTGTATATTGTATATATATTGTACATATAGTTAGTGCAGGGGTGGTTGGTTATTTGTTTGCTGTCTTTTGGTTTTGACCTTTATTTTTAAGGTCTTCTGACATCTGGGGCAAGAAAAGACTGAGGATATGACGTCGGTCATGCGCATTTGTACCCTGACGTCCTGACGTCAGTTAAATGCGCCCTGGCCGACGTCAGCCTTCTACTTTGATGTTCGGGCCGACCGTGGACAGCGGACTACCCAAGTGTCAGGACTGCAGCAATGTGGATCTTCGAACATCTACATTTATGGTAGGTACAAAACTGTACTTTCCTTGGTTACTATCTGAAAGGCAACAAGCCATTAATTGGTAACAAACCTACTCATTTCAACAAGTTACTACAGGTGTCCTACAGGGCTCTATCCTGGGTCCTCTGCTATTCAGTATAGTTAATAATAACCTCCACACCTCCACTCACCATGCTAGTTTAGTTCAGTATGCAGACTGCTCAGTATTGGTATGTCTGGCCTCAACAATAACTAATGTCCAAAACATTACTGAAAAATCTTTCTCCTATATAGAAACCTGGCTCAAAGAATCAAACCCACCTGCTCAACCCCAAGAAAGCTATTAATGCTTTTTACCTCAATAAGCTGCCAAATCAAAAGCAATCTTTTACCATTGTCAGCAAATAATGCTGTCATTGAAACTGTAACTCGCAGTAAACTTCTATGCATTATAATAGACAAAACTTTGAAATACTATCACCATAAACTGCACACCATTAAATCTACACACTAGAAACTAAGGCTCCCTTTATAGGCTTAATGGATTCCTCATAGATACTGACCCTCACACTCTACCATAATAACTACTTAACAAAAAATTATTTTTTTTTCCTATGTACCACACTACTTTAACTTAGTATCATCTATCCAATACCCGTTTCATTATTGTATCTACCTCTTTGTACTTATCTCTGTATTGTTTGTTTATGTACCTTGCTGTACTTCTTTTGTATTCATTACTAAATAACGTGCTTTTATAGTTTCTGTTCTCTTATATATGTAAATTGTTTTAATTTCATGAATCATTCAGAGCTTTTCTCCCCAGGACTCCACTCACAATGGGTCCCTGACCCAGATGGACTTTCTGGGTAAATACATGTTTAAATAAATAATAAATAAATAAAAATAAAATACTTAAAGAAAAGCTCTAGCCACTGCCTTCTTACTGCTGACTCTCTCTCATATGCCGGTCCTATCCTAACAAACAAAAGCAATACTCAAAGGAAGAAACTTGCTTCCTGTTAAAATAAAAGTTAAATTTGTCACCAGTTTCTCTCATAGGACCCACCATTATCTTAGCGTAAGGAAATTAAACCATCTTGAACTGCACAATTCTAACATTTAAAGCTGACTATAGCACACACATTCATCATCCAGAAAAATGTCCTGCACTCCAAAACTTACTACCCTACTGTTCAGCAAGGGACCTCTGTTCTAGTAACAAATTCTTATTACTTACAAATAAGTCAAATAATAATGTAGAAGACTCTCTCTACTCCCAATGCATTTCTAAATCCTGGAATAGTATTCCCATGCAAATAACTCTCCGACAAACTCAGTTTTAAACCACTGCTTAAACATCTTAACCAATCCTGGTCCTGCTCATGCTCCTCACAGGGTTAAAACATTTTCACAGTACAATACTATTCAAATGCTCTACTTGAACATAACATTCTCAACCTCTTGAAATGACAGAAGAATTTTTATATGCATCTCCTGCCTGTATATTCCACTAAGTTGCACGTGTGCTTTCTCTTTAGTAAGTTCCACCTCTGTAAAATCTCTGAATGTATATGTATAAATGTAACTACAGTTTGTGTATAAATGTAAATAGAAATGTAACTACTCCATGTTTGATAGGAGCTTAGTATAATGCAATGCAAGCAAATTAAGCTTTTCTCCCCAAGCCTCCACTGAAATTGGGTATTACCCAGTCAGACTTTCCCAGTAAACAAAGACAAAAGTAAGTAAAATAATATACTCACAAGCAAGTTCACCCAAACGTTCTAAAATTGAAGTCTAAGGATTTATAATTAGCTCTGCCACCAGTCATTCCTGTCGGTATCATGAACCAGCACTTCTCCACAAACTTCTCTAGCTACTCTGATCGAGAGGTGTATCCTGAGGCACTGTCGAAATTGTTGTGCTGTCTCACAATCATCTACTTCTCAAACAGTAAAACTATGCGAGACATATCCATGTATAATATCTTCAGAGGCAAAAATCTCACAGTAAACATGGGCATCAAAATAATCAGCAGTACATCACATATCACATATCACATTTCTCTGAGGCAATCACAATGGACACAATCCATCATATGCTGAGGTTCTAAAGACTACCTTGCCTAAACCTCAGACATACAAATCACAATGGAGGCACAAAACACAATCCACATATTAAGACTAATTCCTGACATATCACAAGGGGCCCCAAAGTCACAAATGATCATAAAAGGCAGGCAAGCATCCCAACCAAACATTCTTATTATAGGTGACCCTCTTATAAGGCATACAGATGTCTCTTGCCTGGCTGAGCAGAGAAAGAGCTACTGTTCTTTACTTGTCTGGTGACAGAACTGGCAGATCACTCATGCATTCAAGTCCTTGAACAAATACCATTATGAATTCAGGTCGTAGTTCATGCTATGGTCAGTGACTTGATGCATACCTCCCTGTACTGTATGAATAGTGATAGTATGAAGTCCTCAGACTGTCGAGGGCAAGTTTAAGCCTAGCACTGAGTGACATTCTACCTTCTCCAAAGAAGCTCTCTCTTGGCCACCAAATTGCCAGTGTGGTCAGAAAGTCCTATGTGGCACATCTCATTGCTAAGGGTTTTGCATCCAGAAAGAAAGATGTCAGTCTCCCTCTACTCTTCCCTCATTAGGCCAGCCATTGAGTACAATGCCCCATTTGGCATGTACCTCACTAAACACCTGCAACAACTGGAGAGGCTGCAACAGTACCTCACAAAGAGGATCCTAGGCCTTAACCTTTGTCCTATATGGACAAACTTAAACTCAGACTATATCATCTTCTTAGGGGCGATCTCTGCTTGACTTACGAAGTCATGTCTGACCCAGCTCTGTTAGAAATACTACCTCTAAAGAAATCCCAATTCCTCCACACCACACACTCTAGAGACCTCAACCTCATTACTACAATAAAAAAAAAGAAAAAAAACTGCTGGAGGGACAGGTTCATAACCCAGAGACTGCCCATGCTATGGAATAGACTTCCCATACATGGCAACCAGAGCACCTCACTGGCCCTTTTCAAGAGAAATCCTGAGTGGTTGGAAAATAGAAAATTCACCCCAGGGATCACTACAGTGGTTTTACTCAACAGAGGCACTGGGAACTAAGGTCAGGTGGCAGGATGCTAGGGTAATCCTACGGGTTAGGCTTGTAAAGGCTCCAGGGCCATTGGCCTATTACACCGCTATGAACCTATGATGCCGAGATTGGAGCACAAAAATAACTAGCTTCAATAATCAGCTAAATTTTTGGTATCATTCAAAGCGAGCCCAGTATTTGTCAGCCTGGGAGGATATAATCGACAGACCACCACCAGGGATACCCTGCTTTGGTCCTCTTTAGAGTTTTAATTATTGCCAAAGTTGTCCACTGCCATAGTGTTTTTTTTTTTTTTTTTTTAAGCGATGCTAACCTGATAAACCTAACATAACGAGGCAAGCAAAGGAAAATATGAAGGTGTTAATGATCGATGTTAGGAGCCTAAACAAGAAACTTTACTCCCTATAAGCCCTGCTCACCCTGGAGGATACTGATGTCTGTGCAGTGATTGAGATATGGTTTAAAATAGCAGAGAACACTCCCGATATGGAAGGCTATATTGCATTTTACACATGTAGATCAGCTATTCCACATCAGGGGAAAAAGGTGTCTACATCTAAAAGAGACTTCCATCAAGGCTGATAAAGCAAAATGATGCTCTAGGGCTTCTTCTTATCCAAATAACCATCAGAAAGGTCCCATACTATATATTAACTCCCTCTAGGATGGCAAAAAGCTACAACTCCCTTTTACAGGAACAAGAATTACTCTGTATCAAACCCAGTGCCATTTTGATAGCTGATATATACTATCCAGTTATTGACTGGAAAGCCTACACCACCACTACTGCCCTGGAACAGAGTACCCACTTGGAGAATAATGTCTTGAATCTTGCCCTTACCAATACAAGAGCATCTTGCACCATCCCTTACATATCTACATCACTTGTTGGGTCTGACTGTAAAGCAGTCTCTTTCAAGATAAAACTGAAACCAGAGATCCCTTTGGAAATTTCTTTAAGACAAACCACCTATTCCTAAGTGACATATTGGCAAGTTTCAGATCCCCAACACACCCAGTTAACTCCACTGAAAAATAGATATGTGCACCACCACGCTATACCAGCATATAAATAGATGTAACTGTACCCCACAGAGACAAGTTCAAGGCAAACTCCAGAAACAAGTTCAAGGCAAACTCCAGAAACAAACCCACATAGTGGAACCATAACAAGAAGTGTTAGAATAAAAGGAAAATAATTTGGGCCTAAAGTAAGAAGAGTAGTTCCCAGAATGTTGGAGCTTTTGTCACTGAAATAAACAACTCAGGAGCTTAATACTACCCATGCCAAAGACAATCTCTAGGCATTTTTAGTTTCATAATCTCAAGCACAGTAGTGCACTGAGGTGATTATGAATGATGTTACCTACACAAAGGCTAAAGATATAACTAACTTACTGTTGATAAATGTAACTCTAACTTTATCCCCGTCTCCCTTACATCTGTCCCTCAAGATATACCTGAAATTGAATAACCACCCACTATCACACAAGACCAAGCCCTCAAGGTGCTATCAAATGCTGGTGCAGATATTCCTGGATGCATCTTAAAATCATGAAGCACAGTTTATCCACACCCTTATCAACACTGTTAAATCTCAGCTTCCTTACAAGTTTTGTATCAGGTGAGTTGAGGACAGCTACAGGCATTGCCTTGTATAAAAGAGGGTCTTAAACCCAGACAAATGCAGACCCATATACCTGACCAGCCTCATATGCAAAGCTATGGAAATAGTTATCATTGAATTATTCAGTCAGGACATAGGAAACATCAGAAAACTGCATCTGTTTCAGTTTAGATTCATCAAGGGCAGGTCATGCTGAATTAACCTGGTAGATATTTTTTAAAAAGGTCAGTAAAGCAAAGGATGAAGGCAAAATGACAGCATACCTCAACTTGGCCAAAGCTTTTGACATAATTTCTCACTCAGGCTTAGTAATAAACTAAAACAAGGGGTAATCCGTATAAGTCACCCACTTGATTGCCATCTTGCTCACAGATAAGACATAGGTAATCAAAATAGGGGAAATTACCTCCAGAAAGAGACCAGCCACCAGTGGAGTCCTCCAGGGTTCTGTGATGGGATTTCTTTTGTTATCTACTTTTTTGAAATAAAAGCCAATATCAGATGGCTCTGTCTGACTAATTTTGCAAATGACTGCAAGCAAGGAGCAGTCATTTAAACCTCAAATAACATAGCCATCCTGCAGGAAGGTTTGTCCCAAATAAATAACTGGTGCCAAAATCATGGACTGTAAATTAATGCCCAAAAATGCATTATTGTATGCTTTGGAACGTCATCTACCCCAGGGAACTAAAACATGTACACTACACTCCTAAAATTTGACCCAGTTGCTCAGGGTTTGGGAACTTGTGTGGGCAGTGACCTTCCTTTTGACAAAAATGTGTGTATTGTAAGAAAGCTATTTTATACTGCACTGCTTGTAAACACAGAGATTGTGTCTAGATATAATTATGTCATTGGCTAACTTTACTCAGCCTCTGTCAGGCTAGTCATTGAGTATAATGCCCCATTTGGCATGTATATGTCCAGACGCATACAACTGGAACAAGCGGAAAGATACCTTACTAAAAGGATGTAAGGTTTAAACAACATATCTTACCTGTACTAACTCAAAGCCCTGTCACTGTAGTCAACATTATACAGATTGCTAAGAGGCGATTTGTGTCTGGCGTAGAAGACATCCTTTGCCCCATTATTGATGGATTTATTGCACATCAGCAAGTCAAATAGCATCAAAAAATACTTGGTCTGTGTATCTAAACCTCTTAGGCTACATCAACAGAATGAGTTGGAGCGACAAGTATATCTTGCAGAAGATATTGCAAATTTGGAACATATTCCGCATTCACAAAAAACAAACTTAATCCTTGTCCATACTGAAGCACAACTAGAATCTGTACATGTGAAACAGAAAATTTACCCCACCAATACCACCAGTTCTTATAATGGCTTAAATGCTTTATCCTATGTATGGTTCCCCTCAAATTATCTTCAGCAGGACCCCCTCTTATCCAGCATCCTCTTTAACCAGCCATCAAATTTCTGCCATACCCCTAACAAAAGACAACAGAGAAGAGCTGCACTTCTGCCAGCCTCCCTTTAGGCTAAATAATGACAGTCATTTGAGTTTGAGTTCATATTCTTTAGAAATATGCATGGTAACACAAATTGTGTTATTTTAGCTGATTTATAATCTATAAATGTGTGTATGCATTTTGTGATTAACCAGCTATTAGTTTATCCAGCCTAAGGTATGGTTCAGTGAGACTGGATAAGAGGGACTCTACTGTATACTATGATCCCAGTTATTCTCATTACAGATAATGTGTAATTATCAACCATGGGGATGGCTAAGGTCAATCTGTAACTAAATGGGATAAGTGATTTCATTAACAAAAAGGGAAGTTGGCTAGGCATACAATGGACTACAAGGGCAGATAGCCTAGTACTTTCCAATGATCCTTTAAACCTATAAATGTAAAAGTTAGTTAAAATAGTGTTGATTGGAGAAGATGGGGTGTGATATGTTTGTATGGTGAAGATGTAAATATTATACATTTATCATGAATTAAGGAATGCTTAGTATTGGGACAGCCCAAAACTTATTTTCGTTGCGGGTCAGATGAGCATTTGATAAAGGTGTGACACAACTGTAAATGTTTTCAGTTTTGGGAAACTGGACATAGAGCAAGTAAGTATAGAATGTATTACAGAGAACATGGTGTTATGCACTGTTTTTGGTTTGATAGTGAACATATTAAAGAAAATGTGACTGATAAATTTTGAAACTGTTGCATGCTGTAGACAGAAATGAATGTGCAAAGGTTAATCTGAAAGTGATAAAGATGATGTTGCACAGGACTTGATATATGGGAAATATGTTGACATATAATAAAATTCATATAAGGTATTGAGTCTAGATGAAGAGGAAGATGAGAAAGGAGGATGAAGTCTTTCATTCGTATCTTATAGGTAAACAGGTGCACAAAAGAAAATCAGAAGTCCTCCAAAAATTCATTTAAAAAGGAAAGGGTAGTTTCAAAATTGTTTCATTGAATGCAAACAGTTAATTGCTAAAAAAAATGTTTTGACTTTGTGTCAAGAACAGAAATGTGATGCTTTGTAAACATGACATTGCATTGCTTACTGATGTCAAAATAGGCAAGCTGAGATTGTGGGGAAAGGAGATCATATGGAGGTTTGAGGGAGTTTATTTTCTAGGGTTGTTTTTCTTTTTAAAAGTAAAGAAATTGTATTGGATTCTATTGTGGTTGTTCCAGGTAGGTGCCTGAAACAAGTGCAGGGAAACATAGTATTTTTTTAATAAAAAAATGAGAGAGAAGATTACAAAAAATGGAAGCTGTTTGTATTACATAATGCAGATTAATAGTGTGTGATATAGAAAAGGCATGTGATAAGGTTAGTCATAGTCACATTTGAAATGTTGGCATATTGTGGGATTCAGAAACACTATACATTTAATAAGTTCTGTATATTTTAATGGAATAAAATCTTGATAATTGATTAGTAAGGGAATAAAAATACAGAGAGGTGTACTGTAAGTGGAATGTTTGTTGTGCTTATGAATGCTGTTGTAACAAGTGCAGAAAAGGTGGAGTATATTGCCAACATGTGGAATAATGTAATCCCAGTTTGCATGGCTCATACAGATGATTTGGTTCTTTTATCTAAAGGGAAATGCTGGATTTTATTAGCAGTGCTTGAAATGGAAGAAAACATGAGAAAGGTGAATTTAAATAGTAATAAATGTATAAGAGTTGATAATGTAAACATTGCATGTGTTTATTTTGTAAATAGAATTGAATGTTTTAGATATAAAGTTTGGAAATATGGATATAATTAAAAGATTATAGGTTGATTTTTTTGTAGGAGATTAGAAATATTGTAAATATGTTTAAAAGTTTGAATTGTAATATAGAATGTGTAATTCATTCATATATTTTTGAGAAGTTAAAGTAATACTTGGTGTACATTATTTTACAACTTCTGATAATTTATTAGAAACTTTTTTTTTCATATGGGGATCAAAGCATAACCCAGTAAAAAGGGTATATCAAATTAGATATGATAGACCAAGTTTAATAAATCCTGTTTAATTGCATCCATTGTATTTATTTTAGGTTATTAAGAAAATCAATAACATGAATGTTGTGTTGGGAAGATAATGTGGGAAAGGTATAAATATGAGAAAAAAGTGAACAGATACACAAGGGGTTGGGAAGAATATTATGAATTAGTGAGAAGGTGAAAGGTGATATGGCATGAAAGAGGGCTCTAGGAAGGAATAGATCGAGGGTGTTAAAAATGTGAACATTTGGGATGATAAAATGAGTGGAGAAAATCAATAAAATATAAAAGGGAAGATTAAAGTTTGAGAAAAAATTCTAAATGCACAAATATTGTGATTAATGATAGAAAAAATGCCAGTTAAGGCTGAAATTAAATATAAACCGGTACAAGATAGAATGAGTAGGGTGTGTGATTAGTTTGTGAAACCTTTCTTTCTAGAATGTAATAAAACAAAGGAAGTATGATTATGTGAAAAAGAACTGAATACGAATATGGTTGCATATGGATTTTATGAAAATATTGATGTTGCTAAGATTGTTAGATAAATCATTACAGCAAAATAGATTTGGAACATGAAATACCAAGAACTGTTATGCAGTCATATTTAGAATGGACACAGCAATAAAACAATGAGGTCAGTTAGCACTTAAAGTTTTATTCATAGGAAATTAAACAGTGTGTCCATTACAATGCTTTTGTTTTAATAATTAGTAATATTTTTGTCTGTTGTAGGTTAGAACCCATGAAGTAGAATTATACACAGCTATATTATTGCAAGCTATGTCAACTATGTTGCTTTTTTGTTGTTTTTGACCTTCTGTGGTTATCTGCAGTTGACAATGGGTGTTCATATTAAATGCCATACACCTATATATCCATTCATCCATCATATATATATATATATATATATATATATATATATATATATATATATATATATATATATGCACACACACACACATATATATATATATATATATATATATATATATATATATATATATACACACACACACACACACACATATATATATATATATATATATGCACACACACACATATATATATAAATATATTTGCACACACATTATATATATATATATATATATATATATATATAATGTGTGTATTGAGAGAGAGAAATGTGTAAAGGCGCAGAAAGAACAATACCCAATCTGTTATATTCTCTGACTTGATAAATGTATGTGAACTGTACTGAATTTAAGCCAACGAAGTTGGTGTGAAGATAAGAAAATACTTAATTTTGTTGATATTACTAAACATTAGTAACTCAGGCATACTTCCTCTCCAAACAAACCAAAATATCACTAAAATATTAATACAAAGCTATATTCTGCGAATCTATACTTATGCAATCAAATTCAACCAAATATTTTTGGGAGCTGCCTTGATTTTGTCTCTCCAAATTATTACTAGCTGGAATTTCTAGTATATTAACTCTGTTTTTTTTCTTGTTCCCTAATTATTTCAAGTCTGTTTCCTTTCGTGGTCAATGTGTAACTTTGACCTCCATTTGATTTGGGGGACAGGTGGCAGAAGGTCCAAAACTTTTGTCATCATGCCAACCTAATGGGATGGTTTTTCAAGCTCTAAATAGTGACCTGACTGCTCAAGGTAGAGGCATACTGCCATTGCTTAAAGGCAATTGACATTGTGAAAGGAGTTGGCCTATTCACCCAAGCCACTGATGGTAAATAGCCATTTTATGTTGTACATTTCAGAGAATGGTTCTTTGGAACAGCATAGCTGGTCTCCTGGGGTGATGATGGAGCTCCCTCATGGCTGCCTCGATGATGATGATCATCATGCCATGACTAGTTCTCATCTAATACTAGAATGAGTGGGTTCTGGTGGCTCTGACCCTGAAAGGAAAGAATGGGCAGCAGAGTTCTTGCCATAGTGAGAAATGAATGTAAAGCTAAGGGAAAGGCTTGGCCACCTAAAGTAATGGGTTAATAAATAAGATATAGAGGGAAAAAAGCATATTGTGCTTTCTAGTGAAATCTTGTAATCTTCTCATAATCTTTTCTTAAACTGTTAATCATTTTTAAAAGAAACTGCTTTATTGAAAACATTATTGTAATCAACAAATATTTTGGAAAAGATTGAACAAATTGATTTTTAAGTACAATATTTAAAGAGAGAAATATGAATACAATAACTATAATAAAACAGAAAGCTATATACAATGATCACTATATATCAAACAAGATCAGTTAATATTTTTGCAGAAGAAAATAAAGATAAGGGAAAGAGGATAAAGATTACTGCATTAATCATTTATCCAGTTCTTTAACTAATAATTCATGCATATTTTCCCATTTGTAATGTATATTTATATTCCTCGTAGATTTAGATTTAATAGTCAACATTTCTAACTTGGATATTTCCAAGAGAAGAACTTTAAACTCTTTAGATGAGGGAGCAGAAGAGGACTTCCAGTTTTTTTTAATTGTTTTCCCTGGCAGTGGACATTTTAGACCAGAGCAACACATATTTGCTTTAATTTCTACAGTCTGGAACAGGTTTGCTGAGTAATACAAGTGATATAAGTACAAAATTGTCTGTAAAAATTGCCTGTAAAAAAAAAAGTTAACTTCTTCCCAAAATTTCTTTAATAATACACAGCCATAAAATATATGGTTCCAATCAGCATTTGTTTCTGTATTACATTTCCAGCAAACAATATCTTGTTTAGTTATCTTACTCATTTTCTGTGGAGTGAGAAAAGATTTATGTAAAAATCTCCATATGAAGTTTTTCCATTTAGGAGAAGTGATTTTGCTGGCTGACTGAAGGAAATCAATTTTGTCTTTTTCTGAGGGAATAAAAATGATTACAGAAAATGAATTCCAATAGTTGTCTGAATATACATCTAGATCTTGTTTAATTGCTCTATAAATATGATATACTATTTTTAACTGGTAAAGTATTATGAGTATATAAAATCAAATTTACTGAACACAAACCCAGATAGAGATGTGAAGAAGGTGCTGATCCAAATGTAGTGAAGACAATCCAATGAAATAATCCAATTCAATGAAAAACCAAGAACAGCTTTATTTACAAACGTAAGCAATTTCACGGAGATGTGTTCCGCTTCTTCAGACGTACTGGATTGTCTTCACTACATTTGGATCAGCACCTTCTTCACATCTCTATCTGGGTTTGTTTTCAGTAAATTACTTGGGACTTGGACTGTTTTTGAGATATAAAATCAAATATTGAATAAGTTTGGGTATTGAATTCTTAACATTTGAGGGGATTAAAACTAGTTTATCTAGAATATATTTTCTAAACTCTTGCAAATCTGACCAAAGTAAAGTGTTAATATTATATTCCTCTACAACAGCATTAATAGATTTTGGCTCATTTTTAGTTCTCATTTAATGCCAAAACATTAATTGTTTTTGCTTAAATAGTAACATTTTAGAATAGTCTGTAGAGAGAATTATCCCTATAGGCAATAGTGAAATGAGAAACCAATTCTCAAAGATTCTAAACCTAAATACATAGTTTTTAAAGGTCTTTAAAATTAAAGTTACAGAAGTAGATTAAAACATTTGAGGGGAATAATTGGAAAAGTAATCCATTAAATTCTATATAAATGAATTATTTACCATCTGTGATAGATGGTTATTCCCTTTTATCTTTGGTATTTTGGGATAAATGTAATATAAATTCTTTCCACTTTGCTAAATACTCTCCATCTCTAAGATAAACAATTGTTTTAATTACTGATTAAATTGAATACATTTCTAGATTTGGTAAAGTTATATACCTTAATTTTCCCAGCTATACATATGATAGGACAATGCAATTGTACGCTTTATCAGATGCCACAAAAAGTTCTTAATCAGTGAGTTAATTTTTTTAATAAAAGAGCTTGTAAGGGGAATAGAAATATATTGTATTATGTATAAGATTTTTGGAAACTATCATTTTTATAATGGAAAATTTTTCATCCATTGTAAATAGAATTTTGTTCCATTTACTTAGAGTCTCTATGGTGGTTATATTTTTACTGCAATTTAGGTGTAACATGTCTTTAATATTAGTTATAATTATACATAAATGTTATTTGTTGAGATTGAGGTATATATTTTTGTATTGATCTTGTATTTTATAACTTTTTGAGCCAATTAGAAGAATTTAAGTTTTATTGTTACTAAAATTAAGACCAGAACTTTTTTTGAAATATATCCATGTTTTTAAACAATTCTTGTAAGGTTGGGTTAGTACCAAGAGTGATAAGTACATAATCAGCAAACATTTGGATTTTTGATGTTTCATTAAGGCTTAATCTATAACCTTGTATACTATTGTTATTTCTTATTAAGTTACCCCAAGGTTCCATAATTAACGTGAATAAAAGAGGCGATAAAGGACAATCTTGCATGGTTCCTTTTACAATGGGTATGTTCTGGAATATATTTCTACCTATTTTTATGTATGCTTGACTTTCATTGTATAATTGATTAATAAGATTAAGAAAGCTATTAGAAAAGTTTAACTCCTTCTGTAAGATAAAAATATATTCCCAATTAACTGAGCCAGAAGCACAGTTTATATCTAAACTAACGAGTCAAATGCTTCAAGATTTTTACTGATTCAATTAAAGTTATTCATTTGATGTTATCATAGGAAGTTCTATTAATTTTAAAACCTGTTTGATCCATGTCTACCATGGATGGTAAAAAAGTTTTGAGTCTCTCAGCATAAATAGACATGACATTTTATTGTCTGTATTTAACAATGAAATGGGCCTATATGAAGCACATTTTGTAGGGTTTTTATCAGGCTTTAGTATGGGTGATGTAAATGTATACTTCCAAGAAGGGGGTATATGCTATTATTTTGAGCTATATTGAATACTGTATTTAACAAAGTTAATGCTTTGCCAGGAAAAACCTTGTAGATTTCAGAAATTATACCAACGTTACCAGGAGCTTTATTTTGCTTAAGTTTAGTGATTTGATCTTTTATGTCTTTAAAAGATATTTGCTTAACTATAATTTTATTTGTTTCTGTTTGTCTGATCTTTGTATCATTATTTATAAAAGATTGAATATCTTTTGTACTATTAAGCATATCATTGGGTTGATTTATTTTTAAGAAAAACTCTCAACTCACTACATTTGGTAAGTCAGATACCATTTTTTTGTTGGAGAATAGACTTGTTTAATATGATGAAATGTATTTAACCTTATAGTTTTGTTGGCTAATATATTTATAGATCTAGGATTTATAGAAAAATTTAGAAATGTATATATAATTCAAGATTAATCATGACTTTATGGTTTAAGATTTTCATATATTTATTGTTTAAAGTATTTCATTTATTCTGTCTTTCCTGTCTGGATTTTTTGAAACATCAAGTCTTAAAGTATCTAACTTTATTTGTATATCTTGAAGGTCTTTATCCCATGAAATTCTTTTTTTTTTATACCAATCAATAATTTTACCATATAGATAAGCTTTTAGAGCATCCCAGATGTATACGTCAGAGGTTCCCTGTGTGTTAGTTCAATAAAATTTTGTACTTCTGTAGTAAATAATTCAATGAAGTATTTTAGTTTAGTTATGTATGCTGGTATCCTTTTAATTTGAACATTAAATGTAGAGTTTAACAAAATCAAATGTTATGGAATTATGGTCTGAAAGGGGACATGAAATCACTTTTGAGTTTAATAAATCTAAGTTTAGAGATTAATACCTTGTCTATTCTTGAATATGAATTATGCCTATGTGAGTAGAATGTATAGTACAGTGACTTACCATTTGTAAAATTATTAATATCCATGTATGAATTTGAAAATTAATTCAGTAATTTGGCTATTGCTGGAAATTTCCTTTTCCCATTAGTACTAGTCTTTTGTATCAAAGATTCAGTTAAAATCTCCAGCAAGAATAATACTACCCTTAGAAAACTGAGCTATATTCTCTGTGTTGTTTTACTGTTGTAAGTCCAATGCCATGAATCCAATATATATTTATTAAAGTCAAAATTGTTTTATTAAATTCTATAACAACTGAAGATAACATTCCTTTATCTTTGTATGTGTCAATTATTTTAGGCATAGGTAATGTATTTTCCATAGTATGGCCACCCCTCTCTTTTTTGTGCATGTTCAAAGCTAATAAAAAGTTTGTAAGATTTGGATTCCAATTTTGTAATATCTTCAGTTAGTAGATGAGTTTCTTGGAGAAATATTAGTGGAGAATTATGTAATTTAAGATATATATTCAAAGATCTTCTCTTGTTAGGATT
Source organism: Protopterus annectens (assembly GCF_019279795.1). NCBI lineage: Eukaryota > Metazoa > Chordata > Ceratodontiformes > Protopteridae > Protopterus > Protopterus annectens. The sequence goes on along the minus strand of NC_056750.1, from coordinate 737,135,880 downwards.
ATTTAATCCATTAATGTTTTAATGATATACTCTTTAAAGATGTCATATAATGTTATTGTTCCTGAATATCAGTTGATTAATTTTCCTTTTTTTCCATATTTTATAACTCAATAGAAATTTTAGTAATACAATTATATTATACACATGAAACAAAAACTTTTATCCAATGAAATATGTTTATATCAAATTTAATTTTGTAAAACTTGGTGAACATCATATTAACTATTAACAGAAATTTATAACATTTACTAATAATATAAACACTCTCTAAAACTCCCCTGTAGTTAAAACTCCTAATTTGAGTGACATCTGTCACCCAAATTGACCATCTAACTAGTAACACTCATCTCATCCCTGTCTAAATATATCTGTTGTTGCATATTTTAACATTCTAAAGCAGTATATGTAACTAAAAAAGAACGATTTTGAAGTAAAATACTTCCATTACAATTGTATGGACTCATTCAAGAAACAAATTCAAATATATCATGTAACAGTTTCATTTTAATTTTGATGCTATTTTTAATAATACTTCAAATCATACGTTATATAATAAAAATGTGTTGTGAAATTTCCTTTTTTTAAAATTCTCCACACCTATAGTCCACCTTCCCCTGTCTCTCTATTCATTGTGTAATAGCTAATAGCACTACTTCCCCATCTCCATGTACCTGAAAACAAGAGCCTAGTAAATACTGTATTATGGTTTCCCATTGTAAGATGAAATTCCACTGAAGTTCTCCGTATTTTCTAAGAAGGAATGTAGCATAAGTATATGATTAGTAGGGGATGGTCTATGACTGGGAAGTAATCATAGGTGGAAAGCCAGCTATTCCATGAAATTAACTTTATATATATATTTCTGTTTTTTGCCTTCACTTCCTTTAAAACATTACCTAATCTGAAACAGCCTCCATCTCCCTCAGAATATATCAACATATAGTTAATATACAACATGTGAAATCATTTAAAGAAAACTGTGTTGTTGCTACCTGTAATGGCAAACATCTGCATTTAGATTACACTGTATGCATTGAATTACTTTCATACAGATTGTTTCATTCATTATTTGTTAACCTTCTGTCTGCACTAGAATTATTCCCATATCTGTTTTCTATGCTTTGTAGAAGAATATTAAATTCTGCATAGGTCTCGTATAAAGATTTTATAATAATTTAATGATGTTGCTATATATTATACCAATCAGAGGACGCTTTACTTAAATATAGAAGGACTATGAATACGTGTAAAAACATAAGGGTTTAAATGTTTCAAAGTGATCTGTTTATAAACACTCAAGTGCTGTAACATAACAGTCATGTTATGCAGGTCACTTAACTGCGTTTCTTTCATTTGACCTGTAGATGGCAATAAAAACCATCTATTCAAGCTATTGTCTAGCTTTGTGAAATTCCTCAGCTCAGAGTTCACACTGTAAACATCTCCATGGAAACTACTCTGCTTTCAGTTGCATCAGCCACAGTGTGATTGCATACCAGGGTTGTTTAGCAATTCAGATGCATGAGATTCAGGAGGGAAGATATTTGCAGCTTTTCTCTAAGAAAGCCATTGATTTACCTCGCGTCAAGACTGGGAAATGCAAAAATGAACAGAAAAAAAGACAAGAGTGAGAGAGCTGATATTTAGCATAGCAATATCAATAAAATCCATCTCTCGAACTCAACAAACCACTAGACCACCACAAATGCATCATTCTATATCAAACCCTCCAGTTCTTCACAACCAACAGCCAAAAAAAAAAAAAAAAAAAAAATCAAAGCCCCTCCATGGTACAGTAATCAGAGAATCCCACTACAGCTGCTAAACAGAAGCCATCCATATAACATTACACCCACACAGTCGCATTTTCAAATTAAATACCTGATGACTTAATCAAAACATATTAGCTCACCAAAAAAAATAAAATAACATTTCTCATGTCTATCACCACAAGTAGCATTACATTCCGGAAGCAGAGCAATAGATGGGAAACACAATCACCAAAGCAACATTATGGCAACAATATCAATGAAAAAAATCTCTCTTCACAGGGAGACAGGGTAACAAAATGACAAAAAAAATAATGAAAACAGTTTCTACTATATCAAAGACTTTTATTTCATCATCTTTGTCTCCGTATCTACCATAGTTCTCAGGATACCATAGAATTCAGTCCCCAAACATACGGAGCATTTATAATAGTCTAATAGCATTAAAAAAATAATATTTAACTTTTACTTGCTATAGTAATTAAGCCACATTAAATAAAATAAACTTGACTTATTCATAACAAACTATAAAAATACCATTAAGACAACTATGTTCCATAAAAAGGAAATTTAAATGATAAAGATCTGTCGAACCATTTCCAGTTCCCCAACTTCTGGGTCAATTATTAAGACTTGGGTAAATAAAGCCATTGTAAAATATTTTAACTGATCACTTATTCTTGTGCTTCTTTTTATGTTCAGAGATCTTCCAGGAACTATTATCAGCATTTTTTTTAAGTCTGACATTTGCCCAGTCCATATCCTCTATTTTATCAAGCAGTTTTCTTGTTTTAACAAAAGTAATGGCAGATTCTATGTCATTGGAGAAATATTTTTAATCTGGCTGGAAATAGGTGTGTTTTTATTTGGGCTTTCTTTAATTCTTTTAACTTTGGCAGAAAAAACTTTCTTTTGGCTATTACAGAAGATGAATATTCATTATTAAAATGTATGATATTTTCTTTATATTTAATAGGAGATTTAGCCCACACAGTCTTATCTCCTTGTGTGATAGAAACTTCACTATAACAGATTTAGTAGAATTGGATTTACCTTTGTTTGAAGATGCCAAAGACCTGCTGGCTCTCTCTATCCCATATGAGAGAGCTTCAGGAAGCTGTAGTACCTTGGGAAGCCAAGAAGTTAAGAATTTTTCCATATTACCTTCTTCAACATCATCAGGCAAACCAAAAAGTGTAATATTATTTCTTCTTGATCTGTTCTCTAGATCATCAATTTTTGTTTGTAAAAGAGTATTTTGTTTTAAGAGAGTCTGTTATGCTCATCTTGAATTTTAGTGTCCATATTCAGTGAAGTCTCTATTCCAGTAATCTGCCTCTTTTGTTGCTTAAGGTCTTCATGTAACATTTCCATTTGTTGGGATCATTTTCTTTGAAGTTGTCCAGTTTTACATCCATTTTATCAGTTTTTGTAGTCCATTTTGACTTTTGTAGTCAGTTCTTGAACATTAGATAATAGTGACTGAAGTTCCTTCTTAACAGTTGTTTCTTGAAGTGTAGATTTGCAGTAGCTTATTCTGTAGTCTGGAGTCAAAATATTTTAGTACTCTTTGGCAGGAAAAATTCAAGTTGTAAAGATTTTTATATGCTATCCTAAAGGATAATTAGTAGATTCCAAATATGCAAGAAAAAAACAAAATTAGGATAGATAAATTCAAAAAATGATGTCACAAATATTCTGCAAAGGCAAAGCTGAGAGAAAGTGCTCTTACTCAGTGCTCATCTTGGCCACGCCCCCATCAATAACTTTTTTGAGGACTTTCTGCTTCATGTCAGTTTGTACTGGGGTATTCAAATCAGCCGAAATAACATGATTGTGCTCTAAACACATCCTGGGTTATTCTATAAAAGTCATTATTCATAGTACATCATGCCACTGTATAATGGATAAAGTGCACCCCTAGCACAGGTGGTATAGAGTAAAATCATGAATATGGCCCATATGACCCGAGTTCATTTAGTGGGATGAGTGCCATTAGTGTATGATTTTATTTGTGCATAATTTGCAGAGGTGAGTTGAAGCTGGTCATGTACTGCTATGTAACATGACTGGAGGAGAGGTGATGCAACTTTGTGGCCTGGAAGCCTGTGTTCAGCTCATAAGGACACCAGTGGATGAGTAAGTCTTTATCATAAGTGCAACGAAACATGCCCCCCAACATGGGTAAGGCATTCCAGGACTCCAAGGTGATGTGAATCTCTCAGCTTTCTGCCAAGGGATGGGGTTAAGTTCAAGATAAATGTCCAAATAGCCAGGATACTGCCAAAGGGCACCAGCATCCCTAATTACTCCCTGAATATCAGATTCACCTTATGGCTGTTGGCCCTGTGGTTGACACCCATGGGAGGATGAGTAGGTTCAAGTTCAATAGGTCGAGACCTAATGAAGGGGAGGGGCAGTCGGGAAAGAAACTGAAAAATACACCTTTTACTCCTATTTCTATAACTCTTTGCTTACAAGTCTGCTGAAGATAAATATCATATTCACTTCCATATATTATGGTTGACAGCAGAACCAGGTTACTTGGGAGAATCACATTTGTATGCTCTGCATTATATGCCTCTTGTCAACTGAGTGAGATTTGAAATGTTGAAGCATTTTCTTTAATTCCATGGCACCCCATTAGGATTCACTCTGTAAAATGCATCATTTCTGATTTAGGCTTAAGAATCCTTCACATTTTAGGCCTTTTTAAGCCCCTAAGCTCACAATAGTATAAGACAGTGAGAAAAACAACTCAATGTCTGACTTCTGATGACTTGTTCACTTGGGTAGGAACTCTTGATCATTGCAGTTGTCAGCAATTGTACAATGGAGGTGATGCTTTAGACAGGAAAATGTGGGAATAAACTTAACTGTTTAATCATTTCGTAATATAATGACTCTGAGGCATACCCCGTCAACCTGCAAACATCATTGTTATATGTAGATTTCCCAGTTAGCTGTGACCATCAGCAGTTTGACCTTCCAGCACTGGAAACTTGGTGTGTAAATACCTACCTGTTTATACATATTATCAGACATTAGCATATTTATGAGTCAGACTGGTATGCAGAGAAGACAGACTACTACTCTGGTGGTCATAAACAATCACCTATTTACTATTTATGTATTGATACTTTCAGCCATTAATTGCTAATGAAGTTATACTGTCTTAAAAGAGCAAAATTTAAATTATTTCCCCAATTTATAAATTTTACGATCAAGAAAACATTGGCTGAGTCAGCTCCATGTTACAGACAGAGATGAAGTCCTGACTCTGAGGTACAAAGCTTATAACCAAAGGGCCATAGAGGAACTTAGCAATGATATCTGTTGGAATTCAGATTGTATTTGTTTACCTGGTAAAAATATTTTCACAGCTCCAAGGCATACATTTGCAGTCTCTCATCTAATCTTTAGCTATATGTTTGAAAGTAGTGTTGTTCATGGCATGACATACAGTTGGAGCTGATTCCAAGGCAGGGGCGACTCATGCTATAAGACTGCAGCCTTCCCACCTGTAAAAAGAATTAAATAAATCCCACCACTGTAGAAAATTAAAAATAGAAGTAAACAGAATTTCATGAGTAGTCCAGGAACTCCGCGCATGTGTGCTTAGTTCCTGACTGTTGTGTTAGGAGGTCCAGGACTCCACGCACACATGCATGCTTTATTGCTCTGTTCGGCAGTCCAGATGGGGAAGGCAGAAAACTCTGCCCTGCCAGCCCAGAGGTCTGTGCAGTGACAACCGCACAAACCGGAGGAACACCAGACTGCATCGCCCGCAGGCTGGAGGCTCCAGCCTACTCGCGTCTCGTCTCGCAGGGAGACCCAGAAAGCTGTGCAGGCTATTATGGGCAGATAATTGTCGGGCTGCTGCAGAGAATCAGTACAGGACTCTGCTGCCAAAGACAGAGACAGACATTGGGCTGTTATCTGCTGAGGCTACGGGACTTAGCTGCCATGGGGGATCTGCATGTAGTGTGTATGTGTGTGTTTGTGAAATGCCCCAGTTGCTACATGGTGGTGGGTAAAGAATAAGGCTTGAACCCTGGACCTTGGGCCCAAATGACAAGAGCCTGAATGCCCTACCCACCACCATTTGTAAAACATTTGCAGATTTTTGCCTCATACTTGTTCTGTTCCTCATAAAATCTGTGGTTTATGTATTTTTGTTACTTAACACAGCCAGTAGTGCAGTGGAGTAGTGGTAGCATTGTTGCCTGACAGCTACAGGTTGTCTGGTTTGATTCTTGGCTGGGGTACCTTCTGTGTGGAGTCTGCATGTCCTCCCAGTATTTGTGTGGGTTTGCTCTGGTGGTCTCAATGGATATTTGTCCCTTATTTTTGGACTGTATTCCCCCATTATTGGCTTCATCCAGGTATTTTGTGCCAAGGTTGAGAGCTATGGCGATAACTGAACTCACTGAATATGTTTGGGGGCTGTATTTCCCCATTATTGGCTTTGTTCAGGTGTTTTGTTCTAAGATGTTGACAGCTATGGTGACAACTGAATTCATTGAATGGTAGCCATTTAAGTTTGTCTGCCTTTCTTTCATAAAACGGATGATTTGGCATAGTGGTATGTTGCTCTGACTGTTTTGCACAGGGTCCTGGGTTCAATACTTGGCAGTGAAATGTATGGTGGTGACACAGCATTTTATTCTAACAACTTTCCAACATTATACAAGGAATGTTTAAAACGTGTCCCTATTTTTTGCCCCCCTTCCAAATTTTGGATTTTTCCAGATTTCCTGTGCTGCAAAGTTCAGAGATGCAGCTGAGTGTCAAGTAGATTTTACAAGAAGCTGAAAGCTGCAGGCGAACAAAAGTTTAGTGTTGCTTATGCTGTGTCAGCTTGTCTTAATAGCACAATAGGTAGTGTTCTTGCTTTTGATGCAGAAGGCTGTGGGTTCTACTCCCACAGTAGGTATACACATTGCTCATACTGTACTGTATTGTAAAGGGGGTGGATGCTGCAGTCCTTTTTGGTGAAGATACCTAGTAACTATGAACCTGTTATCAGTTTGCCATCCATTCCCTGATGCAATATTACTAGCTTATCGTTTTTTTTATGCAACTTAGACAATTTATTCCTCAAGGCAACAACCACTTTATTTGTAGATGAAATAATGAAATATAAAGTTGTTTGCTAGCAGCAACATCTTCATTAGTTACAGATTTATTTAATGTGGAATTATTTAGATGACTTTTACTTCAGAGACTGTGCATATTTACTGATACTGGTGGACTGTAGAAGTTTAAGTAGACTTTTATGATAGAAATGTTCTGAATTGGGCAGTTTTGTCGTTATTGGTGCATGCATTTTGTTTCATTGATTACTGGAAAAATGTTCAAAACAAATTGAAAACGCCCTCTAACAACTGTACTATATTGTACAAGGAATACAGTTTAATACAATCAGGAAGGTGTATCAAAGACCATGTGTATGTTTCGTGTGCAAGGGCCCTATGATTTGAAAACAGCCCAAAGTTGGTCTTTATCTGCCACTGGTAAAATGTATTTTCTTTGAATGTGGGTTTCAATGAATGTGAGTTTCAAAGGCCGAGAAGTTTTAATGGTAAGTCTGTTTTCATTGTGAGATTGTATTGCTTTATTTAGCAGATGCCTTGGTGTTTGTGCTGTAAAATGCAAAATAAAACTTTCAAATGAAGTCCAAATCACTGTTGAAGTAAAGCAGTATGCACATTAGTGTTTATGGTAAATGGGATGAAATAGCCAAGTAATGGTTCATTGGAATGGCTGCAGGGGGGAAGCTCCATTTGACCATGATTTTGTGAGGGGGTAGGGTGGCAAACTCAAACAGCCCCAGCTGAACTATACCTCTCAACTGTCCAGATTTTCACAGCATGAATAGATTTTTGCTTCTTATTTTTGGTTTGTTCCTCGTGAAGTGTGTGGTTTTCTGGCAAATTTAGGAATTAAGTCACTAAATAATGACAGGTACTGAGTTTCAGACTTCATAACCTTCAGAAAAATGCATGCTAAAGCAAGACCTGTTATTATATCAATTGTCTCATTTTATAAAACAATTTATAGTACTGTTCATATGTCTCCCAGTATATTTGGCCTTGTCCAGATTTCCTTTAACAGGTTGAGAGTTACGTGCAAATAAATTGCTTTATAGAATTAGGCATATCCAAACCTTTCAGCTGTCCCCAATTTTTGCTCAAAATGTTGCTCTTCCCCTAATGATCCTGCCGCAAAATGTCAATTTTGGAAGAAAATGTGGAGGGCTTACAATTAAGGAATAACCGTAATAATCAGAGTTCTAGAGCTTTTATTTCAGAAATGCATGTAGATTTTTATTTTGTCAGCTGCTCAAGTTAGCAGTACTAATATTTAAAAGTGTCCCTTCTTTGACAGGTTCCCAGCTGTGTTGTGTGGCTATTTTATATTTTTGAGTCACATTTTGGTCCATTTTTCATAAAATTGTGTTTTTTTGGCAAATTAGTGGCAAATATTTAAAGACTGGAGTTAGAAAATGACAGATATTTGAGTTTCAGGTTTCGTACCTTTCAGAAAATTCATACTAATGCAAGACCTACTATTCTATTTCTAAGTTTATAAGAGCAATATTTAAAAATTGTCCTTATTTTTGGGTCTTTGTCCCACTTCTATGTATGGCTGTGTCCATATTTCTTGCTCTGAGGTTGAGAGGTATGACAAATGTGTCAGGGCCATCACAGACAGCCAGAGACATTTCAAATTGTGACATACTTGTTGCACCCCACTCCCCATGTAGTTACTCTGGATGAGTCCAAGCAAGGCAAGGAGCAGTTATGCAGTGTAAATGTGCAGAGAATCCCCCCATCCCCATCCAAGGAGGACACAAGTGCTACTTTTATTCTGTCCTTGATTTTGCAGAATGTTCTGGTTTGTCATATTTTTATACTGTTGATTTATGCGTATTATTACTCAGTGCCCGTTGCTCTGTTTAAGTAGCAATGCTTTAATGACCATCAGGTAAGCTTGTCTGAAATTGTAAGATGCAAGTAAGCTTTAATGAGCATACTGTTAAAGAATTGCCAACATTGAAAGCCTTTCTGTTGCCATGCAGAGAATACTTACATAACTAGATAATGTATAAGCCTTGGGTATTGAAATGCATATGACAGTATTTGTAATAAATGGCAGAATTACATTATTTTAAGAAGCTCATTACATTTGTTGGAGACTTGCAGTCATCTTTGCAGGCTTTACCTGTAAACCAAACAGAATGCCAATCTATCATGTATGGTCCATTACCTGTACAGTAATCCTGTAAGCAATGTATCTTGAGATTGTTTCTTGTTTGCTTTTCATTTTTTACTTTGATCATGTTTTCCCCATGAAACAAGTAGATAGTTGTCAGGCAGCAGGTCTTTTTTGGATAAGAAAATTTTTTACAAGTGGGGGTATCACAGAGATTGCTACTTTCAGCATGTTACTTGGTACTTTAATAAAGCTGAATATAAATTATAATTAGAACTGAAGTGCAAGGAGAAGTGGTTTGAGTTGAGTGCCGCTTGTTTTTCTTGTACTTGATTTTGACTGGCATTCCAGTAATGTATTTAAAAAGTAATTTATTTTTTCTTACCTCATAACCTTTTTGTTTCCATCTAGATATTAAGTAAGCTGTTATGCAGCCAATGCATTGAAATATTTTTTTTCTTCTACACTTCATTTTGTCTTGATTGGAATCTCATAATGACGGTTTGGCACCCAGGGCAGCGTATTTAATTTAAGTTACAGTTTTTGTGGTTTTAAGCATAGCTCCCCCCCTTACTAGTTGACCACACCCCTTGACATTGACCCCACTCATTCACCTATAACCTGCAGCCCCTCTTTGACTTGAAGTCACCAGCCAGCACTGTTCCAAGGACATGGAATGTGATGATTTCTGATTCTGCCAAACCAATAGGTACTTTTAATTTTGCAATGGTGTTTAAAGGTTCTGAGAGTTTTGGGCCAAATGTTGGTTCTGTGAAACTAGTGGGAGTTGAATGTGGTTGGAATTTTGAATGCTTGAAAACCTAAACCAAGGTCTCCTGTCAGGATTTTACCAGAGACAATAGAAGGATCAGACATTGTTTTTGGAGTAGTTTGGATTTTATTGGCCAGAGATGTTTTTAGTTAAGGTTCATAGGTTGGTACTAGGCTATCAGCCCTAGGGCCTATACAAGCCTACCCATAACAATTCCCTGGCTATTTCTTCCCACACTATTTACTTCCCTGGACCACTGTCTAGCAGGGCGAATGAAATGATCCCTGGGGTGAATTTCCTTTCTCCCATCCAATCATCAAGGTTCCTTTTGAGGAGGGCCAAAGAAGTGCTCTGCTTGACATGTATGGGCAGTCTATTCCAGAGTCTGGTGAGTCACTGAGTCAGGAACCTATCCCTCCAGCATGTTTTATTGATTGTGATGACAAGGTTTAGATCCCTGGAGCATGTGGCTCAGAGGGATTGGGATTTCTTAAAGTGTAGCATGTCCAACAGCTCTGGGTTTGACATGGCCTTGTATGTTAAGCAGAGATAGCCTCGGAGTAGACGATATGCGACAGAGTATAGCTGGAGTTTTTTAAGGTGGTCAGCATAGGGGCATTTGCTTTAGGTCTGTGATTCCTTTTAGTGAGATTTCTGTGGCCTTTCCAGTTGTTTCAGATGTCTTGAGAGGTACATACCAAATGGGGCATTGTATTCTATAATGGGTCTAATGAGGGATGAGTACAGTGAGACAATGACCACCTTTTTTCTGAATAAAAAGCCCTTAGTGATGAGGTATGCCACACAGAAGGATTTCCTGACTATTGTGGTGATGTGGTTATTGAAGGTGAGACCACTGTCCACCTGTGTCCCTAAGTCTCTTGTCACACTTTCGGTGTTTAGTGTACTGCCACCTATGTGGTAATTCACGGGTACATGTTTACCGAAGGGGATAACTATACATTTCTTGGCATTGAGCTTGAGCCCTTGGTTCTGGCACCAAGCATCTGTTTCTGTAAGGCCCTTTTGTAGAGTATCAACATCATCTGGGGATTCAATAATGGCTCCCAGTTTGCAGTCATCTACGAACTTTGTTAGCCAGAGTCCCTTAGTGTTGGCCTGTACTTCAGAGAAGTAGATGCCAAACAAGAGAGGTCCTAGGACTGAACTTGAGGTACTCCACTTGTCACTTACCTGGAGCTGGATTTGGAGTCAGCTACATTTACAGTGTGGGTTCTGTCAGTAAGCCAGTTGGCAACCCATCGAGTGACGTAGGGATTAATGCCCAGCTTAGTAAGTTTATCTATGATTACAGAGTGGGGGGGTGGCATCAAAGGCCTCGGTGAGGTCCAGATATGCTTTGTGGACTGCCTTACCCTTGTCCACGGCTCTGGAGACTGATTCGAAAAAGTCAGTTAGGTTCAGGAGACAAGATAAGGCCCTTCATGAACCCAAACTGGGTAGGGTCCAGTGTTTTTAAGGTTGCCAATTTCTTTGTTTATAAGTTCCATGATAATACATTCCATGGCCTTGCAGATCAGGCTTGTCAGACTGATGGGGCAGTAGTTCCAGGGATCCAAGGTGGATCCCCCCTTGTGGAGTGGGATAACTGTAGCTGTTCGCCACTCAGTGGGCATGAAGCCTGAAGTGAGGTAAGAATTTTTTGGTTCTTTTCAGATTTGTTGAGGAGCTTTTGTGGAGCAGATTACCAAAGGGATTTTGCCTTCAGGAAGAGGTCTTAGAAGTGAAAGTATAGGATAAGCAAAGCTGAATGGGACCAAGTGGAGTTAATATTGCAGAATATCTAGGAATGATGGAGTAGTTCTTACATCAATCAAGACTTGGTGATCAAAGGAATCACTGTTCTTAACATATGTACCCAGGTCCCATTTAACTGCTAATGTTTGACGACTGTCAGAAATGTGGTAAGAAAGAATGGACTGATGTTTTCTCAAGATATTTTGCTACATTTTGTTTACAGGCATTGGCAATTTGTTAGATATCCAGTGAGGCTACTTTGTGTGGAAATGCAAGTTATGTAGTGAACAATGATGGAGATTTAAAAAAAAATACTAGATATTAACTGCCATTTTTTAAATATCAGAGAAAATATTTAAGATTGCTGATAATTAATAGTTGACAATAGTAGTTTGCCATAATAGTGATAATGTTTTTTTGGTATTTTTTTTAGCCTTTGAGTACTTGTGTTGCAGATTTTGTTTAAATGACAAATGCTGAAGACAAAAAAAATGTTGCATTGCCATGAACAGAGCTTGATAAGTGAAAACATTGTGGCTTTTCTTTTCTCTTAAGGTAAAGAAACTGCTGGTGTCTGAAACTGAAGCTTCTTGGTCTGTGGACTAAATCGTGCTAAATGATGCAGTTGACTCTGGGCAGGTGAAGGAAAAGAATGAAGAAGAGTGTGGTTTGGAAGTTCATTCTCGTGTTGGGGAAAGGGACGTAGATGAATAGCTTGATGTTGCATTCTGACAGAAAGGGTCAACGTCTGCCCTCATGTCAAGGTAAGCATGGCTTCTGTTCTTGTAAATGTTTGACACCTTACAGAGCAGCAGGACTAGTGGATTAACTTGGGTTATTGGTTGCTTGTACATTCTCCAGCTCGTTTCACCTGTCCGATTTCTGGGAGTAATATAATGAGGTAGGGGGTACAAAGAACTTTCTGCTGAGTTTCTCACCCAGAGATATTAAATCATATTATACCTATTTCTGACCAATAATTTGTTTTGACCACTAGTTTCCATTTGTCCAGTCATTTCCTTGCCTCTGTGTTTTTTCACCAGCTTATTGCTGCTGCTGACATTTAAAATATTTAAATATGTCATTGTACAGTGTCCTAAAGTTATAGTGAACATTTTTGATGCAGCATTGTTGACAATCTACAGTTGAAGCATAATGCTGTTGAGTAGTCAATATTTTAATTTTCATTATTGTAGCCAGTTATTAAACTCAGCAGCTGTCGTCAGATTTGAAGGCATCATATTTTTCAAAGACAGTACATAATTGGATAATTAAAAATTAATATTTGCTTTATTAAACTTCTAATTAGTTTTAATACTTTTAGTATATAGAACTGAAGGTTGTATATTACATCGTAAGAGATTTTATGCACTTTCAGTTAATGTATTTCTACACAGCATTAGTGGAGTAGCTACCAAAGATTTGTTTGCTGTTTCTTACAATTTTATTAGACCAGATAAAGGCTTTAAGTATTGTGTGCTGTAAAAATCTGTTAAATTCAAGACTGCATTGTCTACTTAATTAACTGTTTAATTCAGTGAGTACAAGCAAGTGAATTTGTGCGTGAGTTTTTTTTAATATTAATTGCGGCTATTTGATATGCAGTGCAGTGATATGCATGTACTCCTGCAGCCGACCAACTACCAGCTGTATATTTGCAGCTAGCAGCAGAAGTGTTAGCATACCCAGTCTCCATCTTAATTAACAGAACAATAACTGAATCTACTATTCCTTCTGCCTGGAAAGTCTCCCATAACATTCCACTGCATAAAGGAGGAAACACTAATGAACTTTCTAATTTCCATCCTATAGCCTTACTATCCACCACTATCTAAAATTATGGAATGTTGTATACACCACCAACTATTAAATCATCTTCTACACAATAACCTACTGGCAGACTCCCAACATGGTTTTAGACCTTTCCATAGCACTTCCACTGCTCTTCTCTCCTTTACAGACTCTGTCAACAAAAATCGCAATAACAACCATTTCTCCTCTGCTTTATTTCTTGACCTCTCTAAAGCCTTTGATATGGTGAACCATCACCTTCTGCTTGACATTTTGAAATCTCTTTCCCTTGACTCTTTGGCATTGCGCTGGTTTAACTCTTATTTGAAAGACAGAAAACAAGCAGTCCTTTGGGACAGTCATTTATCCTCTCAACTCCCAGTCACTATCGGGGTCCCCCAAGGGTCCATCTTAGGTCCCCTTCTCTTCTCCATATTTATAAATAACCTGTCTACTTCACTCCCAACATCCTCATGCATTCAGTATGTAGATGATTCAACACATATCTGTTCTGCTGTATCTCCTGCTGAACTTCATTCTTCCACCCAAAAAGTCTTTACAGCAGCAGAAAACTGGTTCCGACATATCTGTCTCCTCCTCAATCCAAAAAAAAAACAATTATTACTTTTTTCTCCAACCCTCAAATCTGCCCCCCCCTCCTTTTCTATTGTCTCTGATAATGGCACTATCATTACACCTGATTGTTCCACTAAACTACTAGGTTTTACAATAGATAATCAACTAAACTTTAATTCCCACATTGACCTAACCATCAAAGCTGTCAATAAAAAGATAGGTGCCCTCTATAGACTTAAGCCCTTTATTACACCAACTACCTGGGTGTCTCTAGCACAAACACATCTCATCTCTACATTATTGTATGCCTCTACATCCTTTATCAACCTATCAAAATCTAACCTTCAGAAACTTGCTACATCCTACCACAGCATTGCCAGGTTTGCCACAGGTTCCCAATTTCGTATCCATCATTGTGTTAACCTCAAAAAACTTGGCTGGCTTGAACTTCAAAATCTTATTCTTCTACATCAATTAGTTACCACCCATAAAATTCTCCATTACCCTACTAATACACCCACACTTAACAACCTTGTTGCCCCTTACAGGAATCTTACTTCCCTCCGCTCAGCTAATAAACTGCTAGTAGCTACTCTCAAATCACACAATAAATCTGGTGATTCCTTGTTCACAAATGTTGTTGGCTCATACTGGAATAAACTTCCCATGGAACTGACTACTTTAGGTTCATCACAACTTTTCAAGAAACAATTAAACAACTATTTCAAATCAAGCTGGCTTTGCCCTTGCTCAAATCCTGACTGACTACAGCATCCAACTTTTATTATAGTTCTCTCTATTACCTGTTGTTATATATCCATCTCTTCTACTTGTCTCTCTCACTAGTACTCTCCTCCTCTGTAGCTCACCTAGCATCCACTTGGATATCTACTATTCCTATAATATCACTTTCTCTTTACACTAGATATATTACTGCAACCTGTCATCTTATCTATTATTTAAATCATCTCCTCTATTTAAACCTGTATGTTGCTTCCTGCTGAGCAAATCTGGTTCTTATAAATATTGCCTGGTACAAATGTCTATCATAATTGTTAATTCTGTAAATATTGTACAAACTCTATTGTTTATTATTTTTTCATTTACAATTCCTGCTTCTGCAAAGAATATGGGATTAGCGATCCTAGCTATATTTTGTATCTGTTAAATTGCTGCTGTACTGTCACTATGCTACACTAGAATAGTTTTTTTTTTTTTGTTTAGATTTTTTTTTATATTTGTCTCTTACTGTGCTGTTTTTTCTTATGTTTATAAACTAGTATATATAGTGGAGCTTTTCTCCTCGGGCCTCTGCTGAAAATGGACATATATCCAGCCAGACTAGCCCGGTCAATAAATGTAAAATAAAATAAAAAATAAAAATTGAAGTGCTGCTAAATGTTAACGTGTGTATAGTCCAACTTTACTGATTGCAGTGGAAGTGTGACTCTGATGGCATTAGCAAAATTTTTAAAGGCAATTTGGTGTATTGTATAGGAACTAATAAGTTACATAACAGTATATTTTGATGCATTTTGTCCACATGAGAATATTAAATATGATCACTAGCAAACATTTAGAACTGAAAACTTGATTGCTCTGCTTAGTTGCATAATCATATTATTTTACATATCCAGACTGATTTGGTTCCAGTGTGCGTATGTAGTCTATATCATTGTTTATCTGTAAAAATGTGCTCCCCTTGTGAGGGTAATAGATTTATAGTTTAGGGGGCTGTTGTGAGACAGTTTATTTAATATCTATAACACTGTAGCTGTTTCCATACTTCAAGGCCATAATACATAGAGAGATTTGAAAAGGTGGATCGTAAGTGGAGCTTGGCCAAGTGCTGCTAGACATGTGGTGCTACGACGTTTCGGTTTTAGGATGTATGGATGTATTCTGGTCCAATTGGATATTAGTAAGGATAGGATGGTCTGTATTAAGAGAAATATATTTAGCAGACTCGATAGCAAGAGATTAGCTCTGGATTTCAACATTTAATATTAGCAAAATTGAATACTGCATTAGAAATAATTTAAGTACAGTAATTGGAATTATTTCTAAGGTCCTGGATGTGACCAGTGAAAGCCTTGCAGCCATTTTTAAAGATAGTAGTATCCCTGACCTCATGCCTGATATTGTCTTCTCCATGGTGTCCTTAAGAATTTTGTTTAATAGATTTAAGTCCCAGTTCAACTGAGAGACACTGGAGGGTCCTATTAGAGAGGATGACTCAGGGTTGACTAGCAAACTAGGTGGTGGTGGAGCTAATGCAGGGGGTTGGAGTGAGTGACAAGTGCTGACTTGGCCCATCCTGGATGGTAGAGTGGCTGCAGCATTCACTGCTATGCTAACGCCCAGCTGATGTGAGGTATCAGAGCAAACTCGCCAGCAGTAATTGGGCCATGGTAGGTGATAGGATGATAATCAGGTTAAGTTGCAGCCAAAATATGTCTTTCACAGTGCCACACATGCTCAGGAGGTCATTGCAGCTTGAACACGTGAGATGATTAAGGTTGTAGAGTTTGGACGTATTGTAGATGTTCACTGTTGGTGGTGTCTTTCCCAACTCATCTCATAGCTCTTAAATTTTGTACATGGCAGGAGTAATTAACTATAGACAGATGCTTTTCCCCTCAGTATACACAATGTAGAATGAAAAGGCAGGGACAGGATATAATCGGTGGATAGCAAGAGGAGGAAAAATTACATTAAAAGAAAGAACTTGGTGGTATATGAGAAGAGTCTTGAGCAAGTGGTTAGTTAGTTAGCAAAGAAGTATTTATGTGAAAAAGAAAATGAGTCCTGGAAGCAAAATTTGTAAAGCATTTACTTGACAAGAATCAGTAAAATTAAGAACTCAGTAAAGCATAACTACAGAGATGCTTGTAGGCCACCAGGAATTGGTAAAATTCAGAAGAGGAGCCATAACTAAAGAAATGGCAAAAAGGAAGAAAGGCAAAAAGAATTAATGAAAGACAAACCTTCTTGAGAACAGGTGACAACAGACGTATACCAGCAGTGTTGCTCTTCAGATGGAGTTAAATGCTGGAAATAAATGGTCAGGGCAAAGCTGGTATTTGAAAGAAGTGGACATAAGGTCAAAGCATGGTTATAACTCTTGCCAAGGAGTGTTCATGACCTGATGAAAGCTCAACTTATTACCTCCAAAGGTGGAAAGAGATGGAGATGTTGATAAATTTAAAATAAAAAATGATGGCATGCAAAAAGAAGAGATGACTAAATCAAATTGACATTTGTTTACTGGGAAAGTACAACTGGGCTGGAAAGTACACATTTTCAGTACTGGCCACAGAAGAAAAGATCCACAATTGCAATCTTTCAAAAATCGAGAACAGATATTTTAAATCACAATGTATCATGTTACACTATAAAACATCAAGTACAGCCATTTTATATTACAAGGCATCATGCTACACTACAAAACATGAGTGACAAAATGTAATGAGGAAAAAAAAAACAGAACATGTTTTACAGTAGAGTGCAATGAAAAATGATAACATGAGTTATTCCATAGGCTAATCCATCCAAAGAGAATGTCCGGGTACAGCTATATGTATAAACAGTTTTTCCCCTGAAAGCTTCAAACCTGTATACATTTACCTTACAAAACTTAACTGCAAAAGAAAAAAAATGTACCTCTGATTGTCTACTGTAAGAAATGTTAATCACTAGCATGATGTCCTGTTGTGTGTGTGTGTGTATATATGCTATATGTATGTTTGTTAATCACCAGCATGTTGTCCTGATGTGTATATATGCCATATGTATGTATGCTCTACTTCTTTTTACTCTCATGTAATGTATTGTAACGTGGAGCTTTTCTCCCCAGGCCTCCACTGAAAATGGACTTGTGTCCAGTCAAACTTTCCCTCTAAATAAATGTAAATAAAATAAATGAGTTGGAGAAAATATGCAAGGAAAAACTCTGTAGTCATACGTCATATAGATGAGTATGTGAAAAATGAGACCTGAGACAATTTTAATAAGATATCTAGAGAGAGACTGAGATTACATGAATAGCGAAAGTGAGGGGAAGCTGAGTTAGGTCTTAGTATGAGAAATAGTGTTCATATTGTGATTATAAAAGGAAGAAGGATGGAGAGAAGGAGATTATAACGCGTGTATGGTAGGGTGTCTACAGGTAGCAAAGGTGAGCAGGGAAGAAAGAGGTAGAGGAAAGGTCTGCAGAATGAAGCTGAAATTGTAGTGGGAAAAACAAGAAAAAAGGAGTGGAGTAGGAGGCTAGAGAGGTTTGTGAATTGTGATTTAGGTTGAGGGGGGGTGAGCTAAGTATAGTGATTTCAGCTAGGAATGGCAGAAGAGCAGGCCCAAGATTCTGTAAACTATTCTTTTAGGGAACATTTAAAGGTGGGTGGGTTAGTCATAAGTGATTAGAGGTAAGGAATTCCATTGTTTGCTACTGAGTACGTGTTAAGGCACCATCCAGGGAATTTTATTCAGTCTGTTTATGGTGAGAAGTTTATGTTCTGATCCAAGAGTTATTTTAGGGAAGTACATGTTGACTAAAGGGTAAGGGCTGGGCAGACTAATGGTTTGTGTGTGATTTGATGTATTTTTATAAGTTGAATGTAGGAGAGGTGGAGGGGGAGCTCCAACTGACTGAGGGAATGTAGAGCTGTACTTTGATGGGTAAAGGAGGAGGAACTACTAGCAGACTTGGCAATTTGTTGTAGCAGCTTTCATGTTTGTTTTTTATGGGTGATTGTAAACTGGTTAGAATTGGGGCTTCATAGAGGTAGGAAGGGCAGAAGGTATTTTTTGGCTAGAGTATTTTATGTGGGTGTACTCAGATAAGGTTCGTTTCTGTATAGAATGCCTATCTTTTGCTGATTTTTATATACTGTTTTGGATGTGGAGGTCAAGTTTAAGATTATCATCTATTATGACTCCTAATAGTTTGGTGTGGTGGACTAATTCAATTTCAATGCCATCTGCTGAAAAGATTTTTAAAGATATTTTGTTAGGGTATGAGTTTTGGGGTTGAGGAGTTTTGTTTTTGGAGGTTGAGTAGACGTGTTCTTGTAAGGAAGGTTTCAATGGAGATGACAGCTTGTTGAGTGCTTTATTAGAGGTGAGTTAAGGTATTTGAAGAACATATAATGATAGTTATTTGCATATTTAATCAACGTGCCTTCACAAGAAGATGAATGTAGGTTTTTGACAAAAATATTGAATAGAAGAGGGCCAGGGATGAATCCTTGTGGGACTCTTATATAAGTGGGAAGGTATGCAGAGATTGATCCTTGCCATTTTACAGCTTGTTGCCTGTTGGCAAGGTAGCTCAGGAAACATTTAATAGATTCAGTTGACAGACCCAGGGTGGAAAGTTGATTGAAGGGTTTACTGTAAATGACTATTTTCAAAGGCTTTTGATAGATTTAGAAATACTGCATATACAATTCTATTAAAGTTGGTAGGTTTGACAGTGCCTGCAAATGATAGTAATGCAGTGGAGGTGCTGTGGTCTGGCCAAAATCTATGTTGCATATTGGTGATTAACTTATTTTATAAGAGATAGTGGAAAAATTGTTGATGTGTACATTTTTCAAGGATTTTAGAGATGGGACATAGGACGGCCATGGGACAGAAGTTTGCAATGTCAGTGGCATTACCTGATTTACGTAAAGGGATAATATGCACCATTGTCCACAAGATAGGGACACAGGATTCTGTTACTGATCTGTTAATGAGAGTGCTGATTGGGTATGCTTTTGCATCTGCAGCTAGATTTAGGTATTCTGGAATATTCTGAAATGTGTTTCGAGTCCCTGATCCAGTTTGTCAGCTGAGGAGGATCACGGTTTCAGTTTATGCAAAAGTCTTTTTATGATGGTTATAGAAACTAGTGTAAAGGTAAAGTGGGTGGAGCTGTTGTCTATATGTGTATCGGACAGGTTGCAGTTAGGTGATTATTGTGAAGGGAATGTGTAGGTAGGGGAAATTAGCTGTGTGGAAGGAGGTGTTAGGTGAGTTTGATAAGTTGGCTATGCTTTTTATGATGTATAGGTAGCTGTTTGAAGTGGGAGAATGTCTGGATATGGGCTGGGATCCATTTTGTACCTGGATTGATGAGAGATGATGTGGAGGAACAGAACTTTTTAGGGCTGTTTTTATGGCTAACTTGTATGTGCCTTTTTATCGTTCAACTTATTTCTTGATGCATTTTCTTAGTTGTCTTAATAGTTAATTTTTGTCAGTTTTTTTTTTTTTGTTTTGCCAGGTAATCCGTACTTTCTTTCATAAGGAGTTTGCATTGTTTGGTGAGCCGTGGGGTATGGTTGTTTTCAATTCTTTGTGTACGCTGTGGTGTTTAAGTGGTAAGCATATTTTATTAATGCTGCATTGATGTTTTCAACTTCCTCATTTAAGGGTAATATTTTTAGGATGGACCAGATAACTGCGTTCAGAGCTTCAGTGAAAGACTCCTTGAAATAAATGGAGAGATTGTGGGTAGTTTTGAGCATGTGTTCCTCTGTTAGTTGTGTAATACTCCTGTTGGTAAAAGCTGCCAGGTGGACACTTAGTGTATCAGGGAGGTTACCTGAGGAGGAAAAGATCACATGGGGTGGTAACCAGAATCCAGTCCAGGATAAACTGTTGGAGTTGGTTTTGCCATATTTTGTTGATGTATTAATAAGTTGAGTGAATCCAAAGATGTTCATGCTGTTGATTGCTGAATTTGTGGGTAATGGCTGCCATTCAACTTTTATATCACCCATAAGTATAATTTCATTTGGGATTGTACCTGCTATCCAGGCTAGTATGTTTTATCATATTAAAATATTCTGTGCTGCATTGATATATAGTACAGCAATGCATACGGTCTTGGCTCTATTAAATTTTAGGAGTGATATTGTGTTTTCTGCTCTTCAAAAATTTGTGATGGTACTTGTATAGGGAGATATTGTGAGCATATTTGGGAAGATTATAGCTATTCCACCTATTAATGTGTTCTGTCGATCCTAATAATACAACCACGGGGTAGTCTTTCAGCATCTTTTATTTCATGCTTTAGCCATGTCTTTGTTGCGGCAAAGATGTCTGGGTTTTATTGGGTCATCCAGGTGTGAAAATATTTGATTTTGTTGCATATATTTGTGTATAGAGAGACTATATTTAAACTTTTAAGATGTTCTTCGGTTTGGGGTTTGATTGTTACCTGGGTTGCAGTATGTCACCAAATTGATGTATGGTGGAGAAAGATGAGTTGTTTATTATGCCATTTTTAGCAGAGAAGTGTAAAAGTATTACCTTGACATCAAGTTTGATATTTTTAGTATTCTGAGGTTGCAACAGTGGAGTTATAGGAAATAAGCTTGAAGATATTTTTGAGTAGAGGGAAGATGGTTGATAGGTGAGGAGGAAGTAATGGTTGATGTACGTGTATTTATTACTACTACTGGTGGGGATGTTAGGGAATGAGTATAGGAGGATGAATACAGTGATACAGGAGGTCAAACATCATGGTGAGTGATGTAATCTTGCAGTATGGTGAGGTAATGAGCAGTGATAACATTGTGGAGAATAGGTAGGTGTTGATGAGGAGGAAGCAGGGTGCAATTTAAGAAGGCATTTAGAACAGTGTGTGGACATGGTATCATGAGAACAGTTTGTGATTGGATAGTGCAGTTAGTTACAGTTTAGGAGGATGAGTATGAGAGCTGGAGTACGTGAGGTATGTGTAGATGCACTGGGGGTGAGTGGGATTTGGGGGTAGGTAGAGTGAAGCACAAGTGTAGTGAGGGTTGAACAGAGTAGATTGGTCCACAGTAGAATAAGCATCAAGAAAAGTCTGTAAAACTACAGGAAGACAGGAATTAAGGCGAGTCTTGACAATTTTAAAGACAGTAACACAAGATACCAGACTGCTGTTTAACATGCACCTAAGTTAACTGCAACAGACAGTATTGCAGTGACTTAAGTTTGACATTAAGCTCTAGCAGCTGGAGAAAAAAACTGAGAAGAGAGGACGACCAATCGGGTATTTCAATGGAATGCAGTTACTACCACCCCACAGATAGTTTGCCACCAAAAACAATCAGTGAGGTAGAATATGTATGGTACAAAGACAGGGTCTTTGAACTTTAAATAGCTGATGCGAGTCACAGCATTTAATTGTATTGCTATGGCCTTTTGTTGGCTTTCTAGGAAGGTTTACACTGCTAGAGTAAAATATGCTAAAGTGTTAATTTAGCATAAACTTCAGCAATATAAATCCTGTGGGTGGGAGTGGGACTGTCCCACCAGCAGATCAGTGTTACAATACAGAACACTAATGCAGAAGTGAAGGAAAACAAGTTTAATTTGCTTCTTGGAAACTGTCTTATATAGATTTTAACTAAAGGTATTGCTTCTTTTGTACTTTTGCAACTGGAGGTGAATTCAACTGTAGAAGTTGCTTTGGTAGTGAAATTAACTTTTGCAGCAGCAATTGTCAGACATATATGGTCAGTACACTGAGAGAGAGATTAAAATAATCAGGATTGTTTGACTGTTGAACTGGGTAGATAAACTACTGTTTGTCAATACTCTGCTGCATTAAGTAGTGTTTAGCCAACATTAGTGCACTGTATTTTACAGTTGTGCATTTCTACTCCATTGCCTTTAAACAGTAAAATAAGGAAAGTAACAGGAGATATGTCTAGGTATGCAAGTTTGAAATTAATTAAATGGAGGTTTCCACAGCTTAGAAGGACAGAAGGAAAAATGTAGTAAACAAAATATATGTGCCGGTATGCAAGTTTGGGTTTATTGAGATGCAGGTTTACAGATTTTAGAAGGGCACATGAACACCCATTTAAGTTAGTTCCCACTCTTTGCTACACACACACACATATACTAAGTTTGGGAGCCCACAACGTGGTTATCCTCGTCTGCTGTATGGTGAAAAAGAAGTGCCAATATTCTTCAGTCACTGCAGTGAACAGTGGGTGTGCCAACGTGGTGAATGGCATGCAATTTACATTACATTGCTGGGTTGGACTGTCTGGCTGTGTAGGCAAGCATACCAGTAGGACTCCCCCTAGAAGGCAGCATGACAAACTGGCACACGTGGGATGTAGTAAACTGTAGCAATAGAATATAGGACATGGGACCTCTGCATATGTACAGTACAAACGTATCAGTGGAATGTGTGTAGGGTACATGATGCATACTGTGTATGATAGCATTCATAGCTCATGACATGGTGAAATAAAACAAAAATCTAATGTACGTGTGTATTCACATTTGTGTTTCTTGATACACATTGACCAGTGTTCCCTGATAGTCAAAGGTTATTTATGTATCTTTTCAGTTGTTCACTGAAAAGTTGGGCAGTTTGTACAACTCTGAAGATTTTGTTGATGCCTGCAACATTACCGTGACGGAGGCATCGTACTTTTGGTATGCTCTTGTAGTGCTACTTTGGACATCCAGATATATGAAAACTGAGGTAGGACACTGGTATTTTTCAAAGCCACAGATATAGGTCCATTCATTACAGCAACATCACATGGTCTCATATTAGTACCCTGTAGTTTGAGTCAGACTTACCTTTGTAGTCCATGAACTCCTGGTCCCGTTGGAAGCTGCAGTATAAAATCAGGCATGCAGACATATGGGAGAAATCTTTGGGAACTGCAGTTACTAATAGTACTATCTATGAGGGAAAAAAAACAGGTTAGCCCACAGCAGATCAGCATATAAATGGCTCAGTCAAGGGAAACCCGACAGCACTTACCAATACAAGATTTGGAAAATCTGAGCTGATTGTCTACAGTCTCACAGTTTTGTCCACTGAATAAAACAATGGCTTTTGGGTTGCTTAAATACATATTCATTTGATATGAGGTATTTTGATATGATGCAATGCCTGCAATGTTTTGGAGGCATCAAGAGGGAAGAATATAGTACAATGTTAAATGTATAAATAGAAATGTAACCAACCAGACACGTTAAACAGGTTAGTGATGGTCAGTGATTATTCAAGACTGTGGAGTCCAGGCTGAGGGATGAAGCTTGACCAAATCTGCTTTGTACACTTGTTTTGGTGGGCAAAGGATACCAAATGGTGTCAGCATGAAATGCATTACAGCATGAGAACAGGAAAGAGGAAGGGAAGGAACGGTTGCATAATACAGAGAACAAATGTCCTGAGAATGCATAACAACAAGCAAATGAAGATGTACCAGTGTTTGGATCCAAGACAGAAATGTAAAATATGGCTGAACATAACTATCACCTTAGCAATTCTGGGTAACAATATGTTAGCTGTGTCGGGGACTCTAGACATATTTCATGATGATTGTGCTTTAGCAATCTTTTAGAAATTTGAACTCAGTATTAATGGTCCCAAAACAATGAAAACTCATATATCTGAAATAACAGCAAAGTGAGAAACTCTTTAGTGATGAAAGCAGTTTTGTAAGGGTCAAGCCATTGAGCGTGACTTTGTTTGGGATGTAACTGCTGTGTGCTTTTGCTACTAATATATGTATATCTGTCTGTGTGCATGCGTGCACACACACATCTATATAGATATGCACACATATATAAACTCTGAGACTACTGTACTTCAAAGAAGAGGCAATTATCTGAGATAACGTAATTTCAGACTTGGTCTGCATTTAACCTGGATTATAATTTTATTATTCAGTTCCAAGTAGAGCATTTAACATGCTCGATAGTGCTATAGAAACTTGTATATCATGGATGTAACATAATATATTTATGTGCAAGTCTGTGGCATTATCAGTGGAAGGGTTGGAGGGTGATGAGTTTTACATGTCCCCATTAGGTACATATGTGTGGTGATACAGATAGTGTAGTCTCTAACACTGTCATAAAACTAGCATAATTGAAATGACAGGAAGTGTGTACTGGGAAGTAATAAAAATGACAGGAAGTGTGTATTGGGAAGTAATAAAAATGACAGGAAGTGTATACTGGGAAATAAGAGTGGTACTGTTAATTGGGAAAGGAAGAACTGTGAACCTCTGGTTATTGATTTGATGCTACCATAATTTTTATATATGTTGTTCATAGGTAAGATATAACACATGGTATTGCACACTTAAAAGATACAACTGAAGAACCAGGCTTTGGTGAGGCAAGGATATAACTGATTAATACCTTAATAGTCTGGATTGTGGTTTTCATCTTCAAAACAAAATTAATTCTCTGTTCTTCTTTTTTTGGGGGGGGGGGGTGGGCTGCATGTTTTTCGCCAATGTGCATTAAACACATTTTACACATCACTTTTATCCAGTGTGTTTCCTTCATTTTCTTACCTAATTTTATAAAGGTAAATAATATTGCAGCCTGGCTACTGTGGGAAAACACAGAGCTGAGCAATGAAGACATTGTATTACTCACTCAAAGTTAAACTGCATGGTCTTAAAAAAAAAAAAAAAAAAAAAAAAAAAAAGGCAGAAAATTAAACTATTACTATATTTTTTCTGTTTAATATTGTTTACCCTTGTAGTGTACTGATCTCAATGGATGAATCACAGTGGTAGCAAAGGCAAAATGGTAACATAGAAATAAATACAATCTCAATGGTCACAAAGAAACGCAACTAGATTGTGGTACATGCATAATAAAAGCAATCACAATGACAAAAGAGATGCTCTCACAGTGGTAGATAGCATAATGCAAATCTTATAGCTCTAATTATAACTAGCACCATCTAAAGGACTGAACTTCTTTTGAAAGACAAATCAATATTTAGATAAAAGAAAGAAACTGGGAAGAAAATAAGACTGTGTGGAACAAAAATGAAGTAAATCATCATGTTTAGGAGTGAGACCATGAGACAGAGTGAAATATAAAAGATAAAAGGAGTGTAATGATATGAAAGTAATCCTGTAATCAGTGCCAGGATGTGAAGGAAAAGAAGTTAGATCTTAATCTAAGCAAATGTTATAGCCACACAGTGGCATGATTGAAAACAAGGAAATGTAAAACTGTTGTTGTGTCTTTCGGCTTTTCCCGGTTAGGGGTCGCCACAGTGGAACTCCGGTCTGCTAATGATTGGCAGTAGATTTTTATGTGCCGAGTTGCCGGCCCTGACACACAACCTTCAACGAAGGTACGCTCATTCACGCATGTCTCCACACAGAAGACGCTCTAGCTGAGAGTCAAACAGGACAACATCTTACTGTGAGGCGACCACGCTACCGGAGCACCACCACCGCAGTAAAATGTAAAACTGTAGTGGTGAGAATAACCTTTACAAACATATATATATTTAAGTAGTTACCTGGACCTGTATGAAAATGATTCCCTACTAAGAAATTAAGGAAGCTTCTGTCTGCACTACGAACTGATATCGCTGGCTGCTGATGTCACAGAGACTGGGATTGATTTCCAGAACAGCCCTGCTTATGTTTTAAAACTAGCTCCACCCCTTCCTAATTTCTGCCAATCAGCTTGGACCTCCTTGTTCTATTTCAAGCTATGTCTACGGCAAGGTCTTTACCTTAAATGCACAAGATGCTGCTAGTCCTTTTGGACCAGAGATCATCGAAGAATGAGCAACAGTTATCTAAAGAAGAACAAAGGCAACAAAAAATCAGCAGCACACCATAGCATTTGGGAACAACAGTTCTATCCCCACCAAGTACTTGCCATAATTTCCCCCAAGTTGATCCATCCCCTTGAATTTGGGACTAGGACCTTTCATGACCACGTATTGCTTAAATTTTGATTCCTCTGTTCACTATGAATTCTTGTAATAAATTAATGACTTAGATTTTGCTCCTGCTTCACCTTAATAAAGTTTAATTGTACCATGTGTTGTTCATTAATCCTTACAAATACTGTCTTTGTCAACTGATATTCATAATGATTCAGCTGTCAATTTTTGAGAGATGTATTTGAAACATTATATGGTTTAACAAGATATGAAAAAATATCTGTTGAATAGAAAGCAAAAGCACTAAACATTTAAGTAGTTTTAGCCATAGCTTTTATTTTCTTCTTTAGGAATGCACAACAAAGAAAGATCTGATGCCTATATATGAATAAACTTTCTTTGAAGAAAACTGACTAAAGACGATGTCTTCTGAAATTTAAAAATTCTATTGATTTAGGAAGTTTTGAAAGTTTCAAAATCTTTTCATAACGGCTTTGAACAAGTAGCATGGGTTGATTTTCAACAGAAACCAAGCAACACTCGAGCTCTATTCCCTTTGTCTTTTGTTTCTCCCTTATTATGGTGGTGGCTTTTAGGGTCCCCAGGTTGGTTTAGCCTGATTTCAGTAGCTACTACTTTGTGGGACTTTTAATATTTTTTTTTTGACGTATTATGTGATCGCAAAACTTTAAGGAAAGAAGTTTAATTTAATGAAAATTTTTGCAGTTGTGTATGCACTAACCTTGAGATGTTCAGTCTGTGATGAAAATACAAGTATGATGGTTCTGGAAGCGAACATTTGAATGTCACCCCTGCTGCGTATACCATACTCATTTCTGTTCTTGGTAAATAAGAAAATAGTCCTGGTCAAGGACTGCACTTTTCAACATGTTAACTGTAGTAGATGCAAATGCCTTGAAAGCAAAATAAGTCGAGATACATCCATGGCACACTCAAGTAGGGAGGAAAGAAGGTGTCTTTTTCCATACAACGCAACATTTTGGAAAGGACTGCTAACCTTTTATAAAGCAGAAACATGAAAGGGTAAGTAGCATCCACATTTACTCCCAAGGAATTCTCAAGGGTCTTAAAGATACTAACTTAACAGATAATGCAGTTGGAAAATATACTCAGTGAACTTTAGAGAACTGCAAGAAAGATTCTTTTTTCAATTGTCAAACTTTAAACATTATCCTAAGATGACAGGCTTCTATGCTCCTTCAGCCATTTTCCTAGAAGACCAGGCATTTATTTCATTCATGCTTAGGATCCATGTACAAATACCTGCCCTTTGTGATAACTGCAAGCAAAATGTTTAGCCAAAGCTTAAACAAACATGGTAGATTAAGCTTAGATAATTCCTTCAGAAGAATTGGGTTGTAAATAATCATTAGTTTATCAAGCAGAATTTGTTTCATGTCATGTCACAGGCACCAAATACTGCTTACATAAGACATTCAAAGTGTTTTCCCATTTGTTTTACCTTTTTATTGCTAGCTGTATCATATTAAGTGATATGAAAAGTGTTGTATATCCTGGCAAAATATGTTGTAAGTACATACAGCAGTTATGGAAACCTGTTGAAATTAAACTAAATATGGTAGTTTATATTTAAAGTAAAATTGCAATATACATTGAAGAACCGTAAGCCTATTTTGAGATGTGATGTTTACATTCTTAGCAGTTACTTATCATGCTTAAAAAAGTTTACACATTGGCTATTATGCCTACTTATTGTATTTTCGGGAACATTTTACCATGCAACTCTTGTATCCATTCATTTCTGACCCTTGTACATATGTGGTGGATTACTTTTGAAATTTTGAGGGCTACTTTTGTGATATCTTTGAGTGTCCCCTCATTCTGATGTATGGTAATCTTGGAGTTTGTCCTACATGTCTTTGTAGAGTTCCATGAGGTGACATCCCACGTAAAAACTCTTTAAATGGTTTAGTGTGTGCTTGGACATGCCTCATTTTAGTTGCTCAATTACACTTTGCCATATTTGAGATACTTGAAATTAAATGTTTCACAATTAGAAAATGACCTATAAGCCTCTCCCAAGAGACACTGTTGGTTAACATTTGTCTATTAACTAGCTACTAAAGCAGATAGAAAATGCATCCATTTTAGGAAAGCTACTCGGTCACATGCAAATGAAGGCAACATATGCACAATTTCAACAAAAGCAGCAGTAACTTTATATGAGTTAATGACAGATATAATAATGTGTATTTCACTACACTATGTAGTAATATATTAAAGGATATACAACACATTAGGACAGGCACTAGTCAATGCCAACAATAATGCACTTGTCAGTTTAATTATTAAACTGATAAATGAATAGCTAAGTAAATTTCCCCAAATGTAACAATTACTTTGAAACTTTGCATGCATTCTCCACCTAAATGAAATATGCTAGGCTTTGGAATGTTAAAGGATATGACTTTTATGCAGGAACTTCTCGACTATGCCACGTAATCAGCAGATGTTGCAGAAAAAGTTGCTTCCACTTTCTTTCTAGCTTTAAGAGGTGTAGTAAAATCAGCACCAAGGCAAGATTTCACAAAGTGACCTGCAGAAAAGTGGAAATGGCAACTAGAAAATAAGCCATTAACAATCTCACCAGTTGTTAAACTGTGTTACTACCAGTAAATTGTTATAATAAGCCAGAGGCTACAAGACATTTCATAAAAGTAAAGACTCTGCAGTTGTATTTTGAAAAAAAAATAGTTGGAAAGATAAATTGTGAGATTATAAGATAAAAGAAATGAAAAGTAAAAGACCTTGAAAACAGCGAAAAAGTGAAATTGAATAGACAAATGCAGTAAGACACAGATTGTGGCATGTCGTTTACTCAGAGATGACCTCTGCTTAACATACAAGGTCATGTCAAACCCTGAGCTGTTGGACATGCTACACTTAAAGAAATTCCAATCCCTCAGAGCCACACGCTCCAGGGATCTAAACCTTGTCATCACAATGAACAAAACGTGCTGGAGGGATAGCTTCCTGACCCAGAGACTCCCCAGACTCTGGAATAGACTGCCCATACATGTCAAGCAGAGCGCCTCTTTGGCCCTCTTCAAACGGAACATTGACGATTGGATGGGAGATGAGAAATTCACCCCGGGGATCACGGCAGTTGCCCTGCTAGACAGGGGTCCAGGGAAGTAAATAGTGGGAATAAATATCCAGGGAATTGCTATGGCTAAACTTGTATATGTTCAGATATTGAAAGAAAAAGTAACTAGAGGACATCTGTCCTTAGCAGGAACATTGTTGGTCAGGTAAACAGTTACATTTATCAGGATGCTCTTGTTGATTCGTGATAGAGCCCTCAGGATTGCTTCCCTGTCTCTCTTCCCAAATACTACTTTTGGCTTCTGTCCCTACTGGAGGTTTGATTTAAGGGCAGTTAACGAGTTACCTTATTACCCTCACTCTGCCACTACATACAGTTCTAGTGCTGCACTTGGAATCTGCTACTTTACCTGTTAGTATTTCAGGATGTGCATTTCTAGGCTAATTTCTTTTAATCACAGTAGCTTTTACTGAGTATAGTAAGTTATTCTCAAATTGATAATGAATGCAGAGCCATTAGCTGCAAGCTTTTAAGAAAAACTCAAACTTTGTGACCCACACATTTGGTGTCCCCACTTAAGGAAGTTTTCAACTTTCTGGTTTAAATGACCACATCTGCGCTTGTTTCCCATCTTTCCTGTAACTTACCTACTGGAAAGCAGTATGGGGATGACATACTTGATAGGCCGCATTGCTTCACAAGAGACGGCTTGCACCTGTCACCCCTTGGCTTTCAAATACTGGCCAAGGCTCTTGCTGCCCCCATAGTGCCTTTTTTAGGCAAGGCTCAAAAGTCAAACTCACCTCTGTAAATGGCACGAGTAAAAAATGAGGGTTATGCTACTCAATGCCAGGAGTTTAAATCTCAAAATGCATGCGCTCAAAGCAGTCCTAAGTATGGAGACCGTCAACATCTGTGCAGTAACTGAAACCTGGTTCAAGGCTCCAGAGAGCACTCAAGCACTACTGGACTACAACTCATACCACACATTTTGGGCACAGAACATGAACCAAAACACAAAAGGAGGGGGTGTATCCATATTCATCAAGGAAACCCACACCTCCTGGTTAGTGGCATAGCATGATACCTCTGAGATCATCCATGTGCAACTAACATTAGGCAAATCCGCACTGCAAATTGTGGCCTGCCACAGATCACCCTCCATGACCCAGGACCACCACTCCGCCTTTCTGGAGACACTGGAAAACATGAAGGTCCTACCAAACACCTTGATATTGGGAGATTTCAATTACCCTACCATTAACTAGGAAAACAACTAGAGTACAAACTCCCAGTCTCAGCGCTTCCTGGAATTGATCAACTCAAATTCCCTGGATCAGCTGGTAAACTCTCCTACCAGAGGCCACAAAATATTGGACCCGGTCATCACCAACATGGGCGATAGGTGTTCTGCAAGGGTGGTCAACCCATCACTGGTTAGATCAGACCATAAACTAATCACTATGGATGTCCACACCCCACCACTACCCCCAACCAAGGAAACCACAGTGAAAAACTTTTCTAAAGCAAACTTCACCTTACTTAAGGCAGAGGTGGTAAGTTTCACAGCCCCCATGCTAAAGGATACCACTGCCCTAGATGCAGAATCCTTTATAATTGCACACTATGAGCACCTACAAGGATGCATGGATCATGCCATCCCTAGCAAAACCAAGAGTCACTCCCCTAAGAGAAGGAAACCAGTCTGGTGGACCCCTGCCATAAACAGGTTATACAATAAAAGGAGGAAACTAGTTCAGAAAAAAAGCAAATCCCAAGAAGGAAAGACATCCCTGATCAGTATCAGTAAGAAACTAAGGTCCCTCATAAAATCATCCAAGGCTAACTTCGAAAGAATAATAGCCAAGGATTGAAAAGATAACCACAAAGCCACCTTTAGCTATGTCAAGAATCTAAGTGGCAACTCGCAGATATGCTCTGAGCTAATGCACAATAGCACAAAATATACTGAAACTATTGCCAACATCCTGGCAGATTCAGTGCAAAATTCACCTCCCTCTCACCTTCAAAAGGGCCCACAACAATACTGTAAAAGGGTAGTGTCCAGGAAATCACAGAAGCACAGGTGAAAGCCCTTTCAAAAGCCAAAAACACAGAATCAATGGGGCCAGATGGTGTCCCAAGCTGTGTCTTGCACGAACTACAGAATGAATTAACCCCCCACTTAAAAACGCTGTTCAACCTCAGCCTCTCCACAGGCTACATGCCCATAGAATGGTGCACAGCAACAGTTATTCTGCTCCACAAAGGAGGGGCCACAACTGACCCTGGTAACTATCGCCTCATAAGCCTGACTAGCCTGGTCTGCAAGGTTATGGAGCGCATCATCATGGCACTCATTAGCAAAGACATTGGGAACCTCCAAACACTTGACCTGACCCAGTTCGGCTTTAAGGGCAGATCATGCCTTTTAAACTTGATAGACTTCTTCGAGACAGTCACCAAGGCCATAGATGAAGGTGGTTCACACAGCCTACCTTGATCTCGCCAAGTCATTCAACAACATTCCTCACTCTGGTATTATAGAAAAACTCACCAGCCTGAACATAAACCCCTATATCACAAGTCTGATTTCTTGTTAAGTTTTACTGCTTTGCTGACCTACTTTTTGTCATTTTCTGGCTTGATAAAGTTTATATCTGTAACAGTAACAGTACTTGGTACACATCTAGAGCCTGTTTACTGCATTTCCTATGTTGCACTTAATTTAAAATCATTTTTTTTCTCTAAAAACTGCATTTTACCTGATTTTGGCCTAGCACTCAAGTGTGGGGTCATTTATTGCACTGTTGTGATTATTTTGCTGCTTGTGTATCTCTGCTACCTTTAAACTACAACAAAAAGAAAAAAAAAATCTTGCTTTTTTTCCCACTTTCTGAAAGTTAAGAAAGTTCAGTTACAGATTTGCTGTTCTGAACTGTTTGGAAGTTTCTAGAAGGCCAGTACTTGCTTGGGCTAAAGGGAAGTCTCTGTGTTCACCAATGAGAGTGGTTAACACTGAACAGCCTGCCTGTCCCTGGAGGAGTGCTTAGAAGCTGTAGTTTTATTGGCCATTTTGGGTCAATTCTAAACTCCTTGACCTCGCTCTCTTAAAACCCTACAACTCTCTCTCTGCACGGTTTTGCGCACTGAGCAGCGCTGCCTAAACAGGTTTAAACTATTCCAGGCTCCACGAAGTCTGCTCAGCACTTTTTCTCTTAGAACTGTTCAAACTCTCAAAGTCATCACTCTATTCTCTTTCTAAAGCCCTGCACTTGCTCAGCTTCTTATAAAGAAACACTAACTAACTAAAGCACTACACCCTCCTTGACTTCTCATAAGTATTAGGCTCCCGATTGGTCCTTCCTGATCAAGTGAAAAATCAGTTCCCTTCCCTAATCCGATCAGTAAAAAAACAGTTCCCTATACTAATCTGGTATGTCCAAGGGTCATTTTCAAGGTTGCTCTCCAGTCCAGCTGGTGAATCTGGAAATTTTGAGGCAATGTTACAATTGCCTTATGTACACAGACAACCCTCTCCTCCTTCCAACAAACTCTAATACATGTGAGAGATGCAGTTACACAGCCAAAGTGGAGGCAGAGCTCTCTCAACCCAAGACTGGCACAGTCAGTCAGGAGGAAAAGGTAACCACCCACACCACAAATCCAGTCTCACACATACCTATTGCATTTGCATACCCAACACATAAACACACAAAAACATACTCGGAGGCTCTAAATAAAAATCTGCCTAAACAGCGAAGACCTCCTAAGTAGATATCAAAGCAACAGCCACCCCTAAACAATACCCATGAATCACATATATCACAAAATCAGTGTGCCTCACAGTCACAGCCCTTAAGGCCAAACAACACACCAAATGCACTTGTTATAGGGGACTCTATTGTCCGGCACACTGACGTCCCGCTCACCAGGCTGTACAAGGAGAAGGTCACTGTAAGCTGCCTGTCTGGTGCCAGGATCCGCCACATAACACAAGCACTCAGGTCACTCCAAAGCAAGTACAAGTATGACTCCATCATTGTTCATGCTGGTGTGAATGACTTAAGACATACCTCCCAGGACTACATGAAAAGAGACATAGAGGAGCTCTCTGACCATGTAGCCCAGGTTGGTATGTCCCTGACCTTGAGTAGCATCTTGCCCTCACCAAGAATGATGCCACAGTATAAAGACAAAATGATCAGTTTCAACAATTGGCTAAAGTATTGATGTCATTCAAAGGGGATCCAGTGTCTGTCAGCCTGGGATGACATGCCCGACAAGCCACGATGCTTCGCTAGGGACGGCTTGCACCTGTCACCCTTAGGCTTTCGTATACTGGCCAAGGCTCTTGCCACCCCCATAGTGCCTTTTTTAGGTAAGGCTCAAAGGACAAACCCACCTCCATGGACAACCCAAGGATAAAAAAAACTAAAGATAATGCTACTCAATGCCAGAAGTCTAAACCTCAAGATGCACGCACTCAAGGCTCTCCTCAGTATGGAGAAAATCGATGTCTGTGCAGTAACAGAAACCTTGTTCAAGGCTCCTGAGAGCACCCCAGCACTACCAGGTTATAACTCATACCATGCGTTTTGGCCCCAAAACTTGGACCAAAGCACAAAAGGAGGGGGGAGTATCTATATTCATCAAAGATACCTACACCTCCAGGTTAGTGGCACTGCACAAAGTATCAGAAACCATCCATGTGCAACTAACAGCAGGCAAAACTGCCTTTCAGTTTGTAGCCTGCTACAGAACATGCTCCCTATTACAGGAACCTCACTTGGCATTCCTGAGAACACTGGAGAATATGAAGGTCTCTCCAAACACTATGTTATTGGGTGACTTCAACTACCCAAACATTGACTGGGAAAACTACTCAAGCCCAAACACCCTCACCCAACAGTTCCTTGAATTTATAAACTCTAATGCAATGGAACAACTGGTCACCACTCCCAGAAGAAGGAACAACATATTGGACCCTGGTCATCACCAACATGGGGACTCTGTTCCACACCAGAGGTAAACACCTTATTGGTAAGATCAGACCATAAACAAATTTCCCTGGACATCCATATCCCATCCCTACACCCAACCAAGGAAATCACTGTGAAAAATTTCTCAAAAGCCAACTTTGCACTTCTCAAGACTGAGGTGGAATCCTTCAAAGCCCCTGGGCCAGAAGATAATATAGCCCAATCCGCAGAATCCTTTACAAATGCATTCTATGAGCACCTGCAGGAATGCATGGATTGTGCTATCCCAAATAAAACCAAGACTCACTCCTCCAAAAACAGGAGACCGGTCTGGTAGACCCCGGCCATAAATAAGCTATACAACAGAAGGAGGAAGCTACTACATGACAGAGCAAAATCCCAAAAAGGGAAGGCATCTCTGATCAGTATTAGCAAGAAACTTCAATCCCTCATAAAATCATCAAAGGCCAGTTTCGAAAGAAAAATTGCCCTAGACACTAAAGATGATCACAAGGCCTTCTTTAGTTATGTCAGAAGCATGGGCGGAAACTCCCAGATATGCTCTGAATTGTTGCATAACGGTACAAAATATACCGAACCTACAGACATAGCCAACATCCTGGCAGACAGATTCAGCGCAAACTTCTCCCCCCCTTCCCCCCCAAAGGAGCAAATGCCTATCACAACTGAATGTAACCTCCCTAACATCACAGTTGCACAGATGAAAGCTGCCCTCTCCAAAGCAAAAAAAACACAGCATCTATGGGACCGGACGGTGTCCCAGGCTGTGTCTTACACGAGCTCCAAGAAGAACTGAACCCTCACATTAAGTCACTGTTCAAACTTAGCCTTACTACAGGATATGTACCCAAAGAATGGCGTACAGCTACAGTGGTCCCACTCTACAAAAGTGGTGCCACAATGGACCCTGGAGACTATCGCCCCATAAGCCTGACTAGTCTGGTCTGTAAAGCTATGGAGCGTATTATCATGGAACTCCTAAACAAAGACATTGGGAGCCTCCAGACACTGGACCCTACCCAATTTGGCATTGTTAAGGGTAGATCTTGCCTCTTAAACCTAGTTGATTTCTTTGAAACAGTTACCAAAGCCATAGATGAGGGCAAGGTAGTCCACACAGCCTACCTGGACCTCGCAAAAGCCTTAGACACAATACCCCACTCGGGCATCATAAGCTTACCAGCTTAAATATCAACCCCTATATCACAAGATGGGTTGCAAACTGGCTCAAAGATAAGAACCCACATGGTCAGAATTGCAGGTGCCATGTCCGAATCCAAACCAGTTACAAGTGGCATCCCACAGGGCTCAGTCCTGGGACCTGTCTTGTTTGGTATATACTTCTCTGAGGTTCAAGCTAACACGGGGGGGGGGGATTATGGCTGACAAAGTTCGCAGATGACTGCAAACTGGGGGCCATAATCTAATCTCCACCTGATAAGCATCCTCCAAAAGGGTCTCTCAGAGACAGATGCTTGGTGCCAGAGCCACGGCCTCAAGCTAAATGCTAAAAAGTGCATAGTAATCCCCTTTGGGAAAAACAAGGTTGCCCACAAATTACCACATAGGTGGTAATCCATTAAGTACGGAAGAAGTAATTAGAGATTTGGGGACCAACGTAGATAGTAATCTCTCGTTTTATAATCACATTGCCAAAGTGGTTAGAAAGACCTTCTATATAGCCCACCTTATCACGAAAGGGTTCGCATCTAGATCGAGAGGTCATTGTGCCCCTCTACTTGTCACTCATCAGGCCCATAATTGAATACAATGCCACTTTTGGGATGTACCTTACCCCTTGCAACAACTGGAGAGACCCCAAAAGTACCTCACCAAGAGGATCATGGGCTACAAACAGATGTCCTATGCAGCACGACTAAAGAAACTCCAGCTCTACTCAGTTGCTTACCACCTACTCAGAGGCGATCTATGCCTGACGTACAAAGCCATGTCAAACCCAGAATTAATGGACATGCTCCACCTCAAAAAATCCAAGTCCCTTAGAGCTACACGCTCCAGGAACCTAAACCTCAGCACAAAAATAAATAGGACATGCTGGAGGGACAGATTCATTTCCCAGAGGCTCCCCTAACTCTGGAATAGAAGCCCAATTCATGTTAGACATAGCCCCTCGCTGACCCTCTTAAAGCGAAATCTGGACGCGTGGATGGGAAATCGCAAATTCACCCCTGGGATCTCTTCTGTGTCCCTGCTAGACAGAGGCACAGTAAACTAATCTTAAAAGGGTGCCTTCTATGACCTACTTTACAAAGGCACAGTAGGCTAATCTAATAGGGAGGCGGAAGCCAAGTACACTCTGGCTAGGCTTATAAATGCTCTAGGGCAGATAGCCTAGTATCTACCTATGAACCTATGGGTTGCCAACTGGAGTACAGACAGAACTCACACGGTAAGAATAGCAGGCTCCAGGTCCGACTCTAAACCAGTCACAAGTGGTGTCCCGCAAGGCTTGGTCCTGGGACTCCTACTGTTCGGCGTATACTTCTCAGAAGTACAGGAAAACACAGGAGGGGGACTATGGTTAGCCAAGTTCGCAGATGACTGCAAATTGGGAGCCATAATTGACTCTGGCTGACACGGACATCCTTCAAAAAGGCCTTACTGAGACAGACACCTGGTGTCAAAGTCATGTTCTCAAGCTAAATGCCAAAAAATGCATAGTCATCCCGTTTGGGAAAAACAAAACACCCACAAATTACCACATAGACGACAGCCCCCTTAATACAGAAGAGGTAATAAGAGATCTGGGGGGACTGGTAGATAGTAATCTCTCCTTTCACAATCATATTGCCAAAGTAGTTACAAAATCCTTCTATGTGGCCCATCTAATTACTAAAGGGTTCACATCTAGAAATAGGGGTTATAGTGCCCCTCTACTTGTCACTCATCAGACCCATCATAGAGTACAATGCCCCATTTGGGATCTACCTCACAAGACACTTCCAACTGCTGAAAAGACCACAAAATCACCTTACCAAGAGATTATTGGCCTCAAACATATGTCCTATGTAGCCCGACTGAAATAAATCTGGCTGTACTCAGTGGCATATTGCTTACTCAGAGTTGATCTCTGCCTGACTTAAAAAGCCATGTCCAACTCAGAATTGATGGATATGCTCCACCTAAAGAAATCCAAGTCACTGCGAGCCACGTGCTCTAGTGAGGTAAACCTTGCCACAACAATAAATAGAACATGCTGGAGGGATAGATTCTTGTAACAGAGACTCCCCATGCTTTGGAACAAAATTCCTAACTACATTAAGCAGAGCCCCTCGCTAACAAGAGAAACCTTGACAAGTGGATGGGTAACAGAAAATACACCCCTGGGATCACTTCATTGGCTCTGCTTGGCAGAATCTCAGTTAATTAATCAATGGGGCGGCGAAAGCCGACGCACTCTGGCTAGGCTTATAAATGCCCTCAGGCAGATAGCCTAGTACCTACCTATGAAAGTTCAGTTTTGTGTCTGTGGCACGTTGTTTGTGACATTGATGTAGAATAATTTTTAAGCATCCTAGTATTAAACATTTCCATATTACTAACTATGGAATAACTGAGTGCATGGGGTAAGGACTGCATCATCTTATGTTCCCTCAAGGCTGACTGATAGTGGAGTAAGATCATCTACAGTTCTGATGATTTGGAGCTCAGCTTTGCACATGAAGAGTGCAGGGAAGCTTAATTCACTCTCTGCATTTTTTCCATTTGAAATCAATGTTCCTATTGACTGTTTTTTTTCTCTGCCATTTGTTAGTGTGTTTCTGAAAATGGTATATTGACATGAACTCTCAGCTCAATAGGCTCTAGGATTATATGGGTAAAATCTGGAATATTCAGACAAAACAAGCATTCTGGTTGTTATAAATTATTATTGCGGATGACTAAAGCTATCACATACATTTAAATGCTTCAGCATGTAACTTTAAGATTACAGTTGGTGATGTTGCCTTTATGACCTTTAGTCACATCTCCAATGGAGTCAGAAAACCCAGAAGACTCGTATGCTGACTGATGCATTCTAACGTCCAAACCACAGGAGGGAAGCCTACATTAAACTATGGCGCAGAACCCAAGGAGGGAAGCCTACATTAAACTATGGCATAGAACCCAATGTATGAACCCAAAGCCAACTGCATTTATCCTGCCTATTTTCCAAAGGTCAGCAGCCTGTACATTTAAATTGTATGCTGATAATGAACTGCTTTTAGTTTATGCTATATAAACCATCTTCCTTCTGGTCTGAGTGCTCTTTTCCCAGGATTAGGCTACATATTAAATAAGAGGTAGCATGGCTTTCTCACATGCAGGGTTCAGCAATATATTACCTTATTTAGCTAGGCAGTCCATTTGTAATATTTCTCTTTATGTAACACTGATGAAATTGAATTATTTACTAACTTGGTATCAATTTATATATTATGGCACAATATGAAATCTCTTCATAATCTGTTTATTCAGTGTTCTTTTGTTCCACCTCTTAAGTATGAGTTTCAGTTATTACATTACAAATCCTACTTAGTGGCATGCATCTCTTCCCAGGTTTATATTTAATACTTCCAAGCAGGCATTTTTTGCTCCAAGAGCCTGAATTCTGTAACTAGTAGAAATAATTCCACCTAGCTTTTATTTTGCTGCTTAATCTGCTGTTGAATTAATACAGTATTGAATTAGCCTTGATAGTTTTTTTTTTATCCCATGAAGCTGTTTTATGTGACCTATCCAATGCATTCTAATATGTACAATACAATTATATTGTTTTGGGAAATGCCCTGCTTTTATTGTGCTGTGGTCTGTTCATTAGAGTCCGTCTCAAGCAGTATTAGGAAGTTAAAGCTTTTTTTCCCCCTAGAAACAAACTTTCCTTTGTTTCTTCCAGGAGTGCAGTGATTTATTCTGGAAAGGAATTTTCTGAGTTAGGATGCTAGCTGTGATGAGCTTGATACGTTATAAAGCTTGTCTGTGCTTTTACTTCTTCTTTGGGCAATGTGGTGTGCACTGCAAACTATTATTCCAGTCAGGGTTATTCTTCAGACTTGTGCATAATCAAGCAGAGGTGGGCATACTATATCTGTAGGTTGTAGTGAGAAACAGCAGCATTACCCACCCTCAATTTTTTGACAGACCACATCACGAAGGGAATCGTTAATACTCAAGATGTGTAATACAAGCATAAAAGATGAGTAATATTTCTAGTACTAGTTTTTTTAGACTAAGTACTGATTTTATACTTATAAAGTGTACAGGATTCTCCTTGCAGTTATTGTGAATTACTGTGCAATTTAATACTCGGTGTGTTCTAAAAATAATAAAATTGAGTTTGCTGTATCGTTACACAGCAAAGCACTTGGCTATCGTGCATATTGATATATTTGTAGCGCATCCATTGTTCCCTGGAGCCACTACACCTATCCTGCTTATGGTCAAAAAATAAAGCCATTTAACTGACTTTTCTCAGTAAGTTTAGGAATTTGTATAACAGGATGGATAGGGTGAATCTGTAGCTGAGAAGCATTAAACATGAGAATGTTTAAAGCCAGCCGGCAGATTGGTAAATTAACCATGATGCCTCTGCCTGCCTACATTGTGAATATTTTCTTTATTACTGTTTCTGCATGTTACACAAATTTAAGGCAGCTGTATTGAAAAGTTAGACACATGGCTTACAACAACTCCTATAGGGACAATTGATTTGGGATATATAGATGCATGCAAGTTTGTACATGACTCTGTATGAACTATATTTTATGCATTCCACCTTTCCATTGTATCATTATTACAGGCTAAACTAAAATTCATGCAATACTTTTTGTTAATGTAGATCTGCATTTCTGAAATATTCCCTTTTTATCACTTTTGATTTGGTATAAAATGTTACATCTATAATTTATATCCTGCATATTTAAAACATTTTTTTCCTTCTCAAATGATTTTTCTCAACTACAAACTTTGGTGAGAATTGCAAATGCATCTTAGTATATGTACTTTGTATGTAAAATATTATTTTCTAGGAATAGCTCATGGCATAAGTACATGGTGGTGTTTTGGGAGTCCTTTTTTTTAAAAATCGTCAAACTTTATTGATAATTGTAGCAGTAATGATTATTCTTGATCAAAAATCAGTGCAACGCAGTTTCATTCAGTTGCAATAATATGTCTTTAACAAATGCATTACCCCTTTACAGCTTCTACAGTCATATGAAATCTTTATTCTTTAACCATAATTCAACAAGCATTACTATATTTAAAAACTAGCTACAGTATGTCTCCATTCAAGTTGTATTATATAAGCAATCAAGAAAGCTAGAGAAGCATCTGTAATGTTGGCAAATTAGTGAGTTATGGAATGGCAGACAATGGTATTCAAGCTGATGGCAAAGCCATTAGTAAGTGGATTTGTAAGACTGTCCTTTATAAATACAATGGCACAGGCTATATAGTACTTGTTAGCCCACTTAAGCAGTATTTCTTGCCCACCCTGGGAATTATCCCCAGCAGCCAGAAACTTGGGTTATTGATATGAGATGGTGGTGCAGTGGTTAGTGTTGCAGCCTCACAGCCAGAGGTTCTCTGATTCAATTCTCAGCTGGGATGCCTTGTGTGTGGAGTCTGCATGTCCTCCCTGTGGTCATGTGGGTTTCCTCTAGGTTCTCCAGTTTCCTCCCATATCCCAAAGACATGCTGTAGGTGGATTGGGCACTCTAAATTGGCCCTAGCTGTGAGTGCGTGCATGTGTGCGCCTTCTGTGGAAGGTTGGGTGCTAGGCTGGCAACTCTACACCGTAAAAACACCACTGCCAGTCATGAGTGGACAGGTGATCTGCTGTCTTGACCACTAACCGGGAAAAGCCAAAAGTAGTAGTACACAGTTTTTCCCAAATGTTGTCTCCATAATTTTCTTTCAGTAGTGTTGCATTGTGGGGAAGTTCTATATTGCTCACTTATAATCCGCGGCTCGAGAGTCATAGCTCCAATAATTTCGGACCCAAAGGTCTTTCTGATTCTTAATAGAAATGCAGTATTTCACTTGCTCAAACTATGCAGATTTTACTTGCTTCATATGGATAGAATTGTTTTACAGTTCAGTCCAGTACGTTATAAACACTTGGAAGAGTTGATATTATAATATCAGTTGTAGAGGCAGTTATAAGATGCTTAAAATAGCAATATTCAGGGTTACCATATTCCTTTACTATTACTGGACAGAATAATAAGCAGTGAATTCATCCATGCCAGTTGAATTAGAATTTCCACCACTTTTTCCAGGAGTTGTAATAAGAAGTGATCTTCTCTTCTTTTTTTTTTTTGTAACATATATATATATATATTTTTATATATATCCAGAAGTATTAAACATGAAATAATGCATATTTAAATATACAACAAACATTGTGAGGAAAAAAACAATCAAGCAGGTAAAACCATTTAAAAACTATATACAATGTCCTGATCAGAAATAATTTATACAACTTAAATTATGATTTACATTTTGTTTAAAAGTTTTCAAAGTTTTAACCAGGATAATTTTTTGTGTGTAACATTTACAGTTCTAGATGTAATCATTTGTATTTCTCTATTGCAAATATTCTTAGCTAGGGAAATAAAATCTATGAAAGAGAGGTTTTCTTTGCTTTTCCAATTTAAAGTAATCTTTTTTGCAGTCACTAGGAGAGACCAAAGTAGGTGTCTCTGAGTTACTGGAATACAAGTTGGGATTGGAGCATTAAATAATAATGCAGAGTCTGATCATAAAAGCTTTGTGGTCAGACAAATGCAAATTAAGTTTCTAAATTCTAGCCAATATAAGTCTAATGTTTTACACTTTAGAAACATTTGAACCCAGTCAGCTTCTAATTTTTTCCCACATTTCTAACAATTGTCTTTTTTGACATTAAGGCGACTTTAATGGGTGTAAAAAAGCTTCTATGTACATATTTCCAAGTGAAGAGTTTCCAGGAGGGAGAAGTAGTAATATTACTAATGGATTTAAGAATGTGTTTTTTTTCCTTTTCAGAAAAAGTTTTTTTTATTGATCTTTATTGCATAATTCCATAAGGTATTAGTCTGAGTTTGAGAATCCGCTCTTAATGTTTTTTAAATATTTGATAAAGTTGTTTCTTTTATTCAAAATATTTAATCCAAAAAATATATTTAATAATTCAGGAAATGTATTTGTGTTTGAATTCCGACTCACTTATAATTCATTAGATATATACTCTTTGAAAATTTGCATATTTAGCCAGTTATGATGTGTTATATCTGTCTAAAAGAAAATTCGAGTTGTGAACATTGTTATTTAGAAATTGGTGCCAAAAATTGAGACCATTTTGCTTCATTTCTTTTATGTACACTAAAATAATCCACACACCCCTTTGTGCAAGCAGTCGGAAATATCGCAAGTATTAAGCTATTAACAATATGGTTACTCTGTATTTTCTTTTTGAAACAATTCAAAATATGATCTATAAATCGGGTGAAATATTTTTTTTATTGATGTATACAAAATCATTTATGATTAGGAAAAATTTGTAGTCTGGAAGAAAATGAAAATCTGTTATTTTGGAATTATTAAGTAAGATATTTTTGTGCAAGTCTTTCCAGTTGGAGGAATAATTGGGGTTCAGCCATTGACATATTACACTGAGAATAACTGTTTCTCTATATAGTTCTATATGTGGGAAAGCTATTCCTCCTTCATCCCAATTTTTGTAATGTCATTCAAAGCTTATTCTCTGCTTTTGAGGGTGTGACAGACATTTTATCAATAAGGAATTTATTTGTCTAATAAGTTTTTTAGAAGGCAAAGCTAATACTGTTTATAAGTAAAATAATATTTTCAGTAAAATAATAATCTTTATCAAGGATTATCTT
Organism: Protopterus annectens; assembly: GCF_019279795.1. Taxonomy (NCBI): domain Eukaryota; kingdom Metazoa; phylum Chordata; order Ceratodontiformes; family Protopteridae; genus Protopterus; species Protopterus annectens. Next base: position 737,092,353 of record NC_056750.1, on the reverse strand, counting down.
TCTTCCATGGTAAAAATCATTTTATTCCAGTTTTCCAAATTTTTTTCTAATGGTGTCAAATACATTTTTATAATTTGTTTGGAAGCTTTCCAATTAGATTTTATGGTTATACCTAGGTATTTAAATTCATAATTTTCCCAGTTGAAATTGTGTTTTCAGAAATGGACTTGTTTTTTTATTTATTAATAACATTTTAGTTTTACCGTGATTGCATAATAGACCTGAAATTTCTTCAAAGATTTGTAGATGTGGTCAGTAGAAGAATCAATATTACCAATGGTGAGCAAAACGTCATCTGCAAATAGTTGGATTTTAGACATAAGATTTATGTTAGCAGAGAATCCAATTATATTAAGATTGGTTCTTACAACATTTGCAAGAGGTTCTATTGATAGGGCATATAATAAGGGAGATAATGGGCAGCCTTGTTTTGTTCCTTTTATTATTTTTAATGGGCCTGAGAGAAATGTACCAATTTTGATATATGAAGTGGAGTCTATATACAATCTACTTATTAAATCTATAAAATCAGCAGAAAAATTATAATTTTTAAGTACTTCAAATAAATATGACCAACTTATAGAATCAAAAGCTTTGTTTAAATCTAGACTGACTGAAAGTTCATTTTTTTTTTGTTTTGTTTGCAATGTCAATTAAAGAAAAAAGTCTAATTACATTGTCTTGTACGTTTCAATTTAAAATAAAACCTGTTTGGTCATTATTAACATTGGCATTAATTGGTTTAACCTCAGTGGCAGTTGGTTACTTCAAATCAAAGGGGGGGCTGCAGGAGACAACTGAAAGGGTGGGGTCAATGGGAAGGGGTGTGACCAACTAGAAAGGGGAGTAGCTATGCTCAAAACCACAAAAACTGTAACTTTAAACACTCTGCCCTGGGTGCCAAACTGTCATTATGAGAGTCCAATCAAGACAAAATTAAGTGTAGAAGAAAAAATATTTCGATTCATTGGCTGTATAACAGCTTACTTAATATCTAGATGGAAACAAAAAGGTTGTGAGGCATGAAAAAATCTATTACTTTTTAAATACATTACTGGAATGCCAGTCAAAATCAAGTATAAGAAAAACACGCAGCACTCAACTCAAACCTCTTCTGCTTGCACTGCAGTTCTAATTATAATTTATATTCAGCTTTATAAAAGTACCAAGTAGCATGCTAAAAGTAGCAATCTCTGTAATACCCCCACTTGTAAAAATGTCTCTTATTCAAAAAAGACTTGCTGCCTGACGACAACTATCTACTTGTTTCATGGGGAAAACATGATTAAAGAAAAAATGAACAGCAAATAAAAAACAATCTCAAGATAAATTGCTTAAAAGATTACTACACAGGTTATGGACCACACATGATAGATTGGCATTCTGTTTAGTCTATGGGTAAAGCCTGCAAAGATGACTGCAAGTCTCCAACAAAGGTAAGGAGCTTCTTAAAATACTGTAATCCTTTCCTTTATTACAAATACTGTCATATGCATTTCAATACCCAAGGCTTAAACGTTATCTAGTTATGTAAGTATTCTCTGTCTGGCAACAACAGAAAGGCTTTCAATGTTGGCAGTTCTTTAACAGTATGCTTATTAAAGCTTACTTGCATTTTACAATCTTAGTCAAGCTTACCTGATGGTCATTAAAGCATTGCTACTTAAACACAGAGCAACAGGCACTTTCTGAATAACAATAATAAGCATAAATCAACAGTATAAAAATATGACAGAAACCAGAAAAGTCCGCAAAATCAAAGACAGGTGAAAAGCCGCTGTAGTACTAGTATCTGCCTTGGATGGGGGGATACTCTGCACATTTACACTGCATAACTGCTCCTTGTCTTGCTTGGACAGTGCCAGAGTCACTACATGGAGGAGTGGGGTGCAACAAGTATGTCACAATTTGAAACGTCTCTGGCTGACTGTGATGGCCCTGACACATTTGTCATACCTCTCAACGTCAGAGCAAGAAATCTGGACAAAGCCATACACAGAAGTGGGACAAAGGCCCAAAAATAAGGACAATTTTAAAATAGTGCTCTTATAAACTTAGAAAGATAATAGAATAGTAGGTCTTGCATTAGTATGAATTTTCTGAAGGGTATAAAATCTGAAACTCAAATGTCTGTCATTATTTTCTAACTTCAGTTTTTAATAATTTGCCACTGATTTGCCAAAAAAAACAATTTTATGAAAAATGGACCAAAAATGTGATGCAAAAATATAAAATAGACACAATACACAGCTGGTAACTTGTCAAAGAAGGGACACTTTTTAATATTAGTACTGCTAACTTGAGCAGCTGACAATTAAAATAATCTACATGCATTTCTGAAATAAAAGTAATCTGTAACTGATTATTAAAGTTATTTCTTAATTGTAAACCTCCACATTTTCTTCCAAAATTGCCATTTTGTGGAGGGATTATTAGGGGAAGAGCAACATTTTGAGTCAAAATTTAGGACAGTTGAGTGGTTTGGATATGCCTAATTCTATAATGCAATTTATTTGCACATATCTCTCAACCTGTTAATGCAGGAAATCTGGACATGGCCAAATATATTGGGGGAGCATATAAACAGTACTAAAAATTGCTCTTGTATAACCTGAGACAGTTGATAGAATAACAGGTCTTGCTTTAGCATACATATTTCTGAAGGTTATAAAGTCTGAAACTCAGTGTCCATCATTATTTAGTGATTTAATTTCTAAATGATTTGCCAGAAAACCACAAATTCTAGGAGGCACAAAGCAAAAATCTGGACATTTTAGAGGTATAGTTCAGACTGGGCTGTCTTTGAGTTTGCCGCCCTTCCCTCCTCACAAAATCATGTTTGAATGGAGCCTCCCCCTGCAGCCATTCCAATGAATCATTATTTGGCTATTTCACTCCATTTACCATAAACATGAATGTGCATACTGCTTTACTTTGGTGATGATTTGGACTTAATTTGAAAGTTTTATTTTGCATTTAACAGTGCAATCACTAATAGATATCTGCTAAACAAAGCAATGCAGTCTCACAATGAAAACAGACATAGCATTAAAACTTCTCTGCCCTTGAAAGTCACATTCATTGAAACAGCATTGAAACCCACATTCAAAGAAAATACATTTTACCAGTGGCAGATAAAGATTAACTTTGGGTTTGGGCTGTTTTCAAATCACAGGCCCCTTGCACACGAAACATACACATGCTCTGTTATACACCTTCCTGATTATATTAAATTATATTCCTTGTACAATACAATCCCGTTTTAGGGCATTTTAGGGCATTTTAAATTTGTTTTGAACATTTTTCCAGTAAACAATGAAACAAAATGCATGCACCAATAATGACAAAACTGCCCAATTCAGAACATTGCCATCATAAAAGTCTTCTCAGACTTCTACACTCCACCAGTATCAGTAAATATGCACAATCTCTGAAGAAGTCATCTAAATAATTCCACATTAAAAATATCTGCAACTAATTCCTTCATTTTTATGCTTTGTACTACCAATACAGAATTCAACGTTTTGCTATTTATAAACCAAGCTTGCTCAAATCAAACTAAGGTACAAAAATTCTCCTTGATTTTATATATGCCACTGTATAGAAATGTTCTGTCATTCGTGGATTACGTGTTGTCATATAAAGACATGGAGCTCTGATTGAATATATGCCTTTGTACAGAATTTTTTTTTGTCATTTTTGTATTTGTACTGTTATGATATGGAGCTTTTTTCCCCGGGCCTCCGCTGTAAATTGGTCATGTTCCAGTCGGACTTTACCTGTAAACAAATGTAAAATAAATAAATTAATGAAGAGATTACTGCTAGCAAACAACTTTAATTGTAGATGAAACAATGAAATATAAAGTGTCTGTTGCCCTTGAGAAATAAATTGCCTATGCTACACTAAAAACATAAGCTAGTAATATTGCAATAGGGAATGGATGGCAAACTGATAACGGGTTCATAGTTACTGGGTATCTTCACCAAAAAGGAGTGCAGCATCCACCCCCTTTGCAACACAGTACAGTATCAGAAATGCATCTACCTACTGGGGAGTAGAACCCACAACCTTCTGCATGAAAAGCAAGTACACTATCGGTGTGCTATTAACAAAGCACGCAGGCTCAACATAAGCAGCACTAAATGTTTGCTTCCCTGCAGCTCTCAGCTCCTTGTAAAATCTACTCAACACTTAGCTGTATCTCTGAACTTTGCAGCACAAGAAATCTGGAAACAGCCAAAATTTATTGGGGGGGGGGGGCAAAAGACCAAAAACCAGGGACACATTTTAAACATTGCTTGTATAATGTTGGAAGAATAAAATGCTGTTACCACCATAAATTTCACTTCCAAGAATGAACCCAGGACCCTGTGCAAAACAGTCAGTGCAACATACCACTATGCTATAGCAGCTGTTTTGTGAAAGAGAGGAAGACTGAATCTTAAATGGCTACCATTTAGTGAATTCAGTTCTAACCATAGCTGTCAACCTCTTGGCACAAAACACCTGAACAAAGTCAATAATGGGGGAATACATCTCCCAGACATATTCAGTGAATTCAGTTCCATAGCTCTCAACCTTAGCACAAAAACCTGGATGAAGCCAATACAGTCCCAAAAATAGGGACATATTTCAAATATCCATCTTATAAACTTAGAAAATTGCTAGAATAAAAGGTTTTGTGTTACCATGTACTTTCTGAAGACTATAAAGTCTAAAATTCAAATGCTTGTCATCTTTATTTAACATTTGTTAACCAGATAAGTCTGACTTGGAATAAAAGCCAATTTTCAGCAGCGGCCCAGGGAGAAACACTCCAGACACATGCCTTTGTAAGATGGCTAGACACCAGAGCACACCCACACAAACACAGGGAGGACATGCAGACTCCACCCCAGCCAAGAATCAAACCAGAGAACCTGTAGCATTCAGGCAACAATGCTACCACTGCATCATTGCACTACTGACTTTGTAAGGAAACAAAAATACAGAAACCACAGATTTTATGAGGAACAGAACAAATAGGGAAACATCTGCAAATTCTTTTTACAAATGGTGGTGGAGTGGGTAGGGAATTCATGCTCTTGCCACCTGGAACAAATGTACAGGGTTCAAGCTTGTTCTCTACTCACCACCCATATAGTAGTTGGGGCATTTTACACAGATACACACACACCTTCTATTCTTTCCTTCCTTACCTCAAAGTCAAGGCTGTGACATTGTAGTATCCAAGCAAACATGTCTGATGCCCTTACAATGCCTCCACATAATATCCAAGCAAAGTCTGTACAACAAATGCATATCTTCTGTAAAATGCATCCACCTTTGTAGCAAGCAAGTCCTTCCATCCAAAGCCCATGATGACAAAGACGTCCTTCCTACGAAAGCAGGCTGGGTGCTACCCAGCCTACGGACATTGCAGTCCGATTCCCTTTCAAGTCTGGGATAAGTACTAATGCTCTCTTCGTAATCTGAACTGCTAGTGAGACAGTCTGGATTCTGTGCACATGCTCCAGACTGGTTCACCAGCAGTCCGGAAATGCGAGTGCACATGCACGATGCTTGGTGAATCATTTTATTTTTTTATTTTCTTTTTCTTTATTTTATGTTTGTTTCTTTTATTTTATATTTTTCTTTTTCTTTTTTGTTTACAGCTGGGGGGGGGGGGCTACAGTCCTGCAGCCCAATAGCATGAGCCGCCCCTTTTTAATCTTTTAGTTATGATTGAGGTAAAGATTTTGTAGTCAACATTTAAGAGTGATATGGGGCAATATGAGGATACTAATTTAGGATCTTTGTCTTGTTTTAGAATTTGGGATGATATGGCATATTTCCATGAAATAATTTTGAATTCTTCAAAAGCTTCCACTAGTATATGCAGAGTATTATCTGGAAGTATTCTATATATTTCTGAAGTCAGTCCAGCCATACCTGGAGCTTTATTATTTTTGATATTTTGTATAGTTTCTTTTATTATTGATATTTTGAGATTTTCATTTAATATTGATATTTTGACATTTTCTTTTAATATTGATATATTTTACTCTCTAGTTAGTTCTGTGTTCACATTTTGCTTTAGAAAGGTATCTCTCAAGTCTTCATCTACTACTTTAACACTAATTTTGTTGGTTTCTTCATGATATATTCTAACAGTCTCTAATATGTCTTTTAAGTCAGTTTTATATTTTGGCTTAATTACCTGTGAGACATAGAATTTCTTTAATATGATTAGGGTTTAATACATTTTTAGATTTAGCTGCCAATGTTTTCATGTTTTTAGGATTTATCGAATATGACTGTAATGTAAGTTTTTCCAAATTTATTGCCACCTTATGATTTAGAATCTCAATATACTTTGAGTTTAATTGTTTTAGTTCTAGACTTGTTAAGCTTTTAGAATCAAGATTACTTTTTATTGTCAATTTTCTTTTGTAGATTTCGAAGGTCTTTTTTCCATTTTTACCTCTTACTTATGTACGAACTGCAAATTTTTCCAAATATGTTTGTGTCTCTCATAGAATAATTTTGGATGTCCATTATTGTCATTTAAGTCAAGAAAGGTTCTCCGTTCCTTCAATAGCCATTCTTTGAAGTCTGGTAGTTGGATAATGTATGCCAATATTCTACACCAAAAGTTTGTCATTGGATTTAAAAGTCAATTTGAAGCTAATGTCATTGTGGTCAGACAAGGGGCAGGAGGGTAATCAACACAATGCATTTTAGAAAAACTATTTGATAAAAAGCTTTATCAATTGTAGTTTGAGTACCAAATCTATACGAGTAATGTGTGCATTCTAGTGAATTTGAATCTTTAATTTCATAAATATCTCTCAAGTTAAAAGATGATATAAAACTATTCAATTTTTTTGCTGCAGCAGACATTGAAAAATTCCCCAATTTAGAAGTTTATTTTGAAGAAAGTATGCATTGGAAATCTCCAGCATAAATAATTTCACCTTTTGAAGAGGTTTCAATTAGTTAAAGATATTTATTAGCAGTTCTAGCTCCAATGCCAGGTATCCAGTATGTACTTAGTAATATGATATATTTTTTATTTATTTCTAAAATGACTAAACATAACATTCCATTTTTATCTGAATATGAATCAATTATTTTAGGAGTGCCCAATGATTTTTTCCATAATATTATAGTGCCTCTTCTCTTAGATTGAAAATGTGACTCCTCTAGTATCATATAGCCACTGAAAATTTTCTCTAGATCTGTTTTGATTAAATGAAATTCTTGTATGAAGGCAATATCAACTTAGTTCATTTTTAAATATTTAACTAAACTTCCTCTTTTAATAGGATTCTTAACACCGTTTACATATATCGCCATGCATGTATAAGTAGCTGTCAGCAAGATTGATTTTATTTGTTGTAGATTCTGATATGGACGGGGAACCTATTTTAAATGTAATAAACCTAAATTTAGAACAGATTAATGGAAAAGCTACTTCCTGGTGTAATAAAAGGTTCATAACTACCACCCTCTTCTAGCATAAGAAATGCTATCTAAGCATAATTTTTTTTGGTGCATATTTGATTTTACTGGCTATTAGTGTATTATAGAATATTATAAATTCAATCACAATTATTACCATCTTACACATTTCAGTATTAGATTAACAGTTTCACTCCTTTCTTGGAGAATAATTAAGCATTTGTGTACATATGTTGACATCTTAAGTTGTTTAATAAGAGAGCATCTAGAATAACTCAGTACAGCTGCGCTGAACTGGTAAAATTCTGGGCTGCTCTGAAGAAAAAGAAAAAAACAAACAATATTGCTTTTTCTGGCATCTCTGTTTACTTGTGCCTATATTACTCAGCTGCCCTTGTTATGGGACATATTTTCAGGTTTTGCCTTGTAGGCCTATTTCAATCTTAAACTGTATGAATTGCCAGTAATCATATGTGAAATAATTTGAATGTATCTATCAGGCATTATAGTTTCACAACTCTAAGTATCATAAACACAGAAGTATAAATACCACAGTTCTGACTTTACCTATGGTTTATTTCTGTAAATTGCTTATTTGAGGATATGCCCTTGCATTGTTATATCTGAATGTGTCACAGAATTGGAATACATTTTGACAGTTCTCATTATGTATAATGAGAGACTTTAAATAAGTTTATTAGAACTTTAACTTATCTGAGTGTGTGTAGCAATCCCTAATTGTAGCTTCTAAGATCTGAGAATTTGTCTATCTGGAAGCGGCATAATGTTCCACTGACCTGTAAATAGTATCTAGATACTTATTATATAGCTTAAGCTTTCTTAATATAAGATAAGACACTGATCAATATATTAGCACATCTAGGTATTGATGTATTGTTGATAATATGGATTACTGCACGGCTTACAAATAAGACATCACACCAACTAGACAGGTGAAATCTTTGGTCACTGTCAGTGTCCCACGGGGTCCCGTTCTGGCCCCCTACTTGCCTAGATTGTATCATTCAGATCCTACCTTTTAATCCAAGATGTTCTATAATCTATATGCTAACAACCCAAAATTGGGTAAACTAACTATAAGTACTTCCGACAGGGCACGTTCAGAAAACAACCTGATCCAATTATCCACTTAGGCACAAGGGAACAACATGTTTATATAAATGCATCTAAAATTATGCATATGAGACCTGGGAGACGTAAGGTGAATATTCAATACAGCACATACGCACACAGTGACCGAAACTGATTCACCCGGGCATATGGGTAGACACAGTTAAAAGTTCCTCCAATCACACCAACCAATTGACCAAAGACAGCAATAAAGCTTCAGGTTGTATAGAAAGATTTATAAAGTCTAGGAAATCAAACATAATGAAGTCATTCTTTGCTAGTTATATCAAATTCAAACTTGAGCATGGATCAACAGCATGAAAACCCTATAGGAAAACAGGCATGCATCAATTGGAAAGAGCACAGTGGAAATATACCAAGGGCATCCATGGGTTTAAAAATCTAAACCACCATAAAATACCTGAGTATCCAAACTTGCACAGTCTCTCTCACAGATATCGAAGAGGAGATCTCACTTATGTATATAAGGCATCCAGAGACAACTACCACTGGGAATGTCAAGGGCCATCAAAAATACAAGAAAATCATCAGACAACCTATGTAGAATATTCTTTAGGAATGAGAAGTGTACCAGTTAGCTCTTCAACAGAGCAGCCAATGCCTGGAACAGACCACTAAATCGCATCAAAGCAAGCACTAGTTTAGACATCTCTCAGAACAGCCTGGACATCTATCACTATAACAAATGTCTTGGCATACTAGCAAGCCAGAGTGGTGTCTGAAACACCTACATGCATGTACTTGTGTATATATGACCCTTTCTTCTGTTTATATAATGCACGTGGGGTAGCCCTTGTTCGGTGTTTCTGGATTATTTCTATCTCCCTGCATTGGTCACCATTCAACATATTTCTAGGTTGACTGTGTGAGCCTGTGAACAAAACAGTTCAATAGAAATAAAACTTTCTCATGACTTAAAAGTATTCCTATTTTCTATATAAAGATGATCTTTAAACTTATAGTGTATTCTATGAAATTTGTCCATATACCTTTTCCGACATAGGTTCTCCTTATTATCACATAGGTAAATAGCAATCATTATATTTCTTATGATACATGCTACTAAAAACATATAACTTTAAAAAATATATAAAATCCTCCAACTTTGCATATAACAGATTAATTTACAAGGCACATATAGTTCATTTTGTTTAAAGTTTGAAGTAACGAGAACTACACATTAACTATTCAGCCTATTTGTATATGCCATATCAGGTACTAATCTCCAGCTGTGTTTCTCATTGTGTTAATGTGCATTCTGATTTAAAATAGAAAAAGTGTATATATTCCAACCAGTAATGATTGTTTTAAGTCTAATATAGTTGAGTCTTTTATATAATTAGCACATTCTATTTATCTGCGTTAGACCATATATTCAAATGTACACATTGTGACTATAAGCCACACCTCCTTCAGAATGCTGCGGGAGGTCTCCGATTACTGGCATTTCTTAACTGCAAAAGTCCAAACTAGCAACATTCTTTTTCAGAAGACATATATAGCATGTGCAATAAAAATATAAGGTTTCATTCAGCATTGGCTGAAGTAAGAGATTCTCTTTTAATATATTCATCAATTCGGATGCCGTGTGGATGTGTGCTTGACTGAGTAAGCTAGAGGTTAAATGTCAGTCAGTGAAACACTGTTATATGATTAAGGAGCAAGCTTTGGGTTGATGCTGTGTTCTTGCAGGCATAACACTTTGAAGAAGTTCTAGCAGCAAAATTCAAATGTGAATGTTGTTTAAAATCTGCCGCTTGAGCCCAAGTAAGCTTCAACTCTTGATCATCATGTATAATGCATAAAAACATAAAAATAAAAGAAATTTAGATGAGACACGTATATTTTCTGTGACGGGCACAATTCTCTACATCAGTGACTCGAACAGTCAAAATTCCCATCAGCATTATCTTTCTCTCATCCATTATCAGACAATCGCATAAGGCTTATAAGGAAAGTATGACAACACTTTATGCAAATGAAATTTCAGCGAGCAGCCAACCGCACACAATGAAGCCAGCACTTGTTTCACTATGAAATATGATCTTCCCAAGCACTAAATAGCTTTTTCTCAAGTGAAGTGTGAAATCAACAAAGCACATCAAGCACTTGCAAACAACATCTCAAATACGTATGTGCAACATGCAAACAAATGCAGGAGGGTGAGCAAATGTGTGTAGTATATGGTAACAAATGCTCACCCATTTTAAAGTGATTACCTAGGGGCTAAATACTACTTTAAATACTCATATAATGAAATTTATTTTCAACACTAAAGGATTTTAATATTCTAAAATTACATGGATATGATTATTAACGTCATGTGAAATAAAGGAGATAAAAAAGGGGAAAGGGAAAAGAGAAGTGAGACAACAGGTTATTTGGAGTTATTAAAATAGTGAGAAATCTTAATTTAGAGTGAGAGCAACTGCCAAGGTATAGGAAAATTGTTCTTGTCCAGTGATAATGAATATAAATTGTTCATTATTTGTCTCTGAGTGTCTTGGTTATTTTATCATTGGAAATTGGAGTACTTTAGTGGCTTGCCTTTTAAGATTAGGTAAAGAAAAGTCCATGTCTTCAATTTTGTCCAAAATGTTCTTTTTCCTTACAAAATATGTGGTTTCAGTTAGGTTATTGAAAATTGTCTGTCCTCCTGGGAGAGAGTTCTTGATTCTGGCAGGGAATAGTATTTGTGCTTTGATGTCAGCTTTTTTTAGATTTTTGATCAAAGGAACACAGGCTTTCCTTCTAGTGATTACTGTGAAAGTGTAATCATTATCAAATCTAATAGTTTTACCATTGATTCGAACTGGGGCTCCTGACCATGCAGTTTTTAATACTAAATCCTTGTCCTGTGTTGAGAGGAATTTTACAATGATAGCTCTCAGAGAGGATGGGTTTTTAGAAAAAGAGGTATATGATGAGGACCTGTGGGCTCTTTCAATTCCGAATGATAGAGCTTCCGAAATATTTAGAGCTTTAGGGAGCCAGTCATTTAAGAAAAGAATCCTGTTTTTCTCTTCCATTTTCTCTGTTGTTCCATATATTCTGATAATTTTTCTTCGATATCTACTTTCTAAATCTTCCACCTTTTCTTTTAGCAGGTTTTGTTTTAACAAAAATTCTATATTGTGTTCATTTTCAGTCTGTCTTCTATCTATCTCATTGATAGATTCTTCTAATCTTATTTGTTCAGACTGCTTTGTAATAATTTCTTTAACTACATCTACCTGCTTCTTACTTTGTTTTCATATTTTCCATGATTCTCTCTAGATCATCTATTGTTGTTGAGAGATCTTGAATGCTGGTAATTGTCTGTAATTCCTTTTTTGTAGAGCTGTCTTTGAGAAGCCTTGGAATGACTCATTTACATTTCTTTCCTTTCTATTCAGTGTCAATATGTAGAAATTCTGACAAGAAATGCTCTCAAATATGAGTTTAATTTTAAATTTAAAAATGTTTCTTAAAATATTCTTTGTTAAAATAATAGATTTATGTTCCTTCAAAGTTTTATCAATTAAAATGTAAAAATCCTGTCAGTAAAATTTCCTTTAGGCAGAGCAGTGAAATTATGCTATTATCTGGCTGACATTTTTGGTGACACCCCACTTCTGTTCTTTTTCTGGTAGTTGCTAATTCCATCTGAGATACAGACAACACAATGCTTCTGAAATCTTTAAAAATTGGCTATGTTTCACTCTTTCTGTTTGTTGCAATGGTTTTGAATGCAATTGCTAGGAGGACTGACATTTTTTCTCTAGGGACGCATTGTAGAATGGGGGCATTAAACAGAATTAAAGATTTATACAGCTAAAACTATTTTAAAAAATGATTTACCTTATTCCAAAATGTTTCAAGTAACTGACAATCAAAACACGTGTTGCCAATCTGCCTTAAATTTTTGTTTACAACTCCAGCAGCCAATTTCTTGTTTAAACATTAATTCTAATGTGTGGGCTATTAGAAAAAGACCTATGAAATTTCCATGCAAAAAAATTCCATTGGATTGACATGGGAGTACATTTAGAAGAAACGAGTATTTCTTTCTCGTTATCTGGAGTTTGATTATTAATCATTTTGCAATAATCCCCAAAAGTTTTTTTGTAATATGTTTTCATGTTTTAAGTATTTCCTTGGACACCATGAGTTCAGTAAATCAGATATTCAATAAATTTAAGAACATTTTGTCTAACTGTTGGACTCCTTAACACTAATCTGTTTGTAGCATATTGCATTAGATGCTGTATTGCTAGCTACCTATTACTGTCCAAGTTGAATTTAACTTGTTCTATGTATAGAAGTTACCAGAATGTAATGGTTGATGCAGATATGTTCCTTTTATTTAAGAATTTTAGTTGAGGCCACATCAAGGGGCGGCCACGGTGGTGCAGTGGTTAGCATTGCCGCCTCACAGCAAGAGGTTCTCCGGTTCGATCCTCAGCTGGGGTGCCTTCTGTGCGGAGTCTGCATGTCCTCCCTGTGGTCGCGTGGGTTTCCTCCCACATCCCAAAGACATGCTGCAGATGGATTGGATACTCTAAATTGGCCCTAGGTGTGTGTGTGAGTGTGCCTTCTGTGGAAGGTTGGGCACCGGGCTGGCAACTCGACACCATAAAACTCCACTGCCAATTAATGTGCGGACAAGGTGATCCGCTGTGGCGACCCCTAACCGGGAAAAAGCCGAAAGAAGAAGAAAAAGTTGAGGCCACATCAAAATTAGTAATATAATCTTTGGTACAGGCAACATGGTATAACAAAAATACCCATGACTTGATATCTGGATTCTTAATTAGATCATGATTGTATAATTTTAATGCAACAGTTATAAATTTAGAACTTGTATAGGTCTTTTTTTATCAAAGGCTATATGTTCTTTCAGCATCCTGAAGAAATTATTAGAACTAACTCTGTATATTGTATTGACACCAATTGTCTTGATTTTTACCCAGCTGCTTTCATGTATTTGTTACCATTTAGCTGAATAAAAGGTGCTAAACCATAAGGATAAAATCATATGATAATGCATAAATCTCTGTATCTGGAAGATTTATACTCCCTGCTTTTCCAGTCATTCAAGTGATGGGTAATAGCAATTCTGGGTCTTCTATGAAAGCATAAAAAAATTAGAATTATGTTGATAAACTCTCTTAGATATTGCTTAGAAGGGGGAATAGAGAATGCTTGCATAAATATAGTTGCAGAAAAATAATTGTTGTATAAAATATAGTTGTGGTAAAATAATCATTTTAATTATGTATAATCTGTTCCC